>NC_045427.1:653916526-654258312 GCF_902635505.1 Sarcophilus harrisii
AAGGTTTTCTTTTTCTGAATTGGGATTTAAAAAAAAATCCATTCTCTTTAAAGACATTATTTTTCCCCCCTGAGGCTTCAGAGGTATAATGAGTATCATATTGCTTGCCTAAAAATGGGTGAGGAAGGGAGAGCATTTGGAACTTTAAAAAAAAAGGAATGCTATAAATAATAGATAAAGAATATTCTTTTATTCTCCCTATTCCCTAGGTTATATTTTCTTTTAGTTTTTGGAATTTATTAATTCCTTTTTTATTCTTCCTTTTACATAATTTATGTAAATTATGTAAATCTCTTTTTTCTTTCTATAGTAGTTGATTCTCCCTTAAAATATTTTTTTAGTTTTTAAATACTCTGTATCTTTTCTTCTAAAAAGGATTCCTTTACTTTATTATCTTCATTAATTCTCTCTTCTGTCCTTAACTTTTATTCTTTCATTCATAATCCATATATATCTTTATTTCTTTAGCATGTGTTTCTCATAGTATGAAAACTTTTTTCTCTTTTGTGTCTTTGGGAAGATTTGCTAGAATAGATCCAAGTTTTTTGCTTCTGACAATTATTTCTCTTGTATAGGCCATACATTTTGCTTTGAAGATTCTTATTTCTTTCTTGTGCCATTCGGAAACATCGGATTCCAAAATTTTTGCTGCCTCATCATATATTGCTTCCTTTTTCTTTGTCTTGTTACATTTACTCAGAGATTTCTGGATTTGTTTAGATGTCATCTTCCCTTCTGTTATTAATATTTAACCTGTTGATTTATCCAACTGTACTTAACTTTTTAAAAAATTTCTTAACTTTTATTTTTTCCCAATTACACATAAAGATAGTTTTCAACATTCATTTTTGTTATTTTGAGTTCAAATTTTTCTCCTTCCTCCTGCCCCTTTCCTCCCCAAGACAGCAAGCAATCTGATGTAGGTTATACACGTACATTTAAATACTTCCATATGGTTATGTTGTGAAGAAAAATCAGAAGAAAAGGGAAAAACCATGAGAAAGAAAAAACAAAACAAAAGGTGAAAATAATATGTTTTGATCTGTATTTAATCTTCATTAAAAGGGAAAGTTCTTTCCCTGGCATTTTCCATCCCAAGTCTATTGAAACTGTCTTGGATCACCATATTGCTGAGAAGATGGAAGTCCACCATAGTTGATGATCACAGTCTTGCTATTCTCCTGGTCCTGCTCACTTCACTCCGCATCAGTTCATAGAAGTCTTTCCAGGCTTTTCTGAAATCACCCTGCTCATCATTTCTTATAGAGCAATAATCTCCATTGCACCATAACTTATTCAGCCATTCCCAACGGAGGGGCAGCCACTCATTTTCCAATTCCTTGCCTCCACAAAAAGAACTATAATTTGTTCATTTGACGTTTTAAGTGGAATTTTCTTCCAAGATCTTTGGTAACTTCAGTCTTTTTTCTTTATTCCCCTACCATTCAATTTCTCACTCCTTTTCTTTTGATGTCAGGTCCCTGAAGGTTGGAACTCAAAGCCGTCCCTGCCTCCTCCCATCCCACACTGAGAAATTCATTTTTCACCATCTCAGTCCCTACACCGCGTGACTTCGGCAAGGACAGAACTGCTCCCAGCCAGGTCCTAGTCCCCTTTGTTTCACACTGTTCCTTAGTTTATTGGCTAAGATGTCCCAGGCTGGTCAAGCTGCCGATGTTTTTCCTACCTCCACCTCCCCTGTGGTCTCCTACAATGCCATCATGCTACAATTTAAGCAGGTCTCGGTGCCACCCGGGGACGACCAATTTCACCCCTTTAGGAGGTGGGCGGCAGCGAGGTCTGGAGTTCTATCCAGGGTGGAGAAGATCCCATGCATCCCAGGGAGGTTTGGACCTCTGAAACAGCCCTCGCTCTCCCTTCCTGCCACTGTCTCTTCTTTCTTTTCTACCAGTTCACAATCTCATTCATTCCATGGAAGTGGATGATGTAGCTGTGGTAACCTAGGAAACTTTGGCTAAAGAGACTGGAGACGAGGCTTTCTCTTTTTCCCAAGCAAGGAAAGGTTCAATGACAGCCTTGGTCTTCTGTAGACCAGAGACCCAGACCCAGGGAAGTCGATGTGGTCTAGTGGACGGGAACCTGAACTTGGAATCAGAGGAGCTGATTTGGAGGCCCACTTGGGCAGCTTTATTCTTTCCCCCCTAACTTTTTCTTTATATCCTCAGCATTTAAAACAAGGTCTGATATTAGTAAGGAATGATTAAATGCTGATTGAATGATTGAGTTAGATTTCCTGGGTCTCAGTTTTCACATCTGTAAAATGGGGAGTTAAAGCCATCCTCCCAAAGCCATGAGGTGGAATAGTTTTTGATTCAGCAATTCTCTTCCAAGGCACATATTCTAAAGAGGTCAGAGAGGAGGGAAAGAACCCCTTCCTACATAACAGAATGTGGGGATATACCAAGAGCTGCAGTCAAAGAAGGGGGAGAACGGCTGGACCCATGAGCTATAGGTGTATGACAGAATTATGCCACAGGAAGGGATCAAAGAGATGGATTCAGAGACACTTCCAGAGACATGATGAATTGGAGCGAATGGCCACCCAGAACCCGGAACAGCTTGGACACTGACTGTAACAACCTCAGAGTCTTTGGTTTGGACCGAACAATCCCCGAGCTCCCTTCCTGCTGGGGATGGATGCCGGAGCCTGAGACAGAGTGGGGTTGGCCCCGACCATGGCCCCTCAGCTAGTCCTGACCCCACTTCCCTCTATCTGCCCCCCTGGCTCTGTCCCAAATACGGCTTCATTGCTCTGCTCCTCATGCTGCCTTCCAAGCTGCAGGCCACTCTGACCGTCAGCCTCTACTTCGAAGCCCTTCCCTGTACTTCGGGCAGCCAGATGGCTGCTGAAAGCCCAGAATGTTGAGCAGACCATTGAGCTCCCATCTCCCGGTTGAATGAACAAGACGCTGCCTTGGTGCCCATGGGCTGGTTGAACCCACTTCCCTCTGGAGTTTGCCTCCTCTCTTTCCTGCAAGAAAACTAGAAATACTAAGCCTTCTCTAATAACCGTGCGGTTCTCAAAAAATTTCAGGGTCTCTCTGAAATGCTGAGGATCTTTCCTCTGCGAAGACTCCTGGGTCTCATGTGGCATTAATGATGAGCAATTTTTAACAGTCTCCTGGAGAAGCCCCCTCCGCCAGTGTGTTTCCCTTGCTTTTCATCCTCCTGAAAATTCTCCGGGGGAGTGGAGAGCCCTGTAGTTTTCAGCCTTTCCCATGCTCCTCTTGCTGGGGATGGAGATAAAAAAATATCGGGCAAAAGACAAGCGTATAGAAGCACGTTTCAAAGGGCCTCTGATCTCCTGATAGGATTACTCTAACTCTATGGATCACAGTCCCTCTATACCTGCGTCTAATTGGACTCCTGCCAACATCCTCTTAGAAATCCGTGATTGGATTCTACCCACCATGCTGGGAGCTTTTCTCTGGTTCTGATCAGCCCATCACCAGGTATTTGTAACCTATTTACCATGTGTCAGGGATTTGGTTAAGCAGAGGAAATACAAATGCACAAATAAAACAGCCCTTAACCTAAACGAGCTTACAGTCTAGCTGGCTAAGACACCGTGGAGGTCCACAAATGTATGTGAAATAGATACTGGATCCCTCGGGGAGAAGGCATTAACAGCAGGCAGTGGCCAGGAAGGGGATCAGGAAAGTCTTCCTAGGGAAGACAGTGTTGGATATCACTGGAGTAAACACACCATCCAGGAGGTGTAAAGGGCTGAAACTTTTGAGTAATGGACCGAGGTCGGACAACTGAGCACTTAAGGCTAATTACCAAATGGACAATACTTTATTAGCATATACTTGGAAAATGGCCCTTCCCACTATCCTGTGCTGGTTTGATCTTTTGGTGTATACAGAGAAATGTAGGAGGGACAAGGGGGTGGAGTAAGACTAGCCAGAGTCATTTGGGGGGAGGGAGACAAAGAGGAGAGGTCATGGAGATTCTGCGCCAATCCAATTCAATCCTACCTCTAACGACCAAGAATAAAGACCAAGAACTTTTGCTCATCCTGACTCTGGCTGATTCTAAGGTATCCAGGTGCTAACTCGGTCTTCACAAGTAGGTATTTATTTTCAACACATAATCAACCTGTCTTTTTTTACATTTAAATTTAAATTTTAAATTTTAATGAATTTTAATTTAAATTTAATTTTTAAATGTTTAATTCATTTAAAAAATTTTAAATTTTATGATACCCTTATAAATTCAACTGTTCATTTACTTGCTAACCAAGTACACTATGAAATTTTCTACAGCATAATCGTGTGCTTTGATTGAGCAATTGCCTAAGTTTAGATGTAATAATAATAACAAAAATATCAATAACTGCTCTTTGTATAACCCTTCAAGCTTTGCAAAAGAATTTATCTACATTGTGAATCTCAAAAGAGATAACCTGTGTAAAGCATTTTGCAAACTTTAAAGTGCTATAGAAATGTCAGCATTTATTATTATCTGTAAACAAAGAAAAAAAAAAAAACCTGATGAGCACTGGAGCTCAGTTCTTGCAAGAGGCCTTCTTTTTAAACGGATTGGCCAGTCCCCAGAGACTGGTGTGAATGACTGGCCTAAATAAGCTCTGCAGCTGAGCTCAGACTAGAGAACATCTAATCCCGATCTTGATTTATTGTGAAATTTGAATCGACAGAGAGGTGAGGGCTGGTGCGTCTGCAAAATGTCTATTTGTGAAATGAGGTAATAATAGTCAATAAACTCTCAAGGTCGTTCTCAGGAGAAGATAATGAAAACAGTAAGCTGCTCTGCAGACAGACCCGGCTAGGTGAATACGTTTTAAATCTGATCAAGTCTCCCACTTTCCGTGAGTTAGTCACTAAGACCTAGAGACACCAGGACCTTTAGGACTCATCTCGTCCAAATTTCTTCATTTTTACAAAATGAGTCTTATTGACATCCTTAGTTTGTGTCTGTCAGTCATTTCTAGATGGTCTTTTCCTCATCTTCCTCCATTCAGGACCCAAGAAGAACAGGTAAGCAAGAATAATCAATACTACACCTGCATCCTGAAGGCAAGATTCTGTGCCCAGAGCCTCCTACTTTTCTTAAAAAGAAAAATAATTGCATTTGTGCATCTCTTGGAGTTGAGGATTCATTACGGCGAGTACCCAGGACTGGTCCTGAGAAGGGGTATGCCGCTGACGATGGAAGGTCGGCTTTAAAACCCGAGAAGACTGGATTCCAATCTTCTCAGATATGTGCTAGCTGCGTGACCTTTGGGCAAATCGTTCATAAAGTGAGAAGATTGGAGTTGATGATCCCTGAGGTCCCTTCTCAGTATAAGATACTTGAACCTTTCTCCAGCCAAATGGCTTCATTTTACAGGCAATTGAGACTACTAAAGAGGAGTAATTTGCCAAAAGAGACATGAGCAATAAGTGGAGTTGGCGCTCGGAACCAAGACCTCCGTCTCTGAATTCCCTGCTTTTCCCTCCATCCCGTTCTGCTTGGTCCCAATATGTCTGTAAAGTGGGTTATGTAAAAGGAAGTGGACGGAGGAGTTGGGTCAGATAATGGAGGCCTTGAATATCGGGATTGGAGCTAGTTGATAATTTATTTGGCAGACAATGGGAAGTCAGCGGAGGCTTCTAATTATGGGGAAAGATACAGGGGATATTTTGCCATCGGAACATTCGAGTGCAGCACAGATTACGGCTTGAAGGGGGCACAGTTTGTTTTTGAGGCTATTTCCACAGTTTGGGTGACAGAGCTAACGGTCTGAATGAGTAGATTCAGTGATACCAGTGGCTATGGAGAAGGAAAGAACATGATTTGGCAGCTGCTTAGAGGTGCGAGAAGAAGGAAGAGATGAAGAGGATTCAAACAGATTCGAAGTCGACTTGCAGATGGATGGGATGCCATCAGCAGAGGAGGAGATATAGGAGCAGAGGCAGGTGCTTTGGGAAAGACCAAACACAAGGATCATAGATCTGGAGCTGGAAGGGACCTCAGGGGTCATCGTCTGTCCAGGATCATGACCTGGATTCATCTTTGACTTTTCCCTCTCCAAGTTTATCAGTTCTCACTTCCCAGTATCCTATGGATCTCCCCAATGTTCTCTCTATTCCCACGGCCATCATCCTGGTCCAGGCCCTCATCACTGCTCAGACAAAACTTTGAATCAGTCAATCAGTGAGCATTGATTAAGCACCTTCAGCATCCCCAGCATTGTGTTTGGTACCCAGAGGATAAAACTTCTCTCCTAAAGCTTAAATTCTAAACCAGTGTAGCATAAATATAAAGACACCATGTACAAATACAGACAGAGTAATTCAGTACAAGGTAATTTGGGATGTACACTCTTTGTATTTACAATATGGCTCCCATGTGCCTTTCTAGTCTGGTCTAGTCTAGTCTGGTCTAGTTTAGTCTAGTATGGTCTAGTCCCTAGTTTGGTCTAGTCTAGTCTCATCCATCAGCCTCCACCCACTCCACATTCCCACCAAGCTGGCCTCTCTCCCACCCTACATGGGTCCTTTTATTCCCCATGTGCTTCCTTTCTTTTCTCCTCCTATAACTGAATTGATTGTGACTCCTCTGTTTACAAAATGGAGGCTCTGGCCCAGTAGAATCGGAGCTCCACCACAGCTGACACTGCTCTTTGATGCTCTCTCCGTTTCACTGGCCCCACACCGGGCCTTGTATAAAATAGGCAATTAATAAATGATTCTTATTTTGTTTTAAATGAGGAAGCAGAGTCCAAAAGAGATGAGGGAACTATCAAAAATGACAGGGATAAAACACACAAAACTAGGATTTGAATCTATGTTCTTGGGCTAAAATCCAGTGTTTTTTCCAATGGACATGTTGAGTCCGAGGTGCAGAGAAGCTCCTCTTGGAAGAAGCTACTAGGTGGTGCCATAGTGCACAGAGCACTAGTCTTGGAGTCCAAAAGACCTGAGTGCAAATCCAGCTCTAGACACTAACTGTTTGACTCTGGGCAAGTCACTTACCCTCTTTCTGCCTCAGTTTCCTCATCTGTAAAATGAAGATAATAATAGCACCTACTTTCCAGAATTGTTGCAAGGATGAAATGACATAATAATTATAACATGCTTAGTGCCATAGGTTGTATACAATAGGCACTTTATGGTACTAGCTATTATTATTGTTATTATTATTATTATTATTATTATTATTATTAGTCTAGGGTGGATCCAAGGGCAGAATCCCAGATGCTAATGGAGAGAATTTAAGGATGCTGGCAGGAGCAGAGGTGGCTCAGCTTGTGAAGGCCCCTCAGAACCAGGACAGAAAGAAAAAGAAGAGGGCCTAGGAAATACAATTATTGGACAAAAATATGACAAGGAGGCAAGGAGTTCTAGTCCCTAACATATAACTATTAGCTTATGACCTTGGTCAAAAACCATTTATATTTCAGGGACTCGGTTTCCCCACCTGTGAAACAGGAATCATAATAGTCCATTTTACTTCAGAGACAGCTGTAAGGTATGAATGAAATAAAGGTTTTAGAAGATGTTTTGAAGAGTTAACAGAGCTCTTCTCTAAATAATTATAGCTTAACCCTGAAATGCAGATACTACCGCAAGGCTTGATCTATGGCCAGATCTTTAAAATGGCAGGAGAATAAAGGGGCCACAAAACTGCTACTTCTCAAAACTAAAAATATAGCACAAAACCAAAGAACCCAATTGCAGGAGCTGACCATATTCAAATTTTCGGTCAAGCAAAAACCACATGAAATTGGTTTTATTGGAACTTAAAGTCTCCAAAGCACAAACATTTACATGTGGTAATTTGACCTTGGGTCCCCTCAAAGGGGCCTAGTCCAAGAAGACTCAAAACATTTCTACATAAGGTAGGTGGTCTTGCCTATGCAATAGTCCCCACTTGCCAAGGCCCTTAAAAACGTGGAAATAATGAGTTTCCATCCCACCAATGTTTACAAAGGAGCCAAGCAACACCCTTAAAAACGCCACTTCTCTTATTTGGCAGGTGGGCCTGAGAGCCAGCCTCCGATTGGGGAAGTTGTACCTCCATCACACACTGGCTCTGGGACTTTGCACAAATCACAAGAGTTCCTTAAGCCTCAACTTCCTCACAGATAGCACTTGGTCCAGCTGAGTTTTGGAGTTTTTCCACCTCTAAATTTTAGCATCCCGTGAAAAAGCATGGGATGTATTGAGATCACTGAGGTGACTGATCAGTCTCAAAGGAGCTGGGGCCAGTTGGGAAAATCAGGAAGTGAAGTGAGGAAGATTATTGAGGACCAAGGAGTATAAATTTTGAGTGATAATTAACAGGGAATCATTGAAGGTTCTTTAGCCCATGAATGGTAAATCAGGAAGATGAGTCCAGGAGGGTGACGTAAGTTGAATCATGGTAGGAGATAGAGGCAAGGCAGTCAGGAGTTGGGGCCAGTCATCCAAGCATGAGGTCATCAGCATATGGAAGGGTGGGACCATTGGAAGAAGAAAGGGAAAACCAAAATTGACAAAGAGGGGAGGTTTTGGGGTAGAGAAAATAAAGGATGGAGGTGGTTTCGAAAGGATCCCGAGTTTGGAAGATGTGAGAAAGCTCTGCAGAGTCAAGGGGAAAAGAATGTTAGGAAAGAGGTCATTGTATGGGTTTGGGAGAATGTGAGAAGTCAGAAGATGAATGACTTGACCAACCTCCAATAAGAAGTAAGAAGAGCTAAAAAAAGAAGAAGAGATAGAAGAAGAAGAAGGAAGTGCTAGGACTCTCGATCCAATGCCCTTTCCACAAGCCCTCTCCCAGTGGGCTGCCATCTGTTCATAGATGATATCTTGAGCTGTGAGGAGGTGAGATGCTAGAGAGGAGAAGGAAGGAAGACGTGTTTGGAGGAGAGCCACAGAGCAGGGAAAAGGCGGACAAGGAGGCAGCAAAGGAAGGGGGAAGAAGTAGTCAAAGAGATGGGAGGAGAACCAGGAAAATACAACCTTATGGAGGTTTAGGGTTGAAAGGTTTCAAGAGAGCGAGCAAGTGGTCAAGAGGGTGAAGGAAGAGAAATCAAGGTTGATGATGAAAAAGGCCATTGGACTGGAAATGAGCTGATCAAAGGTGTGGAGCATAGTACCTGACCCCCAATAGGAGCTCAATCAATCTCTGTGAAATGATAAGTAGCCACATTTGGGAAAGTTTCATCAGAAATCAAACGGAATGATGTTAAGTGGGGACAGGTACAAGAACCCATAGTTAGGTAATTTGGTAGAAGGAAATAGAAAGGTTGGGTTTAACTAGAAATGGGTAGGAAGGCCAAGAAAAGGTGGTTCTTATTTGTTCTTTCAAACAAGCTTATTCAAAGCTGAAAAGAAAACAATTTGCCAGGAGGAAGAGGAGATTGTTTTTTAGACAAGGGCAGAAGGAAGAGACAGTGGATATTGGCTGAAAGGAGAGGAGAAGAGACATTTCTGAAAGGAGGCCTCAGGAACTTGCAAAGGCCTGATGCTGTGCTGAGAGGATGAGGGGTTCCACAAGGGAGCTCCTGCTGAGTGAGCCCAGTCTTCTGCGTGATGAGCTCACCCGCGGAATGTGGATGGGGCTAAAGGTGGAGGACAAACCAGGGGCCGAAGATGTAGCTATAATTCGGGCTTCTCGCATAACTGTCCAAGGGAAGCGTGCGGTGCTTTGGACATGATGAGACGGAGACACCTGCGCTTTCAGAGGCACAGACGGGTCCTGCTCCTTTGGGAGGGGCCCAGCCCTGATGAGGAGCAGCCCCTCCTGCCCTCCTCCCCTGCCCCCATCTTCCTGGCAGCTTGGCAAGCTTAGTGTGACCATGTACAAGTCCTGGCTGGCCGCGGGGCCAGTCCCTGCTGGCAGATGCCACACAACACACAGAGTCAACAGAGCCAGAGAGTTAATCTCCGCCCCAGCTGCAAGGAGAACAAGGAGCATCATCCGGAGAGTGACCCGAGGGGCTTCAGCAGGCAAACCTCGCCCCTCACAGAGCAGCGAGACCCCAGGCCTCCAAAATGTCGTCTCCCTCCCAGTCCCAGAAGGGAGGCCCCAGGAGCCCACGCGCTCTGCACAGGTCACCGCCTCTCCTCTGGAACATCTGCCATCGGTTTTTACAGGGAACACATAGATCCACACACTCTATGGCATGACAAGGATGGGCTCGCCGGCCCCAGCCGCCTGACAACGGACACCCCTAACTTGCTTTGCCTTGCAAAGGACAGGCCCTGGACACGGGAAGGAGAAGGCCCCAAAATAAGGCTTCTCGTGGGTCCTTGCAGGCCCAAGGCTTCCTGTTCTGGCTCTGACCGCTTCTGGACAGAGCCCCACAATGCAAGCCTTCAAAGCCGCTACCCCGAGCTGCCACGTGTTTATGAAATGACCCCTGCCAGTTTTCTGGCTTAGTTAACCTTGCACAGGGAACTTGTGTTCCGCCCCCAGCTGTGGGGGAGAAGAGGAGAGAGGGAGAAATCACTCTTGGCCATGGCTCAGAAGGGATCTCCTCAATGTGCTGACGACCTGAGTGACCTGGGGCAAAAGTAGAGTAGCCCAAGGAAAGAATGCTGGGGGCAACTCCAGTTCTGATGTTTGCCAGCAGGTGTATCATGGAAATAGCCTCGTGCCTCAGTTCCCCCACCTGTAAAAAGAGGGTGTTGGCTGGGCCACATGAATGCTGATGGAGAGCTATCATCTGTACAATCCAGCTATGGTTTTGTACAGAATTATAGAGACAGTCACACCCCAAACTGAATGACCATTCGGGACTGAGCACGATGGCTAAAATGTCCAGGAACGAGAGAGAGAGAGAGAGAGAGAGAGAGAGAGAGAAAGAGAGAGAGAGAGAGAGGAGAGGGAGGAAGAGAGAGACACAGAGAGAGACACAGAGAGAGAGAGACAGAGAGAGCGAGAGAGAGGGGGGGAGGGAGGGAGAGAGAGAGACAGAGAGACAGAGAGAGACAGAGAAAGAGAGAGAGAGAGAGAGAGAGAGAGACAGAGACAGAGACAGAGAAACACTCTATAATTTGTTGTCAGCCAGTAAACACTGATTAAGTACCTACTGGATACAGGCACTACATTAAGCTCTATTGAGCTGACATCTCAGGCACAGTCTCCATGATCTCAGGAAACCATGAGCACCAGGAGGTGAGGGTCAGACTAAACAGGTCTGCCTCCAACACCCACAATAACCTTGTAGTTCCCTAAAAATGTTTGTTGAATTGAATTTGTGGCATTAATAGGGTATGTTTGAACTAACTAGTGCAGGCAGATTCTGTCGTGTAAGAGTTCTCACGTTCACTTAACACACTCTCAGACACCTTTTAGGTTTCAGAGCAGAGAGAAACATGAGTCATGATTCTTTGAGAAAGACAGACTCATCTCAGCTGACACGCTCCCCTTATAATGTCATCCTGGTGAAGTTCATTTGGACTTTGTAGCATGTGTAACACAAAATAATCACAATGAAATTGAATCCCAACGAGTTCGGGTCTTTGTAGATTAATTTAATCTAATTTTCCCCTCACAGATCCAATAAATACGGGAAATGGTCACAAATAAAATGTTAAGCACAACATGGAGAAAGCAGAAACAGACTTGCCTCCCCATAGGCTCATTATACTCCTAAATAAAAGGAAAGAATGGAAATCATCACTATTTTTGAAAAAAATGAAGCTACTTTTAGTATCTGATTTGGGATAAACAATATTCTGTATGAAAGTGAAACATTAAATAGTAACGAACACAATTGGAACTGACATTGTTGTTTGCACAGGCTTTCAAAAGACTTTTTATACATTTGATCTTCACATAACCCTGGTGAAGTATTATTATCCTCATGTTACGGATGAGGAATATGGCTTAGAAAAACAAAGACAAATTCGTGTGGGACAGTACCCCGCAGGTACTCCATAAATGCAGCTTGAATGAGTGGCCCATTCAGTTAAGGAAGCAGCCAGATAAGACTAAAGATCCCCAGCCTAAAGAGAAGATATGAACTGACAGGATCACTGGGATCTGGTGGGTGGAAGGTCACAACTGCAACGTGGCTAAGGAAGGGGATTCTTTAGTCAAAAGAAATAAAACTGCTCAATGAGGGAGGACAGAGCAGCATATTGTGGTGATGGAAGAAGAAATACCTATGAGGAATCTAGGAAACAGGGAAGAGGAATGATAAGGAGAACATTTGGGTGGAAATCAGCAGAGATGAATGAAAGTCATGCTGTATGCCTTCAAATATATAACTGCTGGACCTGGACTGAAGGAATAAATGGAAGTTTGGGAAACATCATAATCCTGACACAGGGCCGTGGAATATCTCTACTAGCCAGATACTTGCTGGGCTTCTCTCTTCCCAGCAAAAGCATTGATGTCAATAGTGGACCTTTCAGAAGGTGGAGGAACAAGCCTTGGGATTTTATTTTAGACCTGATTCTCTTTCAAAAACGAGGGACTGGTTGCAGGGGTAGAAATAATGGATGTCGGGGGAGAAATGACCGATCCTTTTTAGTTAGTGATGGGAAAGGAGAGAAAAATAGCCTAAACAGCCTATTCCAGAAAAAGCCTCAATTGCACCTAAATTTGAGGAGAATGGGTTTCCAAGGGCACAAAGGATATTTACAGTCTCATGAACTAAGAGTCTATAGGGCACATAAACTAAGGGGCTCTAGGAGGTTCTCAAGGATGAAATTCTGAAAACACAAAGGATGCTATTCCAATAATTAAAGAAGAGTTTTCTAAAGAGGATGAAGTAAATGTACAGGAAACTCACCAACAATTTGGAATTTTCACAAGACAGAAAATAAAAGCAAGGACTTGAATGAAGAGAAAATGATACTCTTCTGTTGTGGATATAATGAGTCTGAGACAACTATGGCACAATTCATGATTTTTGATGTTCAGTAGAGAAATTGGGGCTTAGTCTCTCACCCTAAAAATTCACCTACATAGAACTGAGAATCGATCCCATGGGAACTGGTAAGCTCACTAATTAAGACGATCTAAAAGGAGAAAAGAAGAGAACTTTGGGGAGACCCATGGTTAATGAGCAAGACATGAAGAAGTACAAAAGAGCTTAAGAAGGAACCGCAGGGGTAGGGAGGTGGAGAACTAGGAGAGTACAATGTAATGAAGACCTAGTGAAGAGAGAGTATCAAGAAGGAGAAGATGATCAATAGTGTCAAAGACTGGAGAGAGATTGAGAAGGATCAAAACTGAGAAAAGACCATTAGACTGGGCAATTATGAGGTTATTAGTGACCCAGGGGAAGGAGATCACAGCTATATCAGACAAAAATCATAAACTGTGACCAGGTTTGGATTTGTACCAGGCACACCAGACTGGTTTGATACTAGGAAATTTTTTAGCCCAACTGGTCATATCAACAACACCAATGAAAACCATATGATTATCTCAATAGAAGCAGAAAACACTTTTGATAAAAACACAACATCTATTTCTTCTATTAAAAACACCAGGAAGCATAGCAATAAAATCAGCTTTCTTAAGAGTGATAAATAGTACTTATCTAAAAATATCATCAAGCATTATCTGTAACAGGGATAATTTAGAAGCCTTTCCAGTAGGATCAACGGTAAAGCAAGGATGCCCATTATCGTATCTATTATTCAATATTGTACTAGAAATGCTAGAAAAAGCTAACAAGAGAAGAAAAATAAATTGAAGGAGTAGACAAAGAGGAAACAAAACTCACTCTTTACAGATAATATAATGATATTCTTTTTTAAAATTAAGTAATTAGTTTTTAATAGCTTTTTATTTACAGGTTATATGTATGGGTAATTTTACAGCATTGACAATTGCCAAACCTTTTATTCCAATTTTTCCCCTCCTTTCCCCCACCCCCTCCCCTAGATGGCAGGATGACCAGTAGATGTTAAATATATATAATGATATTCTTAAAGAAATAAATCAACTGAAAAACACCCATTGAAATAATTAACAACTTTAGCAAAGTTTAGTTATAAACTAAATCCATACAAATTATCAGCAGTTCTATAAATTATCAACAAAGTCTGGCAGCAAGAGCTAGAAAGAAAAATCCCATTAAAAATTGTGGCCAATATAAATAATGCCAAGGAAAACCAGGAAATATATGATCACAATTACAAAACACTTTTTACACAAATAGAGTCAGAGATAAACAATTAGAAAAACATTAATTGCTCATGGGGAGGCTGAGCTAATATAATAAAAATGACAATTCTACTTTATTTATTTTTTCAGTGCCATTTCCATCACAGTGCCAAAAAAGTTTTTATAGAGCTATCAAGATAATAAAACAATTATCTGGAAACCAAAAGGTCAAGACTACCAAGGGAATTAATGAAACAAATGCAGAATGGTCTAACTCTATCAGATCTAAAACTATATTATGAAGAAATAACAGATTAGGTTCACAAAACACAGTAGTAAATGATTATAATAACCTAGTGTTTAGTAAGGCAAAAGACTCCAGCTTCTGGGATTAAAAACTCACTATTTGACAAAAATTGGTGGGAAACTGGAAAACAATATGGCAGAAACTAAATATAGATACACCCTATACCTTATTTTGATAAGGTCAAAATGGGTACATGATTTAGACATAAAGAGTGACATCATGAATGACTTAAGAGGGCAAGGAATAGTTTAGTTGTGAGATTTATGGAGAAAGGAAAAATTTATGACACAAGAGGAAATAAGAACATTATGAAATATAAAATGTATAATTTATATTAAACTAAATTAAAATTAAATAAGATAAATAAATATATTAACGATATTAACTAAATATATATTATATGTAATATATATTAACTAAATAAATATATGAAAATTAATTAAATTTAAAATTAAATTTAAAAAGTTATGTATAAGCAAAAACAATGCAGCCAAGATTAGAAGGAAAGAAGAAAAGTGAAAAAAATTATAGCAAGTTTCTTTGATTAAGGCCTCATTTCTCAAATAGATAGACAACTGAGTCAAATTTACAAGACCCTAAGTCATTTCCCAATTGATAAGTCATCAAAAGATATGAATAGACAAAGGTATCAATAGTTTTATGGAAAAAATGCTCACTATCACTGAGAAAAATGTAAATTAAAACAACTCTAAGATACTACCTCACACATATCAGATTGGCCAATATGACAGAAAAGAAAAATGACAAATGCTGGAAGGCATGTGGGAAAATTGGGACACTAATACATTGTTGGTACAGTTGTGGAGTCCAACCATTCTGGTGAGCAATTTTAAACTAATCTCAAAGGACAATCATACTTTGACTCAGCAACACCATTTGTAGGTCTGTATCAAAGGAAAAATAAAGGACCCATATATAAAAAAAATCTTTATAGCAGTTTTTTTTGTGGTAGTAAAGATTTGAAAATGGAAGGGTTGCCTGTCAATAGAGGAATGATGATAGTGACGATACAGAGACTTGGGGGCAGAAATAAGAAAGCATGAAATAGCTGCGGTGGAAAATGGGATCATGAAACAATTAGGGAGAAATAGAAGTTTTGCCTTGGTACAGTGAAGGCCCTGTTGATATTCGATAACATAAATTTGTTTATTTCAATTCAACAGCGAATGAATAAAATGAAGGCTGCAGATAGTAATGGTAACCCAGGTTTAGGTCTTGGCAAAATATAATTAGTTCTAAGGTACAAGTCATTCCAGGGTGGAGGACATGTAAAGTTTAGTTGGTTCACCCTAAAGGGGCTCATTGGGAAGGGAAGAGAATGAAAAGAGTGATTGTGTACAAAAGAATTGAGGGCTGAAAATAATGGAGTTTATGATGCAGAGAAAGTATAGGGTTAAGAGGCATGAAATAGGGAAATATAGAATAATAAAAGGTTATGATCAGAGAAGGTAATTTCAGATTTCATGAACATGGAAGTGGAACATTTGTGAGTGATGACAAAATTAAAGGTAATAGGTAAAGTAGGGGAGTAGGTCACAGGAACTGAGCAGATTGATTAGCTTGGAAGTTAGGAGCCTTGGGGGAAGTATTTCACCTGTTATGAAATGTATGTTCACAGCACAATGGATGTAATCTATGCATAATCCACTAATCATGGAACAGAGGGGCACGGCATAAAAATAAAGGAATATTCACCAGTATTACAGTGAATATTACAGTATATCATTTAGTTCTTTATATCCTGTATTTTACTCAACAGAATATTATTATTAACTTCTACTTAAACATAGCAAATGATAATAGATATTTATAATCATAACCTTAGTGTGTCTTAATCATCATCAATTCAATTATGATCAGCTTTAATCAGTTGTTACTGTTTATATGGTCTAACTCTATAAAAATTGCCAAGCCATGCACGGTATCTATGGAAACCCTCAGACAGAACCTCCCATTCCCTGACAATGCCAGGGAACAGAAAGTTTATTGTATTAGGGGCTATCTTCCGAATAAACCATAACCGAGTAGAATAAACTCATGTTAAATGAAAAGACGTGCGGCATTCGAGAGAAGAAATGTCTTCAAGCCTTTTGCCTCTCCCATGTCGAGAGGATGATGGCTCCATTTTTTTTTATTCATTCTTTCAGGCCACCCAGGCTTAATTTAATAAGGACGAGAGGTAGACCCCTGCTGACTTGAGAATGTGAATGGCCTTTCCCAAAATGAACACATTTTTTCCCTCAAGGAAAAGAATCAAATCTATTGCAAATCAACATTTTGTCTTTTGTTTTGCAGCAGCAAAGGACAATCTCCGAGTTTGTTTTTTTACTAGATCTTGTCCTAGCTATTGGTGAAAGAGAGCTGCATTTTAAAATTGTAGGAATGTAAAAAGTATTTATTTTCTTAAGTAATTTCCTCTTCTTTAAAAAAAAAAGTGTTGAAGCTGTGTTCACACAGGGAGTACGATGTTAAAAAATTCAGCAATCACCTTGAATTTAAAGGAAAAATCTAAATCTTTGAGGTCATACCCATAACCTTTGTGGTGACTTCTATGTACTTCATGAAGCATGAATGATATTTACAGGATCATAGGATTATAGATTTAGAGGGGGAAGAGACCTGGGGGCTCATCTGTTTCAATCCCCTCATTTCACAGTTGAAAAATGTAAGACGCAACTGGAAACTGAGTGGATGCTCATCAGTTGGAGAATGGCTGAATAAGTTATGGGATATGAATGTTATTAAATATTATTATTGTATAAGAAACAATCAGGAGGATGATTTCAGAGAAGCCTGGAGAGACTTACAGGAACTGATGCTGAGTGAAATAAGCAGAACCAGGAGATCATTGTACACAGCAACAACAAGACTATATGACAATCAATTCTGATGGACGTGTCTCTCTTCAACAATGAGATGATTCAAACCAGTTCCAATAATCTTGTGATGAAGAGAACCATATGCACCGAGAGCGAGGAGTGTGGGAACTAAATGTGGTTCACAACAGAGCATTCTCATCCTTTTTGTCATTGTTTGTTTGCATTTAATTTTCTTTCTCATTTTTTCCTTTTTGATCTGATTTTTCTCGTGTAGTAAAATAAATATGTATCCATATATTAGATATAGCATATATTTTTAACATGTTTAACATATATTGGATTACTTGTCATCTAGGGGAAGGAGTGAGGGGAAGGGGGGGAAACTTGGAACACAAGGTTTTTCAAGGATCAATGTTGAAAAAATATCTGTGTGTTTTGAAAATAAAAAGCTTTAACAAAAAAAAGAAAGAAAAAAATGTAAGAGGAACAGAAGGTAAGTGCTTTATCCAAAATACATACAGGGAATAAAAAATGGCAGAACTGGGAACCGATGTTAAAAATTAATAAAAAGTATCCCTAATGCTTCATGTAGTACTTTGCATATCATGAGTATTACTAGTGCCTTGGCTTCCAAAATTCCCTTGGACTTAAAAAAAAATTTCCCTTGGATTTATTTTGTATATATTCTGTATATAGTTAGGGATACTTTGTCCTTCCTGACAGAATGGAACCTCTCCGAGGGCAGCGTCTGTCTCATTCCATCCCAGCACTCGATAGATTGTCATTAAATGCTTATTTCTTGACTTTCTGGCTGTTTATGGAGTTAAACTGAACTAGCTGAAGTCTCTGATGGTGAACACACACATCCGACCATTGGGCTTTGGATCCGCTCTGCGTGGAAGGAGTGGGCCCAGCCCTTGTGGAGACGCTCTGCTCATAAATAGAGCAGATCTGGCAAATGACTCGGAGGCTTCCTCCACTGGGATTAGCCTCTTTAGAGCGTACTTACATTATTCTACTATCCTCATAAAAATAAACAAGGCTACCCCTAATTGTTGGTTACCATTCGTTCCAGCTAATTGAGTCCAGATTCTTGGCCTCCTGGTCACTGCCATTTTGGCCTTGCTCTGCCGACCCCCGAGTTTGCTGACCATAATTTAGAATGCCTTTAATAATTATCTGGTGACATCCAGTAAGTCTGAAAATTTGCTTTTTCACTCTGTCAAGCCCCACCCTATAATCTGTGGGCTGAAAAGTCCCAAGCACTGCCATTTTGTTCTTTTCTTATTTTTTTTTAAGAAGAAGAAAGGCCTGCCTTCAGTCAGAATAATCGCTAAAGTGCAGATGGGATAATTAAAAAACAAACCCCCCAAAACCCTCTTTCTTTTCAAATTATAGATTTAAGACCACAAAGAAAATAAAATCATCCTTAATTACCCAGTGGAATCCTCAGCTAAAAATACCAGCTCAGGCTACTCAGACCCCTCCGTTCCATGAGGGCTCAGACAGAAATCATTTTGCTGCAAGAAATGCTGCTCACGTCCCCTGCCCGACGGACCGCCCGCGGCTTCACTCGCACAAAGTCCCCAAACTCGGGGCGTTCCACACACCTGGGCCTTCCCCAAGGCCACTTGTGGAAGGGTCAGAGCGAGGCCGGACAGCTCCAGCCACCGGCTTCAGGCTGATTTCTTCAGACTTCTCAGACTTATATCACTCTAGGCCTTTCTGAATTTCAACCATGGCTGTTGCCCACAAGCATCAGCAGAATTATACACAGGCTTCGGCTGTTTCCCTGAGAGGGGCTACCTTGTCAAAAGACGGTCTCACAACACACATTCACAACACACACTCACACACACACATACATACTCACACTCACAACACACACTCACAGACATAGACACTCACACACATACACACACACACATACACACACTCACACACACACTCACTCACACACACTCACACTCTCACACACACAATCACACACATACACTCACACTCACACACTCACACACTCACTCACATGAGGTCAGGTGTAACTTGACAGGCTTGTGTGCTCCAAGATACTGATTAATGGATATATTTCTTCCTTTCGGTGATGGGACTGAATCCATCTGTCTTGTTCATCCTGTGGGACACCCCAACAATGCCCTTCCACAAGGGCCAGGGCTAAGGGAGGGGATTACTTGCTGTGGATAAGTGGGCCGTGGGCTCTCTGGTTTTTCCTTCCCTCTCATTTCCATGACCTGTTTTCTTTCCCGAACTCGTGTAAACTAGTGATGGCTTTTTTTACCCTCTCCCTTGCAGCAGCTTTGCTTTGTGATCCACCACAGCCCACTTACTCCCACCGTGTGCCTTCTCACTGCCCTTTGGGGGGGTCCTCAACAATGGCGATTCTTTACCTTTTTGGGTCATGGCCCTTTCTGTCCATCTGTTGTAACCCAATATTACTGTGACTTGTTCCCTACATTTATAATGGAACAAAATGCCAACTTTTACTTAGCAAAACTAAAGGTGTCTTTTCCCCATTTCCCCCTGATCCAGGGGGACCCCCATTGGGTCTGTGGATCCCTTTTTAAGAACCCTGGCTCTCCAGTCTCCAAAGAGCTGAGTCTGAGTTCCGTGACTTACATTACAAAAAGACTGATGCTTTCTCTTATCCTTATTTTAGAGATGGGGGATCTGGGTGGGATCAGACTTGGGTCAGATCTTGCTTCTGAAACTTCCTATCTGTGAGATCCTGGATGAGTCACCTCCCCTGGGCATCAATTTTCTCATCTACAGGATGAAGGGGTTAGAAAATCTCTTAAGGTTCCTTTCATTCCAAGTGAAAATCCTAAGTCCTTCCTCCCCTTCCTGCCTCAGTTTCCTCATCCAAAAAAGAGGGAGAGTTTTTACATTCAGCTGGATTAGAAGGTCCTTGAGGGCAGGGGCTTTGTTTCAGCCAATCTCTGTACAGTCACGGCCCCAGCCTGCTCCTCTACCATCCCTAAATGCTTACGGCCTGCTCTCGTTTCATTCTGCATGGATCGCGAGGTCCGATGCAGGTGGGATTTATTACAAGAGACCAGAAGCTCAACTTTCTTTGCTAAGTTTAATAACAGATTTGTTTGACTTCCTCCCAATATCCATTTCGAAGAATAACAAGGTAAGCAAAAAAAGTAAAAATCCCTTCTCCATTCACATGTAACTAAATTCATATTTAAGGCAAACAATGAAATAGACTTTTACATTTATTTTATAAAGCCTGCTCTTGTAGAAGGAATTCCTGCATGAAATGAATCCTGGTCATGCTGCCAAGAAAAATTCAGTTGTGCAGATTTCAGGGGCTTTTTCAGAACAGATCTAGGAATATAACATAAAAAAACCCAGGAGTCACTGGGAGAAAAGTACGGGCAGGAGTCCGATCAGCCCTCAGTCTGGAACACGGTCCCTGAGAAGAAATCCATCCCGGGAAGCCTGCACTCGCTTATCCGGCAGCATCGACCCAATCTCGAGTTCTCCCTCCCCTTGCCACATATTCCCTAGTGGAAATATTTCAGCAGCAATATATTTAATACTAATAATTTTACAAAATTTCCTTTGCTGGAGATTCCTGGGGAAGGGATCTCCCCCTTCCCCTATGTCCAACATGGACTTCATCGTGGGATAAGTACCCGGGGAGCTCAGTTTCCTGGGTTTTAGATGTGATTGAGTCTCCACTGGAGCTGGGGAGTGAAAAGCTCACTCAGATTGTAGAGGACCAGGACTGCGGGAGAACCCTCATGGCCTGGAGGGACCTGAGGGCAAGGGTGTGAGGGAAAGGAAGCCCAAAGGCCCAAGATGGAGAGTCGGAGGGTGGCTGTGAGATCCTCCAGCTTAGATCCCTCCTTTTACAGCTGAGGGAACTGAGGAGATCACTGACAGGGAAGCCTTTATCAAAGATAAAGGGTCAGGATTCCGACCCAAGTGAGGGTCCCGTAAGCCCCAATCCGGTTTGCTTTTCTGGCCAAACACTTTACCCAAGACCTGCCCACCTCCAAATTTGTGAATTTGCTTTCTGGATGGTTGTGGATTTAGGAACACATCTTGAAATTCTACTAGTCTCAGCCACCCTCCCCTTGTGTGAATAGGATTTCCCTAATTGTATTCCAATAAAAACCCAACCCAAGTTGGGTTTTTGGTTTAACTTTCAATTCCAGAAATGTCTCCTTTTTGAGACTGAGTAAAAATGTCCCTGATACCCTCTTCTGTCAGAAACGTTTGCTTTGATACTGGAGGAAATTTCCTTCTCTTTTTAAAAAAGGAAATTACAAACATGCCTCTATATAGAAAAGGAGAGCACAGTCAGAACACATTTGTTGATCTCATGCAAACTTAACCCTTGACTGTCAGGTCAAAGTCTGGATTTCCAGTTGACCTGGAGTTGAATCCCAGCTCAGAATCTGCTTTTCTGGATTAGCATCTCTGTACCCTTTGGTTTCCCCATCTGTGAAACAAGGATTACAAAATTTGAACTCCCAAACTCACAAGGATGATGAGGAAGACCAAATGAAGTAGAAAGTTCTGTAAGGATGCAGAGGAAAAGATGGAGGGGGCCTGAGCTTCCTCTGTTACAGGGAAATGTGTTATGACCCCCAAGAGAACAGAAATTCCTTTTTGTCTTATCTTTGAGTCTTCAGTGTTTGATATAGTGTCGTTCACACAATAGGTATTATCACATGCTTGTTATATTGGATTGAATGTTTTGGTAGGTGACCTGGATTTTTTTTTTTTTTTTTTTGCTGAGGCAATTGGGCTTAAGTGACTTGCCCAAGATCACACAGCCAGGAAGTGTTGAATATCTGGAGTCAGATTTGAACTCAGGTCCTCCTGACTTGTGCTCTATCCACTGAGCCACCTAGCTGCCCCTGGGACCTGGATTTTTATAAAAGTTTAGCCCTAGTACCCAGAATTGTGCTCGCAAACCTGCCTTTAGTGAAAATGGCTACCTATTTATTGTACCAATTTATATAACTGAATATAATATTATATTTCCTGTCCTGTGGGTTTAAATATTTTTTTTCTAAATAATAAATTAGATTCCACAAGAAAAAAGGAAAGCCTGCTTTCATAGCTTGAGGCTGGCCAGGAAAGGTCACTGCAATATCAAGAAAAGCCAAATAAAAACCCACTATGGACAACATACCTTGAAGAGAGAAAAAACAAACAGTCACCGAAAGGCCAAGAGGCAAAGACCATTTCTGAGCCAATCTGGGAACCTGGCTCTTCCGCCTTCTCCAGGATTTCGGGGAAAGGTCTGTTGTCTATTGTAGCCAAGAGGAAATCACAGAGGAAGAATGCCCACTGCAAGAATTTAAACTTCTCTTTCGATTAAAATCTATGGCATTCAAAGGGCTGGGCCAGGAAGACTCCTTCCTCTGTCTATCTTATCAGAAGTAATAAGTTTGGGCAGGAAGGAGAGCCAAGCCCGATGAGCTCAAATAACCTACCCTGGCTTTTCAGACTATTTTAAAACTGTATTGATATCTTTTGTTTTTACATCACGTCCATTTCCAAATATAGCCCTTCCCCTGGGGGTTATTTCCTGTAACTGTGAATAAAAAAAGAGAAGAAAAAAATAGCTCAGTAAAACTAACCAACAAATCCACCTTGTCTGCCAGCGTGAGCCATCTGTCGCTCCCATGACTCTCCCTCTCTGCAAAGGGGCGACTCCAGGATAGTTCCTTACGTCTGTTGAGGGGCCGACTTTGGTCACCGTAATGGCAAACTACTCCGTTTGGTGTTGGCTTGACAACGGGCCCCTCAGGCATTCTTACTTTCTGGAGGAAATGTTCATTAAAGAAGCAACTAATATTTAATTTTGATAAACGCATCTTTTATTTAAAAAAATAACGGACTGGGGTATGGATGGTATATCTAAGTTCGGAATGTCACTTTTCTCCTGTGAAATGAGAGACAGATGTGAAATGAAAGTCATCAGAACATTTGGTGGGGCTTGGAAAATGGGAACATTCTGATCGTTCTCAGACAAATGGCCTTTATTTTAGTTTATTTTTAAAATCCTGATTAATGAAGCCATGCTGGGGCTGTTCACATTCAACTCTATTTTCTCCCAATGCGTTTTCGTATCTGCACTTATTCGGAAATGAGTACAGGTGCCTAAAAGGGAAGAGGATCCTCGCTCAGACCGTGAACATCCAGGGAGCAGAATATTAATGAATGTGGCCCCATCTGCCATTGGCATGTCCTGCCTGGTCCACAGATGGGCAGAAATGACCCAAGTGCAGGAAAACACAATAGAGTGGTTGGGAAAAGAAGAGCTAGAAGTTGAAAGAGAACTCAGGTATCAAGACTCCCAGGTCTGGGGTGGAGATCTGGGTTTCCTCAGCGAGCTGTTGAAATGTTTTAGTTGAAAAACCCAATAGACTGTAAGCAATTGAAAGGCAAGAACTGTTTAACTGTTTTGTTTTTGTTTTGAATCCCCGGGGTCTAAATAGTGTCTCATATTCATATATTCTTTTGTCAACAAAAATAAAATCATTAAGCACTTAGCGTGTGCTACGTACTGGGAATGCTCGAGAAGCTGATACGCCGCCGGGAGCAGTTAGGAGATGCCAATAAATGCTCCACTGAATTTTTAAAAAGTTGAATTGAAATGCTTACCCTTCCCAACATAAAAGCGAGAAAATGTTCAGAGTGGCCTGTGAGAAAGGGTTGGAGGATCCAATGTAAACCACCATCTGGGTCTTTTACAAAGTCTTCAGGGAGCTTCCACTCATCTGATCAAGTGGGAGATATACCAAAGGAGGAAAAAGTGGATAAATCCATTTTCTTGACTTTAATAAAGCAGCTCCTAATGTCCTTCCTTCCCAAAATGAAAATGAGAAAGCTTTGCCCATCATGTGAAAGAAGGACTGAGCTTGCTATTCTTGGCCCCATTGGGAAATATGAGGAATACTAGTGCCGGATGAAAGTCAGTCAGTCAACAAGCATTTATTAAGCACTTAGTGTATACCGGGAAGAACTTTCTAATAGCTGGAGATGTCCTAAGGTGGAAGGGTTGGTTTGAGAGCTGGCCATTTCTCTCTCACTGAACAGGCTAGAGAACTTGCCAATGTTTATTTTTCTGGTGGAGGCAAACCTAAGATGGCTCCTGCCATCCTTTGAGATTTTGAGATCAGAGTTTTGTGTCTCTTCCCCTAAAGCCCCCTCCCCCTGTAACAAGGCTTTGTGTCTGAGATCGGACCATCTGACGCAGAGTAAGGGGCCTCTGGGATCATCTGATTCATGCCCCTCTGTCTGAACCGCAGGATGTTGGGATGGAATGAAGGGTAACCTTGACCTTCCTCTCAACTCTGCACATCTGTCTGGGGGAGGGTTTCACAGCAGATCAGATGGTCTGAGTCATGGTTTTGAGAAAAGAAACCTATAGTATTTCGCCCCCAGTTTTCCCATTCCCTGGGTCTGTGGTCCTGAGCCCCGCCAGGGCAGGAACAATCCCAGGGCTGCTCCTCGTTTTCCAGGAGAGCTTGGCTCTATGCCCTGCCCCTCTGTGGTGATTTCCCTTGGGCCCCAGGAGAAAAGCTCCTGAGCTCCTCAAGCATCTGTTAAAGCCCCCACAGCTCTCCAGGAGCCTAGAGCCCTGTGGACCTCCTGGCAGGGGCGTCCCTGCCCCCAAACAGGACTGCCAGGAGGCAGGGAGAGAGGGAAGGGGGGTCCAACTCTCTGGAGGGTGAGGCCCCCAAACTGGGGCTGAGGCAACAGCCAGGACCTCTGGGCTTTCCTGAAGCCCAAAATGCAGCTGGTAAATAAGTCTAGGGGAGGAAAGGAATTTGGAAACAGGGGATCAGAGCAGACATTTAAGGGATGGGCCAGGCTGGCCAAAGCATTGTGCTCACCGAGGCACAGGGGACCGACTCGGGCTGGTGGGGAACAGATCTCTTCTATGCAGGACTTGGGTTCACCAAGGAACTTTCAGGGACAGTTCCTGAGGCAGGAAGCGGCCATTCTCTCATTCTTGGGTCTCCTTGGGCTTGTGGGTCACCTTTTACCCAGGCCTCCTTAGTGGCTTCCATAAGCGTGTCCCCACCCGAGCTGGAGAAGGACGCGCTCTGGGTTTCACAATGACTGGGATAGTTATTATTTATGCATTTGCTTTAATATGGGAGTCCATGCAAAATCTCTGGTTATTTTACCTTGTGAGGTAAACGTTCATGTTGAGATCTAAATGTTTCGTTACTGTGAGTGACAATTAGAGCAACGAACAGAGGAAGCAGATTTCCTTCCCACACGGAAGTCCTCAGGACCCTGGGAGAACCTGGGGCTATCTGCCCTGCGATTCTCTGGGAACTGACAGCTGCCGGTGTCATGGTCGGTCAGGGCGAGGGAGCCGACTTGGGGAACAAGTAAGCGTCGACGCGTCTGGATGACAGGTATTTGGCCCTAAAAGTGGGCGAGAACGGCCACTCACCCTCTACACAACAGTCATTAAATCACCACGAGGACTCTGGCACCGAGAAGGAAAACCAGGAATGAAACCCCCGGCCCCACAAATTCAGCTAAAACCCAGGGCAGAGCAACTTCTCACTAGACTGGCCACAGCAGCCATGGGTGATCCCGTACTCAATCCCAGGAGGCTGCATTTTGTACACGGGGGGTGAACGTACACTTTGAGGAAATCCAAGGCAATGAAGCTTGAGGGGATCCTTGGAACCAAGATTGTGAGCTGGAAGGGACTCACAAGGTCTTTTTTTTGGCTGCCCCCTTCTTAGGACATTTTCCCTACTCATCTCCATGGGCTGTGCTCTCTGACTTCCTGTAAGCCCCAACTAACATCCCACCTTCTACAGGAATCCTTCCTTACCCCATGGTAACTTCCCTCTGCAAATTTCCTTCTTTGTATCCAGGACATAGCTTCTTTATATATATTGGTTTGCATGTTTTATCCCCGATTAGGTTGTAAACTCCTTGAGAGGAGAGATCAGCTTTTGCTTCTTTATGTCTTCCTATCATCTTGGAATCTGTCTCTATCTGTCTCTGTGTTTGTCTATGTCTCTGACTCCATTTCTGTCTCTCTGTCTCTATATTTATCTGACTCCATCTCTGTCTCTATCTCTGTCTCTGTGTTTGTCTATGTCTCTGACTCCATCTCTGTCTCGATCTCTGTCTCTGTGTTTGTCTATATGTTTCTGTCTGACTCCATCTCTGTGTCTCTTTCTATATTTGTCTCCATCTCTGTCTCTTTACCTCTGTGTTTGTCTATATGTCTCTGTCTGACTCTCTATCTCTGTCTATGTGTTTGTCTGACTCCATCTCTGTCTCTATCTCTGTCTTTGTGTTTATTTATGTCTCTGTCTGTCTCCATTTCTGTCTCTCTCTGTCTCTGTCTCCATGTTTATTTATGTCTCTGTCTGTCTCCGTCTCTGTATCTCTGTCTCTGTCTCAGTCTCCACGGGCATGGAGTAGGCATTAATAACTGTTAATTAATTGATCATCTGGACTAATTTCTTGAAGTTGGGGAAACTAAAGCCAAGAGAATGCTGGTCCAAGTAACAAGGTTCCCCGAGTCCGAATCCAATTATCTCCCCACACCCCACCCCGAAAAGTGAGACAAGGATAAATACACCGACTTCTCTGTGCCAGTAACTTTTCAGTGGTGTGTCAGCCCCTCGAGGACAAGCATTGCTCGGTGTTCGTATTTGCCCCTCACAGTCTGCAGCCCCGTCTGAAAGTCTTCAGTGCTTGCTAGATGGAATGGGCACATTAGGCAGTGTTAATTATATATATTTTAAATTATCCTGAAATTATTATCTTAGAGTTTTTTAATGGGGCCCCACCATCTATTTTCTAATAGCTCTTAGCAATAATTTCTGGAAGTGTTGTTTTATAGTTTCATCATTAGCCAAATGACAGAAAAGTCCCGAGTACCAAGAAAGGCTCATTAGCAATACACATGGGGCTCTAGCCTCAAAAATGCTTGATAAATGGTGGCTACTTTTCAAGCTCCACCAGGAAAACACACAACAAAGCATTGCTGTTCCCATCTCTATTTCTTACCAGCAGACACCAAAGTCACATCTAAGGCAAAGGAGGACCGAGAAGATCCAAGAGCAGATGAAAGCTCACTCCTGCCATCCTACCCTCAGCCGGAGCTGGGTGCCCGGCCTGTGCTTCGGCCCGGCACCGAGGCTCTGAAGGGAACGGGGGAGTGCTTCACTCAGGCAAGTGGCAACCAAGCTTCCCTGAAAAGCACCTTCCCCAGGCAGTCACAAATCCAGCTCCCAGGGGTTTTCTGTAGGTTCAAAATCTGCTCTTGTCCTCCCCAAGCCCCCGTTCACTCCACCTAATTAGCTCTATTCTAGTTAGCTTTTCGGAGAAGCCTGTCTATACCATTTTTGTGTCTCTCTCTTTATCTCTCTTTGATATCATTTCTCTGTGCCTTTCTCTGAGATTTATAGATGGAAGAGACCTAGGACTTGGCAGTTCATGGCAGAAGAGAAGAGAAAGGAAGGGCTACATTTGGAAATGAAAGTGATCTAAGCAATTGTTGTCTTTAGTTATTAGTTTCATTTTTCTGCTTACGCATGTATATTAACTTTTTAAATACACTTTTCTTTATGAATCATGTTGTAAGACAAAAATCAGAACAAAAGCAAAAAACCAAGAGAGAAAAAAAGAAAACAAGTGAACAATTGTTTTCTTTTTAAAGCACTTGGATTGCCAAGATGGAAGAAAAATCATTCCATGATGGTCCTGCAAAGGAAAGATCAGGTCAAGGTGCCGAAGGCATTTAGCCTAGAGATGAGAAGACTTGGGGTTCCCATCACAGAAAGCACCAAAGGAGATTCGATTTTTCTCAGCCCCCAATGGGAAGTCTAGGAACAAGAGGCAGAAATGGCCAGGACGCATATATAGGTTTGGGGTCTGGTGAAAACCAACCACAATCAAGCTGCACCAAATGGAGGGGCTTCTTCACAGGAGGGCTTCAAAAGGGCATGAAGTTGAGCTGGGTTTTGCCTGGGAATTGCCCCACAATTTCCCAAGGCCTGGATCCAAAGAGCCTTTGGGGTCTGTAAAATATTTTCCATCTCCCTTAATCTTCCCAACAACCCTAAGAGGTAGGTGCTGTTATTATACTCATTCTACAGATTAGAAAACTGAGATTTCAAGGTTCTGTGCAGTTTGTATGAAGCAAGATTTGAATCTGGATCTGTTGGCTCGGAGTCCAGCACTCTATTTAACCCCTGGGCTGCCTCATTGTCAATTTTACCTTTATTGTGACTCAATAGCAGCCTCTGCTTGTGGCTTGTCACCCCCCAATGCCATTAGAATGGGAAAGTAAGTCTTTTCTAAACTTTGTGTCTCTCCCAGGACCAAGGACAGTGTTCAGCACTTGTGGTCATTCTTGGGTGTGGGCAATTGAGGGGCACTCACTCTCCTACTGCCCCCATCTTTTAGGAAGGACAACAAGAATGATTGAGTCTTGAATAATGTTGAATAAAGCTCAGGTGAAGAAATGGGACATTTAGCTATTTATTTATTTTTGGTGAGATTTGCTTGGAATCACACACTTAATAATTAGGTGTCTGAGACCGGATTTGAACTCAGGTCCTCCTGACTTCAGAGCTGGTGCTGTATCCCCTGTGCCACCCAGCGGGCCCTTTCCTTTTCTTCATATTGGCCAGTCTGAGAGGTGCATGTCCAGCCTTTTGGATAACGTCAGGACCTACCTGTCCTGAGCAGCCCATTCCATGCCAGAACAGGTCTCCTTCTTAGGAAGGTTTTCCTGACATTGAAGCCCATTGGGTTTCTCTGTTTTTAGTTTTCAAGTTTTTGAGTTTTTCCTAGTTTTTGGATTAGTCTGCAGTGTTTCACACATGACTGACATGGAAATGTTTCTCATGACTGCCCATGTGCTGGGGTTGCTAGGTTGGTGCAGTGGATAGAGCTCCCGGCCTGGGATCAGAGAAACTTGAATTCAAATCTGGCCTCCGACACTGACTAGCTGCATGATCCTGGTCATCCTGGAACTCTATTTGTTTCCGCTTCCTCGTCTATAACAGGAAATGGCCTCTGGCCTCTTTCCCAAGAAAACCCTGAACGGGATCATGACGAGTTGGACGGGGCAAGAGTGAGTGAATCCCAACAACACGTGTATGGCCTTTATCCAACCGATTGCCTTCTCAGTAAAGGGAGAGGGAAGGAAGAGGAGGAGAATTTGGAATCCAGATTTGTAAAAAATGAAGGTTAAAAGTGATTTTATGATAATTTGAAAGCACAAAACATGAAAATAAAGGCTGGAGAATCACTGGCTTCTTTGTCAGGTGTGGGTGGGACTGGAAGGTCTGAGAGTTCCTTTGTGATTCGGGAACTTCTCTGAATCCAGAAGAAAGACAGGGGATTTTATTTCGCAAATCCCTCTGGGATCGTCTGCCAATGTGCTGACCAGCGGAGACAGAAAAACCCACCCTTTTCACCATTTTATCACTCAATGGGAGCATGAAAGCTCTGTGTGAACTTCAGACAACAAACTGCCCGGAGCCTGTGACCTTCCTGGAGTTCAGTATGGGAATCCCCCGATAGCAGCACGGAGAGGGTGAAACAACAGGATGTAAGGACCATCTCCGTTCCGACATTTCTGCTGACATTGCCCTAGAACAAAGGGGAAACTGCCCATAATTCAGAAAAAGGGAAGATGAGGGCTTGGAGTCGCTGTCCGGGGCCGTTCTGCCTCAGAGCACGGAGGCACCTCTGGCCGGCCGGGGCAGGGCTCCCCACCCAGGGCATCGCATTCCAGGCCAGCGTACGCGGTGTTTTGTGCACGTTTAACAGATGGAGTTGTGATCAGGGCCAAACGACTCACAAAATGATCTCCGCCCGGCTCCTGGGGGGCTGAGGCCGTTATTCCAGCCACTGGATGTCTGCCTGAACAATCATGGGAGGGCTGAATCAAAACCATGTGGCAGCACCGATGGGCTCCGAGACAAGGGCGAGAGCCGAAGGGGGCCGGGGAGCCGGGCGGGCGCGGGGCTGGGGCCGGGCAGGCATTCTGGGAGCACAGGAGGGGGGCTCGGTGGAAAGGGCTCCCGCTTCCTATGCTCATGTTCTGGGGTGTCTGGAGCCCAGCCGACCCTGCTCGCAATCCTGAGAGAATTCTAACAGGTCAACGGAACCCAGAGCTGGAAAGGGACCCAGCAACCACTGGAGTCAACGGCCTCATTTAACAAAAGGGGAAACTGAGCTCCAGAAGTCCGAAGTAACCAGCCTATTGCCCAGAATGCTGAGTGGGGGATCACACCTGCCTCTTCTGTTTTTAGATCACAAAGCTAAAATGTGGAGGAGCCCGGGGCCACTCCCATTTTACAGATGAGCAGACAGAGTCAGGAAGGGCTTAGATGACCCTGAGCTCCTGCCTCAGTCCGGGGAACCTGAGAACAGGCTGTAGGAGCTGCTTCCAGAAAAGCTCCCTCTGCAATGTTGACTCCCTCCTGCCTGGCTCAGTGACTCCTGCACTCCCACAACAGACACTTTCCCCTTTTGCTTGGAGACTTTGTGTCCATCATCCCAAACTCAAGATGCACAAAACTTAGCCTGGAAACACAAGAGTCACCCCAACACCCACCACCACTTCTCTGGCTTGGGGAGCCTGACTAATCACTTTCCCAATTACAAGCCTGATGGAGGGTGCTCTAAACATTTCTGTGCCCATTTTATAGATGAAGAAGCTGTGTCCAGGGTGGCCCAGGGAGCCAGGACCAGGACTGGGATTTGAACTCAAGTCTTCTCTCACCAGGGGCAATGATGTGATACAGGGGAGAGAAGGCCAGGACTGGAATCAGGAAGATCTGGATTCTTAACTCTCTGTGGGACCTTGTTTGCCTCAGTTTCCTCATCTGTAAAATGAGCTGGAAAAGGAAATGGCAAACACACCAGTATCTATGCAGAGGACCCCAAATGGAGTCACGAAATGTTAAACCTGCTGAGCAACAAGGGCAACTTCTGAAGCTCGGCAAGCTTTCTGGGTACCATCCTCTGCTCTTCACTGTTCCATGGGCACAGCTCCACTGCTGTCTTACATCGTTAGCTTTGTGGGTAATAATAAAATTTTCTTCTTCATCTGATTTTTCTTGTGTAGCAAGATAATTGTATAAATATGTATACATATATTTAACATATTTAACATGTATTGGACTACCTGCCAGCTAAAGAAGAGGATGGGTGGAAAGAGGGGAAAATTTGGAATAGAAAGTACCCATGCATATATTTTATAAATAAAAAACTTTAATAAAAAAGTTTCCTTACAGCTGTACCACAAATTTTATTTTAAAAAAATGTTTCACAGCATCTTAAAAATAGCTTGAAATATTAAGTCAAATAATAGGGAAAGCCAATTTAGTTCCACTTCATAAGCATTTATTAGATACCTACTATGCACAGGGTCTGCATTCCCAAGTGCCATGATGAGCACTGAGTGTCGTGGGGGCCATCTTGGTTTTTTAAAAATTCTTCCTTTTTTTATTACAGCTTTTTATTGACGTGCCATCTTGTTTTTAACAGGCCACCATCCACTGACTCGTTTTCAGTCATTTTCTGATGTGTCTAAGATTGAAAAATGCTTTTGCAATTGAAGCACGCCAAATTCCTAGTCTGTGACTCCGGCCTCAGATGTGCTCGCATTTGATTTTCAGAAAAGAACAAAACAAAACAATTCTACAAATTTTGCTCATATTTCCTTGACACATGTTTTTTGAAAAACAGTGAAATGAAAAACATCCTGTTGTAAGAGTTTATTTCCTACCAGAATGAAACCAGATCATTGGAAATCATGTTCCTGGTTCCATTGCTCCCCCCCAAAATATGTTAGAATCTCCTCCTAAATTAGATGCTTACCCACAAATATTTAGTCCTTCTTCATACTGCTTTTAAGCCTTGGTTATCAGGAAAGGAGAAAAACCAGGCTTTTTACTGATTTTCTTACAAGTAAACCAAGATTTGCCACTGAATACCCACCAGATACTGACTAGCCTTCATGGCACCGAAACTTAAGTGAATTTCATTTCATGGACATGAATTTTTAGCCACAACAAAATCTCCCTTTCATTATAAATCAATCTACAACAACCCCGGCAAGTGATTTTTTGAAAAGCCCATCATGATCTAGAGCCACTTTGGGTCGGTTTCCCCAAAATGATGGTCCACAGAGAAGGCATTGGGTGGCTGATGATGGACCATATGAGTTTCTAGCTGAGGTTAGAAAAATCTGAGATTCTAAGAAAATCCCGAGGCTCCTCCAGAACCACAGAGTGTAGGAGTAAAAGCAGACTTGGGTCAACCATGTCTATGGGAGTGAGATGAGATGGATGGATGATTGGGAGGTTCTGAGGCAGATATTTACAACTTATTGGGCCTGTGGCTTCCCTAGTACAGGGAGTCTCCAGGTGAGGAAATTGCTCCTGTGGCACTTTTTCCCTATCTTTGTGAGTGCTTTGTACACTGAGGAGCTGAGTGCCTTGTAGAGTTCTCTGGCGAACATTGGTCAGGAGCAGAATTAGAACCCAGATACACTTGATCTCTCCAGTAACTTACTGATCTCTTTTCCCAGCTTTGGTAGAAGAGACAAATACCTTCCTTTTATTCTGAACCAAGTTTGACTTACAGATAAGATGGTAAATAATTATCGTGTTTATACTTAGAACTTATTGTTTTATCGTCCTGAGGGAAAACAGTTTTGAATCTCTCGTGTTCTAGAAAGGATAAGGAATGAGATTAAGAGGGAGGAAAGAAATCACTTTTATCTCACTTTATTCTCAGAAAATAAACTTGTCGGTGTTTCACAGTAAGAGAAGCTGAGGTCAGCGCCAGCTGTTCCTCCAAATGACAATGACTGTTCGATATCTACCAGGGATGATAATCTCGGTGGAATATTAGTCTCCACAATATAAGAACGTCAGTTTGGAAAACCCAGCCAAATGATTCTGGATTCTCGGCTCACCAGCAAACCAGTTAATGGTGTTCGATGGCTGATGCTGAAACATTCACATCTAGATTATCAGTCGGGAAGGGGAGGTGGTTCTTACCTCTGCAGGTGCTTGTTAAGAGATAGGCTCCTGCTCTAAAGAAGCATGAGCCCTCATCCCAGAAGGATCATGAAGCAGACCTAGGAGAGGCTTCCTCCCACTGAAAACAAAGACAGCGGCTGATTTTCTTGAAGGTTTCCTGTTTTAGATCTATTTTTGCTCTGTTTAGTCCCATAAGTTACATGATGGCAATCCAGGGGCTCACATCCACACAGAAATCTGCCATGATTCTATCAGCAGTGACTGATAATAGCAAAAGCACTTTCAAAAACTGAAAGTTTTCAGCAAAGAGGGTCACTGATTTGGGGTCAGGAAGACCGGCTCAAATTCCAGTCTCTGACACTTCCTACCTGTGATTGTTTCCTCAACTGTGAGAGGACAAAGTTGGACTTAAAAGGCCTCTCAAGTCCCTTCCAGCTTCTCCCTCCGCTCCTACCTCATGCTGTCTCCTCCATTAGAAATGTGAGCCCCAGAGCACCTGGGTGGAGCAGTGATAGAACACCGGCCCTGAAGTCAGGAGGACCTGAATTTAAATCTGGTCTCAGACAAATCTGGCCTCAGACACTTAACATTTCCTACCTATGGGAACCTGGGCAAGTCCCTTAACCCCAATTGCCTCAACAAAAACAAAAACAAAAACAAACAAACAAACAAAAAAAGTGAACTCCTTGAGGAAGGGGATTATGGACTTTGTCTTGGTTTGGTTTTTCTTTTCCCTTTTCTTGTAGCTGGAGAACTTAGCAGAGTACCTGGCAGTCACACCCAAATGTTTGCACATTGACCATCTATGTTCCTGTTTCCTATGGATGGCGTTTGGGAGACCGAATGCTCTTTTCAATGATTCTCTCTGCTGACTGTGGTAAAAACCCCTCCTTTTCACACTCAGATTCTCCGCCATCTGGCTGTGAATCACGAAAAGCAAGAATTAGAAATGTGTAGTGTAAACAGTGAGTGGTGCACAAATCCTGGCACTCATGAGCTTACTGACTTGAAGCTTGAAAGAAAGAGCTGTGAGACAAATGAGAGGACTGATATCTTAAAAGAATAATCACGATCCCTGTGCTCCTGGGACAGAGGGATGCTGTGACAAGTTTTACTCTATGCATCTTGGGAGGAATATCGACTATATAGACAATCACTTAGAAGCCCATAAATTTGAAAAAAGCAATCAAATGTGCCCCAGAGGCCTAAAAGCAACCATGTGGAAACATATTCTAGAAACCATGCTGAATGTTGGACAGACCCCCGGCCCTCACAGGATGAAAAAGTCTCGAATTCACCGTTATGGTAACTTTCTCATAAAAACAGAGGGTGTGGAAACCCAGAGAGGGTCAGTGCTTTGCAAAGTCTCACAGCTGACAAAGATGTGTTTTGAGACCAATTCCTCTGATTTGAAGTCCACTGCACTATCCTCCTTTTCTAGGCTTGCTAAGTGATGCAAAGTACAGTGGGATGGATTCACAACCATGATTGTCAGTTTGAGATGAGGCACTTCTAAAAGCATGGAGCATGTAGAGAATACGCTATCAAAGCAGGGATTTCCCATAAGGTTCACTCTTGCTTTAAGCAAATCCAGTATACAAACATTTCCTTCAAATAATAAAGGAAAATTAAGGGATAATTTTTAGCTCAGAGAAAGAACTCATCATGGTTTCTCTTTCTGTAGCAAACTATTTAAGCTTAAAAAATGAATGGTTCTCTTTACAAATTTCCAATTTGTGGGATAATGGAAAAGCACGGACAGTCAGGGGGAAAGGTGGGCTGAACAGAAATTCCCTTCCCAGTTCCTGCATAAGCCAGTTGATTGACATGTTATTTTCTGATGTCCAGTTGGCTACTCTGAGAATAACTTTTCATGCTTCCTCCCTTCTATCTGTTCTTCTGTGTCATTCTGCCAGAATGGAAAGAGTGCCAGCCTTCTAGTCAGAGGTCCGAATTCAAATTTCACCTCCCAAACTTCCCAGCTCTGTCTCCTGGTGAATCCCTTAAACTCTGTGTGCCCCACTTTCTTTATTGTCAAATGGGGATACTAAAACTTGCATTATTTATCTTGCAAACCTGAAGGCTCTATATAAATGGAAACTGTTATCAGTAAGACTGATGTTTTAGCCTTTGTCCCAGAGTACCACATCCATCTTTCCAACTGTCCTGACTTGCAAAACTGCTGACTTTTTCCAAGCAACTTTCTGGACGTCTGTCCCTTTCCCAAAAGCTTCCAGGAGTGGAACAACCTTGAGCTCATCATCTTGTTGACGGAGTTGAGGACATTTATTGCATAAAGTGGTCAGTCCTAATGGCCTGAAAACCACCCTATTTTCAATGACACTATGAAAGTTCAAGAAACCAACCCTAATATATGTGGACTTTTGGGGAATTAGCAGCAGCACAATAAAGGTAGGAGAGGAGAGAAAGGTCTTCTTCAACATACAATGCATTATGTCTTCCCAGAAATAATGCATGAAGGGAGTTCCGGTTCTGCTCCCTGGACATGGCACTGTGAATGATCCAACAGTAAAACCTAAAGATGGTTTCATAGAGCAAACTTCACAGGACACCAGCACTTATTTAGACTCATAAAAGCCAAAATGAGGATTCTTTTCAGAAGCTATATGGATGAGTAAATTATCCAAAGAAGAGATAAAAAGAAGAGCGTTTCAGTAACTACAACATAATGTCCTCAGGTTCTGAGTTTGATCTCACTAACTCTCCATTGAGGACTGAACAGAATGAAAATTAAGCATTCAAGATGATGGATAGTTGGGGTGGGATGGTGCTAGCAGAATCAAAACCAACTCAAGTGGTATAGTGTGAAGGATTTCTTCCTCCTCTTCCTCAGAAGCCCAGAAATTCAGAACTGGAAGGGACCTTCGTGACAACTGGTCCAACCCCAACCTGACCAGAATTCCTTCCTGTTCCATCCCCAACAAGCCCCCTCCAGTTTTTGCCTTTGCACTGATTGTCTGAATAAAGACTGAAACATTCTCTATTTCTCTCTCTCTCTCTCTCTCTCTCTCTCTCTCTCTCTCTCTAAATTAATTTCTCTTGAGGGTTTTTATTTTCATTAGGATGGGAAATCTATGTTTTCCTTCACAGCTTGACTTTTATGGAAATGTTTGCATAACCTCACATGTGGCTTCTTAATTATGGGTGGGGAGAAGGAAGAGAACCTAGAATTCAAAAATCAGAAAAACAAATGTAAAAAATTGTTTTGCATGTAACTAGGGAAAAGTATTAAACAAATACATTTATTAAAAAAATAATTCCTGCCATAGAGGGAAAGACTATCATTGGGAGTGTGGTGGGGTCTAGAAAAGATTTCTTGAAGAAAGTGGGATCTCAGCTGAATCTTGAACAGCGAGGTGGGTCTGTGAAGGTAGCACTGGGTCTGGAGTCAGGAAGGTCTGAGTTCAAATCCAGCCACCGATACTTACTGATCATCTGACCTTAGATAATTCACCTAATTTCTGTCTGCCTCAGTTTCTTCAACTATGAAAGAAAGCCATAATACTCCGACCTTCCAGGCTTGTGAGCAGTCAGTGTGGTACCTGACATATAGTAAGTACCATCTCAATGCTAATTATTGAGAGAGTGACAAGGGAATGCAATATTAGAAGATGGATTATTGTGTGTAAGGAATATCAAGGAAGTCTGGGTCCTTGGATCAGAGTATGAAGAAAGGAGTCAAGTAAAGAACACACGAAAAGTAAGAAGGAACAAGTTGAGAAGGGCTTTACAAGCTAAATCAAGAACTTTATATTTGGTCTTGCAGGTAAAATAGAGAGACTGGAATCTATTAAGTAGAGGAGGTAATATAAATCAGCCTGAGTGTTGGGAAATCACCTTTGGTAGCTGAGAGGAGGCTGGATGGGATGAGGGGAGCCTTTAGGCAGAGAGGCCAGCTAAAAAGCAATTGCCAGATTTCCGATGAGGGCTAATATGGGCCTGTATGCCACGGTGATTATGAGATTGAGAGGGAATGTCCGTAAATGATTTAGTGAAGGCAGAAACAACCCAACTGGACGGCATGTGGGCTGAGACAGGAGGCAGTGATGAAAGTGCCAGCTGGGTATCAATCTAAACATTTTTGCAAATTCACTGGGCCAGTAGACATGCAAGGAAAATAGCCCATGGCAAGTCATCGATAAAAAGAATCAATGAATCTTTCAGAATGAAAATACACTGATACACTTGTTTCATTTTTGTTTGGATTTTTAAAAAAATCACTAGTCATCCTTGTCCTTGACTTTTGAACAAAGAGCTATTCTCTTGCAAAGGGATTCTCTTAAATCCCATTTTCTGCTGGTCTCCATGATCATTTTTGAGATGAGTCACTTCACAGATGACTCAGTTTCCAACATGTCATCTTGAGTTCTCCCTCCCAGTCTTTATCAACAGAATTAAAAATTTTTTTAGAAAGACTTTCATTCACTCAACATTTATTAAATTCCAACTGCCATACAAGGTGTGGGGAAGATACAAAGATACATGGGACATAGTCTCTGCTCTCAAGAATATGATTCGGTAAGACATGCAGACAAATAATTGTAATACAAACATAAGGACCCACAAGTGAGAGGCAAGAGCTTCCCAGAGGAGTTGCCATTCTACCTGGGCCTTGGGAGAATATGGCTTTGAGTAGTCCCAGGTGCATTGTGGGACATTTCTTTTTTCTTTTTTTAACCTGTGTGTTCAATTCTTTCAATTTTGTTGAACTTTTTATGATTCCAATTTGGGTTTTCTTTGCAAAGATACTAAAGGGATTTGCCATTTCCTTCTCCAACTCATTTTACAGATGAGAAAACTGAGGCAAACTGGGTTCAGTGACTTGCCCAGGGTAACATAGTTAGTGTCTGAGGCAGAATTCGAACTCAAGAAGATGAGTCCTCTTGACTCCAGGCTCAGAATTCTATCCACTGCACCACCTCGCTGCCCTTTTTGCCTGTAGTGTGTCCAATAAACTCTGTGGACGGGGCAGCTAGGTGGCATGATGGATAAAGCACCAGCCCTGAAGTCAGGAGGACCCGAGTTCAAATCTGGCCTCAGACACAACACTTCCTGGCTGTGTGACCTTGGGCAAGTCACTTAACCACAATTTCCTCAGCAAAAATAATAAAAAATAAACTCTGTGAACTGAGGTGATCAGAGAAGCAAGATTTAGGAACTAGAGAGACCTTGGAGGTCATTGAATCCAACCCTTTATTTTACATAAGAGATAAGGGAAGCTAAGTGACTTGCCCATAATCACTGAGCTAGTAAGCCTCTGAGGCAGGATTTGAACTCAGGTCTCTGCTTCCAAGCCTAGTAGTTAGTACTCTTACCTGCTGTTCCACCCAAGCTCCTGATGTGGGAGCTAGGCAGGTTCAGCACTGACAGCCCTGGCTGGCTCCCTACTAGACCAGTAGAGTCAGGACCCTGGACAGCACCCAGCCCATGGCTGCTGACATTGTTGTTTCCATTTCCAATGGACAAAATTAAAAAAAAAAATCTCATGTGATGTTAGTGCTTGGAAGTGCTTGGAAATCCCAGGAGTCTGAACAGTGAAATCTGAGGGCTGAGTTTGGTGAGAGCTGGGATTTGTTGAGTGGAACGGGAGATCTCAGAGAGAGAAGCAGAATATGATGGAGGCCGAGAAGAGGGACAAAACACTTTAAGATTAGAGTCCTAGGGGGCAAGAGAATAATTTCAATGGGGGAGTGAGGGGATGGATCAGAGGGGGGCGTGAAGTTCAATATCACTGCACGGAGCCGTGACCAGAATGCTGACCTCAGAATCAGGAAAAGCTGACTCTTATCACTTATCACCTGTAGGATAACATCATTTTCCTGGGACTCGGTTTTCTCGTCTGTAAATGATGCGAGTAGACTCAGTAGCCTCCAAGGTCTCTCCCATTTCTAAGCCTGTGACCCCATAAAATGGGGCACATGCCCCGGAGCAAATGCCCGGCGGTGGGAGGTGGCAGTCTAACTCCTTTCTGGTAGCAACTAGCAGTCTAGTCTGGTTATTGATTGGATGGAAGAATGAATAGAAAGTATATGATGTGAAACGGGGCCGGGCAAGTCAGCAGAGGCCAGATCCAACGCAGTCCAAGATGTGGATGTCCAGAGCTTCATCACCAGAGACAAGTTACCCTTTGGAAGACGGCGAATGCAATTTGGTTGCTTGATGCTGATTTGCCTAGATCAGATTTCCTTTAAAGCGGAGCTTGCCAGTATTCCTAGGTCAGCAGGATACAATGAACTGGTTTGATTGTTTTCCTGCAGAAATTCCCTCAAGAACCTCAAAATCAAATCAAAACCATTCCGACGAAGCCCAGAGTAGGCAGCTCTGGGTGGACGAAGATCCAGGGGGACGTTTCTCCCCTTCCAGCGATTGTGCAAGGGCAGCACATTTCCGAGCAACCCTCCCTGCTGGCCTTCAGCGAGCACTCCCACAAGTCCCCGACTGCACGCTGAGCAAACCTTTGTGATGAAGCCCATTTCTGTTTTATTTGCATTGGAATTAGGAAGGATGTGCAGAGGGGGGCTTTGACATAAATAACCAGTGAGACTGCGGTTGGGGTCACAGAGCCTGGGAGGTGGGAGGGCTGGCTCCAGGGAAGGCCATCCCTCCCAGCCCTGGCCCTCCTCACTGAGCCGCTCCAAAAACACTCTCACTGCCCCTTCTCATTCCTTTCCCTGACATCATAACCTGCTGGAGAGCGGAATGATTTCATGGGAGGGTGGCTCACTCTGTATCTTGTTTCACGCTTTCCTCCCAGGAGGATCCCCGATGCAGGTGATGGAATGACTCAGGAAACATTCTGTCAGCTCACCAGGGCGCTCACCCATCCGCCCACACCGGGCTGTCACTCACTTTGCTTTCTTTCTCTGGACACATCCATCTCTCGCTGGCTGCAGAGGCAGCTGTGCTTTCGGCCCGACGCTGTGCTGAGCGGGCCAGGATGACAACACTGCCTTGTGTGCAGCTGCCGGGTCTGTCCTGCAAAGAGCTGGAGAGGGCAGGAAGAAATTCATGACTCCCATGAGCCTCCAGACCCACAGCGTTCACGTCAGCTTCACAAAAGCCCCCTCAGAGAGCCAAGACGTGGGCCTGGGCATGGTCCAGGAAGCACTCGTGGCCACATTTGGTAATTCCGGGTCGGTTTCAGGCCCTGTCCCCCGGAAGGTTTTATGGACTTGAAATGACTCGGAAAACAGACTGGGCAACATGTAAAATCTGGTGACCCTGAAGAGGCCAAATTGATGAAACGAGGCATGGGGCCTGTTGGCACTCTTCACCCTCTGCCGTTTCCAGAGCCTTGCCTTGCTTGGCTCTCGGTACTCGGTGCACACACTCCTGGGGGCCCCGGTCCTCAACCAAGAATTTAGCCTTAGCCATTTGTAGGCTCTTTTGTTAAGTGGGTAAGGACAGATAAAAGCTCTAGGTAAAGGTAAAGGGTAAAAAGGTAAAGGGTAAAAAGGTAAAAGGGTAGAAGCTAACAATCAGAACTGGAAGGCAACACTGCCCTGTCAGACACCAAATGCACATGAGCAGGTATTCCTGGAGGGCTAACTCCCAGACTCATGATTCTTGCTCATGAGGGAGCTTATAATCTACCCAGAAAGACCAGGAAGACACACCTGAAAAATGAGACAATTCAAGTCCTGGAGGCAAGACCAGCAGGGAGCTGGGGGCTGAAAGATGGGCCTTTGCCCAGGTAGTCCTTGCTGCTTGAACTGATTTCCTCCTTCCTTTCTGTCTTGGAGAATCTCCAACTGTCTTCAAAGTGCAGCTCATTGCTACTTCCCACACATACAGGGCTCCACTCTGTTTTCTATTAGCTACATTCTCACTCTCTTGAAAGTACTTTGCCTTTATAATTTGGGCATAAGTTGTGTCTCCACAGCAGAAGTTAAGCCCATATGGAGCGCAGGGATGTCATATTCTTGTCTCTCTACACCCCACTATCTAACACAATGCTTTGTACGCAGTAGGTATTTCATAAATGCTTGAATTAAATCGAAAGGTGAAAAACTTCAAAGAAGGTACAATCTGCCAGGGAAGGAAGAAGAATTGCCAAATATGTAAATAAATATTTTATAAGACGACATCGTGTGAAGTGCAAAGAAGGAATTCAGATGGAACATTTTTATGTATCCAAAAAGAATTCTAAACATACCTGAGAATGGAAAGGAAGGACTCAATATTGGGGAAGCCAAAGAATGGGCTGAAGAGGGAAGGGGCCCCTCTAGAAGTGAAGTCCATGGTAAGTCTGTGCTCCGAATTCTGCGCTCTCCTCTCCCCGCCTTCCTCGCTTTGGCACTTGCTATCCGTGATGACTATAACATCTTCTCTCCCTCTCTTCCGACTCATTTCTTGGACTCCATCATTTCCTACTTCCAGAATATAATGGATGATCAATGCGGCACATGGAGCCCATTGCTCAGCAGGCACTCATTAAGAGTTTATTCTATATCAGGCACTGTACTAAGCGATAAGTTCCAGTGAGACACAGTTATACCCATATTGTATGCAGACATCTTCAGAGATAACTATAACACTCATCCAACATTACATGACGCCAAGAGAGAGAAAGCAAATTAGGGTGCAAGGCCCAAGGAAGCAGATTATTGCTGAGTGGGGAGAACGGCAGCCTCCCCGAAGAAGGCGGATTGGAGTCGTGATGCCTTTTGATGGGGCCATTCCAACAACACTGATGATGATCAGCTCATCCTCTCATCTTGTCCTTCGGGATCCAGATAAATATGATCCCGGAAGCAAATGGCTTTCCTGGTGGGATTCGTTTACGATCAATGTTATACAGATGAAATGCCTGCTTTTGGGATGTGAAAGAGATGAGAAGCTACAGGCTGTTGATATAATCATCCCATGCTTCTCATCTCCTGTACAAAACTCTGAATCCCTATTACATTTTAAGCATAAAGTAAATTCACCAGCACAAAAGCAGCACCACTAGCTAGACTGCGTTCCCTTAGGAACTTCCTCCTGTTCTCTGTCTTTTCAAAAATGTTTCTCTGACACTCTTTTCTCATATTTTTCCCATGGGTCATCGACAGAAATGACCCCAAGACAAATCACTGTTAAGGCTTCTTTTAAGTCTTTATAACTAACCATTTCTATAGGTTATTGCACAATTTGACACAAGCATTGCTTTTTGGAGTTAAATACAAGCATGCGAATGGAAGTGTATCCCCACAAGCTCACTGAGTGTTTCCATGGCACAACTCCAACTGACTGTTATTATTAATTATTATTGTTGTTGATGTTGTTGTTTTATTGTTATTATGTCAGCAGAAAGTCAGGAAAAGCAGGTGTAAAGGAAAGTTCTGAGAAAATGATGCTGGGCAGGTCATGGGACCCCAGGAGGAAGGTCAGTCTGGCTGACCAATCGGAATCCATAACGAGAGGAACAGAAAGCTAAAACCTCCACAGCTGAGGCAGCTGGACTGGAGTCAGAAAGACCCAAGTTCAAATCTAGCTTCAGATTCTTCCCAGAGGTTGGTCACTTAATGTCTGTTTGCCTCAGTTTTCTCATCTGTAAAATGAGGGCAATAATAACACTTCTTTCCCAGTGTTTCATGAGGAACAAATACGATAATAATTGTATAGCACTTAGCACGGTGTCGGAGACACAGTAATTACTATGTAATTAGTAACTGTTGTTATTATTATGTTATTTGGAGAGAGATTGGAAGGGTGCTTGGGAGATATGGGCTCCCATACTGACAAGAACCAACACGTTCTACTGTGAACAGAAAAAGCTGAAGGGAATTATTCAGTTTCCTCAGCCTCGGATCTTGGACCCGGCCCTAATCTGTGACAACACTTGTCCCCTATTAAGGGAACATCATGTCTCCATCTTAGAAAATGTTACTGTCTGGACATTCTGCAAACCGAGCCCATCTTGAGCCAATTCTCATAAACACAGATATTTATACTTTTTCCCCAAAACAAAAAAAGAAATGTCATTTGATATTCAGTTGAAAATGGCTTGGACATTGCATAAATCATTCCCCTTTGTAAAATAACCTCAACTCACCATCAAGAGCCCCAAAAATGACCTCTAAAGAAGTCTTTTCCATGTCAATGTATGATGGGTGTATTTCCTGTTAGCTATGCTGTCACCCTCTGCCCGAGTCTTAAGTCAAGCTATATATCTGTTCCATGCTCTGAAACTCCACCAAGTCACTGAGTCAAGATCCTTCTTCTCCCCGACGTGAGAGCCAGCTCACCCTAAACGCCACACTGCTCACAGCAGAACTGCTCCTCTCATTTCCCCCTGATGAAGACAACAAGAACAAGGCACCTCCCATCCCTTTCCTTGGTCTGAGAACTGGTAGAACTGATAGATGGCCTGCCATTAGTGACCTCTGGGCTGTTTCAGAGTACAAGGAACACGTGCTTTCTGGTCTCAAGACCCATGGACAATGGCCTTCCTATTGTGACAAAGGAGATGGGGATGAATCAAGAGAGCACTTGGCCTTGTGAGAATAAAGTCACTGACCATCTTTCTTTTTTGGGGGATGACTTGTCTCTATTCTTTGGTGTTCCATAAAACTGCTAATTATTTTAAATAAATGGCAACCCTTCGGGAACAGATAATCCATTCTCAATCACCTGTGAGGAGGACAGAGTTCTTTTTATTGAAGATGACCCATGAGTTGCTTGGTTTACATCTTGGTCTACTAACAGGCAGAAATCAGGGACGATGAGAGCCTCGGCCAAAGCAGAGACTTAGAGTGCCTAAATAGGAACAATGTGAAATAAGACTGGAGTGGGGGGGGGGGAGAAGTAAATTGCAAAGGGCTTTGAGTGCCAAGGTGAAGCCTTTGTGTTTTGTCCAAGTGAAACTCATTTTAAGTCTTTGATCAGAGGAGGGACAGGATCAGATTTGTGCTGTAAGACCGTGTGAGAAGGATGTATCAGCAAGGGACGGATCTGGAACATGGTGGCCCAAATATGTAGAAAAGCTTCCATCCTGACCCAGGATAGTGACCATCAAGTAGGAGGGAAGGGATGGATGCACCGGATATTGGGAAAGTTCATTCAACTAGACTTGGCAATTGAGTCACTGAAATGAGTGAAAGGGAAGAGGGGAAGATGACTCTGGGGTAAAGTAATGATGGATGATGGGAAGAATGGTAGTACTCCTGCCAGAAATAAGGAATTTGCTGGGGCTGGGATAGGGGGAAAGGCAACTGGAGCTGCTTGGAGCATGTTGTCTTGTGGATGCCGACTCCAAGTGTCCAGTAGGCAGTGGGCAGTAAACACAAAGAGGCAATTCATCGGCACAGAGTTTTCTGAACCCATTGGAGCTGATAAAGAGGGGGAGGAAAGAGAGAGAGGCAGAAGCAGGCAGACAGAAAGAGAGAGACAGAGATAGAGACACAGAGGTGGGGAAAGGGAGGCAGAGACAGAGAAACAGAGAAAGGCAGAGGCAGAGAGATGAGGGTCAGAGGTCTGGGAGTTTGGGAATGGGACCTGGAACCAGCGATGTCCCTCTTCACCTTTCAGCTCCCTTCTTGTAGCAGGGGGTGGAGGTCTCGAGGTCTGTGTCTGCTGAGCACAGAGCCAACCAATCTGCAAAGGCATCAGGTACATGGCTGGCGATCGCTCATGCTTCAGCCTCCCAAAGTAGCCCAGTTAAGTGAGCAGGCTGAAACCAAGGCAGGGAGAGTTGGGCTCGGCCCAGCGGTCGCACCCCAGACATCTCAGACTTTTTGAAGTACTAAAAGATGACGTGTCTGGCTTCTCTTCTCGAGGGCAGTTCTTCAGCTTCTCAAGTTTCGTGAGTGTTTAACAAGAGTTTCTGACCTCGCAGGACTGCGAGTGCCTTGAAGGGGCCAATGTGCTGCTGACAATTTTCTGGCAATCTTGTCCAAGCTCTAATGGGGGAAACATGCCGAGCACTGTAAAGGAGCCTGTGGCCCGGTTCCGTCTCTGTTCCTTAATGTGACACCTAATTCCAAGTTCTGATTGCAGGGGCTAAACATGATGGAGCAAGAACCAGCGGTTTGGGCATCCAGGGCAAGTAGCAGAAGCCCCACGTGGTATAAATGGCACCCAACGACCCATGGAGGCTGCTCTGGGGGCAGGGGAGCAGGGCCGGGCCCAAGGGAAAGCGCCCCTAGGAAGCCTGATGGAAGACCATCCAGACCAGCTGGAAGCTTCCTATTTTAATTATCTTTGCAAACGAGGTGGTCTGCTCTGCTGTCTCTAAGATCAGGGGCAGGCAAGGGGCCCTCATTGTGGTTCCCCAACACAAGCCCCCATTTCCCCACCCCCGTTACAGTTTTGGAACTTGAATCCCTCTCCCCCTAATCTTGGGTCATAACTAAAAATTTAAAAAGCCAAACAACAGGTCCACCTAAAGTCAATTAACCCTTCTAGGCCTCAGTTGCTCCATCTGTAAAACGGCATGTTGTAACTGCCATTTCCCTGATACACTTCCCCTGCTTAAAAGTGAAGGCTTTCTTCTTCAAGAAGCAAACTGACTCTTGTGGCCCTCCTGCCCTCACCATGGTGGACGCCGCTGCTTTCACAGGCCCCAGTTGCAGCCCTTGTGGCTCGGTGACATGTTTGGAGGGAGTTTCTGGGGTTGAGACACCTCGAGCCCCATTTGGAGCGCCCTGGTTCTTAGACAGTTGGGATCCGGCCCGTCACCAGGTGCACGCACGGAGCCTCTCCAGGCCCAAGTGGGCCCTGCCAGGGGCTGACAGAGCTCTGGACGCAGCCCTGGGTCATCCCACTGCCAGGATGAGGCTGTTGGTGGAAGTGATGATTTGTGAAGGTAACTTTAGAAAAACAGCCCCCCTCGACCCCCCCCATCTTGTTGGTTCCAAAGGCCGTAATCTCCCTTTCTGACACATCGCCCAGTTTCCTTGCCAAAGCCTTCAGCACGGCCCCCGCTGAGAAGTGTCCCCCGGCCCATCTCCTGGCCCCGGGCCAGCGCAGGAAATGCTGCTCTAGCACTTCTGACCGTTCCTGGGGAGGAAGGGAAGCCTCCCCGAAGCCGTGAGTCACAGGCTGCATTTCTGAACCATGAGCTCGTGCTTTTACAACTGGTCTTCATCAGAGGCTTTTTAAGTCCCGCCAAAGTGTCATCCTTTCTAATGACTCATGGGAAGACGCTGCTCCGAGCATGGGTTTTTCCTGGCTTATCGTTTTCGCGTCCTCGGGGGGAAGCCGTTCTTCTTGGGGAGTTCGACACGTCAAGAGATGACCTGGAACCCTCCTTTTTGTTCTCCCGCTCTTCTCTGTGAGCCTCGATCCATCAGGCTGTCCAGGCTCGGTGATTAGAAAAGCAGAGCCATCTGCTCAGGCCGGAGAGAGACGGAGAACAGCTCCTGAAAGGAGCCCCTCACTGCTCCGGCCTCATGGGAGAAGGGAGAGGGGAGAAGGGAGAAGGGAGAAGGGAGAAGGGAGAAGAAGGGAGAAGGGAGAAGGGAGAAGGGAGAAGGGAGAAGGGAGAAGGGAGAAGGGAGAAGGGAGAAGGAGGGAGAAGGGAGAGGGGAGAAGGGAGAAGGGAGAAGGGAGAAGGGAGAAGGGAGAGGGGAAGAGCTCTGGAAGGGACCAGTCGCCTGCTCTTCGTTCTCCATTTTCTCCTCTGTCCTGGGAGGGACGCTGCCTCAGGCTCAGGGACTGGGCTCCTGCAGATACTTCAAGGGCAGCTTTCGGGGATGGACGGGATCCACCCCAGAGCTCACTGGAAGGTAAATGCTCCTCTAGGAGAGGGGCCAGTGAGCTTCGGCCCCACAGACCTGGCCTCTGTTTCCCTCTAGGACGCTTCATCTCCTCTCAGCTCCTTTTATAAGCATAGGTAGAAGCAGACAGAACCAAGTGGGTGGTTCCACACATAGCCTAGCCACCAGAGGGGCTTTCCCAGGGTCTGAGAAGCAGAAGCTGACGCCGGTGAGGACGGCAGGCAGCAGGTCCGAGTTCCCAGGGTCACTCTTCCATTCAAGTCCCCATTTCTTCCTCACCTTTATCCTCAGCTTCTCAATAATCCCTACTGACTGATGCTATGTCCTTGAAGATAACTGGAAGAAGCGAAGGAGGGAAGGCTTCCAGGGGACTCGATAGGCTCTTCAAGTATTTGATGGGCATTAATCTTGTTCTATTTGGCTTCAAAAGACAGAACTAAGAGCAATGGGTAGAAGGTGTCAAAAAGCAAATTTAGGCTTAATGTCAGGAACAAAAGCAACCCTTCCTATTGTGCCTGTTCTAAAGAGATGTGGCTTGCTTCAGAAGGTAGTGAGCTCCCCGTCACTGGAGGACTTTAAATCAAGGTTTGTCAGATGTCTGGTCCCATCCAAGTCTGAGATTGGGGCTTGAATTCATGGCTTTAGTTTCTTCATTTAAAAAATGAGGAAGCTGCCCTGGGACCTCAAGAATCCTTTCTAACACTACTAGCAAAAATATTAATAATATACCTTAGCATATTAAGATACTATGAATAATCTAATATTAGAGCAAGGGCTCTTAACCTAGTACCATGAATTTTTTAAATAAATATTTCAATAATGGTGTTGCAATGTAATTGGGTTCTTCTTTAATCTCTTATTTTCTATTTTATGCATTTAAAACATTCTAAAAGGGGCCCGGAGACTTTCCAGTGTTGTCAGAGTGATACTTGACAAGCCACAGAAGGAGGAATTGTTGGCTCTGTGAAAGTGAGAGGCCCATTATACTTCCCCCAGTTCCCCAAATGCAGACGGCATCCTCTGCCCCTCCATTAGCTGGCTCCAGGCTTATGGTGACTAGCAGATAGAGTCTGGAGTCAGGAAGACCCAAGTTCAAATGCAGCTTCAGACACTTCCTAGCCTGGACAAGTCACTTCACCCTGTTTGTCTCAGTTTCCTCATCTGTAAAATGAGCCAAAGAAGGAAATGGCGAACGGCTCCAGGATCGCCGCCAAGAAACACAGATTGAAGTAGCTAAACAACCACCATAACAAAGGCTTAAACCACCACAAAGGTGGTCTTTTGGGGTTATTCTTTGGGCTAGTTCTTTTCTTTTCAAATCTGTGTCCTATACTCTAGCCCTAACTTAAGATTCTTCTCAGTACTGGAGAAACATCGACTTTTCCTTCCTGGGGTCACGCTCATTCCCTTGTACATTCAGGTCAACCCAGCTGTTCTCTAAGACCCTCCGATCTGGCCCTTCCTTGGTCAGAAATCTCCCTTGTCAGCCCCGGCCCCGGCCCCCTCCCCCACGGAGTTCCCCCCTTCTGGGAAAGCCATTCCCTTTCCTCCTGACTACAGGGAAGAGCTCGCTATCTAACTCACTTTTCCCTCTGGCTTAGGTAACTAACTTCCATTTGCACATACTGGGTTCTGTTTCCTCCAGCACTTATCTTTCTCTCTGGTTTCTCCCATTTTCACTTCTTTGAGAAACTTCCACCAGTGTCTGTTTATCATCAGCTTATCTCCCGTTCCCTGGAACCCCTCTTGGAACGGCTCCATGAACAATTCCCTCAAGCTCTTCACAACTCAGTTTCCCAGCATTGTTGGCCCACGGGTTTGCTGGAAACCCCCTCCTCCTTTCTGGAACTGACAGATTCTCTTGCTCGGGGATCCATGTCACAGAAATAGAAAACATGGCTGCCATCTTGGTCTGGGAAGACATTCATCATGTTACCAGAGTAACAGATCCTAAGCATTGGAAGTAATGACAACAACTGGCTAATCTCACCCTCATCCAAAGGAATCCCCCCGATAACAAACCAGACCAGTGTTCCTCAGCCTCTGCTTGATTATGGAGGAGAATTTCTTATCCTGTCAATTACTTTTGATTTAATAATACATACATCTAAAAAATGTGTTATTTGTCACCTACCACGTACAAAACACGTTGTCAAGTGATTGATTATCATCGTTCGTGCCTGCGAGGAGCTTGAATTGAGGGTAGTTTTGAGTCATGAGGCCCATTATACTCTAAAATAGCTACTTAATACCCCTAATTAATAACAGGAACCTAACCTATGATTTTTCAGTATATGGGATATTCTGTGTTGAAAATCTTTCAACAATAGAGAGAGCAAATCTAGTCTGATCCGCTACAGGTCCCCTGGGACCCCCAGAACATTTCCTCCAAAGCACTCCCCTTTACTTTAGCCTTTACTTAGACTTACTCTTTGACTTAGATTACTTTGCATTTCCTAACTTCTGTACAAAGTGTAACCCAAAATAGACTCCTGGAGGGCAAGGATTTTTTTTGGTAACTTTTGTTCCCCCAGCATTAAGCTCAGAGATGATTTGCACAAAGTCAGTTCTCAACAGCTGTTTGTGTATTTGAACTGAGAATTGTTGATTGTGTGAAAGGAGGTAGCATTGGAGTCCTTGGGTCTATGAGGTAGGTGCTATGTCTTAGTTAATTTTTAAATTTATTTTTTATATCTTTAATTATTTGAAATCAATCAATCAACAAGCATTCATTAAGACCCTACCAACTGGCCTTGTATGCAGTTCAGGGGATACGAACATATAGAAACAACCTTTGCCTGCAATAAATGTAGTGACTTTGGGACGCACCATGTGCCTCAGTGAGGAGACACGAGGTAATCTTAGGCTACGTACAGAAAACTTTGGAGGACTCACTAATAACTCCCAGAGTAGAGTCAGCACTTGAGCTAAGCCTTCAAGAAGCCAAGGATTTAAGAGTTGGAGAAGAGGGGGCCAGTTCCACTCGTGGGAGACAGGAAAGTTCAGAAAACAGTTCCTAGTTGGGGCTTGGTTGGAATACCCAAGGAGAAAGAACGTGAAATGTTTCTGGACCACTTGGGGGGAACCAGATCATGAAGGTTTTGAAGCTTCAGACTGAGCCCAATATTCTAGAGCAGAGGTATCAAACTCAGAGAAACCAAACGCTACGATACCTGTCTTTTTTGGGGTATTTTGATAAATACTTCCTAGTCCCAATATGATCTGGTTTGGGCTTCAGTCAGGGTTTGTGGGTGGGAGCCACAGAGGGTCAACGGAGCTTCCCCTCAGCGTCCCCGGCCTGGCCCAAGAGAGCTGAGCAGACAGCCTGTGGCTCCCCCCAAGAGAAAGCGGACTGGAGAGCGAGGGCTGTTTAGTCTTTTTCACATTGGGCTAAAGAACATTTTTAGTGACATTCTGAATAAAACTCTACCTGAAACAATAAAGGAGGTAGAGAAAAATATGAGCTGTCATAACAAGTGTCTAAAAGCCCCCCGGCACATAAAATGCTACTTCTCGGACTGCCCTCTGTCATCGACTTTCTGACCCAGGCACAGAGGACCTGTGGGAAGCTAGAGTTTTCTCCTTGGACCAGGGAAGTAGAGTCTGGGCAAGGCAAGAGTGGTCGGCGCTAACAGGCGGCTGGTGGCTGCCGGGGGCTGCCCTTCCAAGAGCTCTGGGAGGGAGGGAATGTGAGTATTGTTGCTAGCTCCATTTTACAGTTGAGGAAACTTAGGCTCTGAGCATATCACAGGAAAACAGATCTAGAGTCCAAAGGGACCTAGAAGTCATTTTGTCACAGGCTGCCATATTTCGGAAAAGGAAACTGAGGTCTAGAGAGGTAGGATTTGCCCAAGGTTAATCCCAGGATTGTAGAATTAAGGATGGAAGGGACTCAAATCATCTTTTTTGCAGATGAGGAAACTGAAGCCAAGAAAAGTAAAAAAGACTCACCCAAGTTTAAAATAAAATTATAAATGACCAAGTCAGAATTTGAATCTGTATCCTGCAAATCAAAGATTCCAGTGGTTTCCACTGCACTGCATTATGGGAATGGGAGTGACTTTACCCGAAGTCCAGCAAACTGTGAAGTCACCCTGACACTGGAGCTCGTTTTCTAGCAGAGCTAATCAGAAACCTCAGTTAGGTTATGAATTCTCTCCCATGGACTAAAAATCCTGTCAAACCTTCTTATTTCTCCCTGCTAGACAGGAAGCTCTGTGAGAGCAGGTTACATATCTTGTCTCAACTTTGGATCTGCCTTTGCACCCCAACAGTATTCTGCAAACAGTGGGTGTTTAATAAATGTTTGCTGTCCTAAAAAATAGGTTATGTGGTATGACCATGGTCATATCATAGGAAGTATCCTATACTTAAACATTACCTATAAGTGTTGTATTTTATAGGGGTTTACATACCGAGTATCGAGAAGGATTTCATAAGCTATAACAGCTGACCTTCCTCCCCTCCCTTTTTTCCTTCCTTTTTTCCCCCTCTTTTTCTCCATCCTTTGTTCCTTTCTTCTTTCCTTCCATATGTTATTCAATTCATGAGGGATTGGGGTTACAAGATAGACTTCTCCTCTGGGTGGAGCCCCCAAGAAACTTTTACCCCCATTGCTTATTTCTGGACAATTGCCCATATCTGAGTAAGCAGTCTATGGTTTCTATTCAATAAACCTCTATAAAAGACCTAGCCCATGCAAGGGCCTTGCCCTACTTGCTGCTGTTGCTATTGTTTTTGAGCTCCCGGGAGACTGTAAATTCTGTGAGGGCGGAAATATTTTCAGTTTGTCATATTTTCAGGGTACATAATACATTGTGGACGCTTAATCAATACTTACTGAACTAATCACCTACTTTCTCTAACCGGGAAATGAATTTGTGAATTATTGTCTAGTATAAGCAAATTTCGAGCATCAGTCTGGCCCAATTTTATCCCCACTGTTGAAACTGAATATAAATTTGCATTTGAGAAGCTGGTATCATTTTCTGCTAGAAGTCTCATGGACAAAAAAATCTGTATTTGCCAGTGCCCAATTATTTAAAAGCCTTAGGGGTTGCCCCCCGATACTCCTACACCCTACATGGAAAACAAAGAAACTTTACCAAGAACAAGAAGAATTGAGCAACCAGAAGTGCTATTTCCATTTCTGCTTCCCATTTAGAAAGACTGGACTCTGGAGGTAAAGGATAAAAATGAAAATTTGGAGCAGAAGATTCATGAAAGGCAAACAGATCCCTGGCTTTCAACATTTCTACTTTTGATATTTAGAAATCTCTGTCTCTTCATAGGATAGTTTACCTCTCAGACTTGTGGAAGAGGAAGGAATTTATGACTAAAGAAGAACTAGAGATCATTACTGATCACCAAATAGAAAATTTCGATCATATCAAATTGAAAAGTTTTTGTACAAACAAAACTAATGCAGACAAGATTAGAAGGGAAGCAATAAACTGGGAAAACATTTTTACAGTCAAAGGATCTGATAAAGGCCTCATTTCCAAAATATATGGAGAAAAAATATAAAATTTAAAAAAAAAAGAAATTTCTGTGTCTTTAGGTGAGTGGATAGCAACTTCCAGTTTCCAAATCTTGGCCCCCAAAGGCAGGTATCAGCGGATATAATCACAGACGATCATTTAACCCGTGGTATTAATGAAAGAATCATCCTATAAAATCAAATGAGAACAATCCTGGGAATCTTTGATGATTTCACGCTCCAGAGCATCTTTTCTAAAATTAGGACCAGCTTATAAGCTACTATAAAAGTATGCAGAAGTCGGATGGATTACACCGAAACAAGTCCAAAGAAAAAAGAAATGCATCAATTTGGAGTAATGGTAAGATGTGATCATTGTATTTAGCCTGCTTTAGGCTCAGAAAATAAGAAAGATATAATACAGAGGTTTCTTCTGCTTTCCCAAGGAAGCATCCCATGATTTATTTCGCTGCCCAATTGGAAGGAAACAAATATTGATAAAGTACCTTCTATGAGCCAGACACTGTGCTAAGCATTTTAGAAATATTATATCATTTGATCTTCAAAACAATCCTCAAGAAGAGATGCTATTTTTATTCTCATTTTAAAGTTGAGAAAATGGAGACAAAGAACAGTTAAGCTACTTGCCTGTGATTAAAGATCCAGGAAGTCACTGAGGTAGGATTTAAACTTGTGTTTTTCTGACTGCAGGACTGGCCCTATCTGTTGCCCCACCTATTTTCTAATAGAATGAAAACTACTTGAGAGTAGGGACAATCTTGTTTTTGCCTTTGTAGCGATGATGACAATGATGGTGATGATGACGGTTGATAATGATGGGGGTGATGATGATAGTGATGATGGAGATGATGATCACGATAGCTTAAAATTATCCCTGTTTTCTTGTACAACGGCTTATACATAAATGCCTGTGCATGAGTTTAGTCATTTACCCCACCCTGTGAGTATCTGTGATTTTCTCTTGTTCAGATAACTTTCCTGGCTTCCCTACAAAAGGGATCCTCTGGGTATAATATAAGTGACTATCCCAGGCAGGCTGGATACTGCAATGAGCCAAGCGGAAAGTCTGAGGACACAAATCAGAAACTAATTTCTAGACTTTGCTCTATTCATTTTCTTTTTTTCTTTTAATAATGACAGGCCACAATAATATTGCTGAATATGCAACAGTAAAAACAATAAAAGGAATGGTTACCCAATCCTTCCTAATTAATGAAGCCTGAGCCTTCTTGACTCCAAGTCCAAGATTTCTTTGACTCCTGTGAGAGAGCAAATGCATTTATTTGCATTGTTTTAGGGCATCTGTGAGAAATGGAAGCCAAAGTCAAAAACAAAATGTAAAACCACACATTGCACTCACTTTAGAGTCTAAACCCAGGAGTTAATATATCTTCTTCGGGAGTACTTTCTGATATTGTTTTTCAAACTTTTGATCATGGGTTAGATCTGGAAAAGATTTTGGAAATGAGCCATTGTTCTTAATGGAAAAGATTTTAGAAATGAGCCACTGTTCTTAATGGAAAAGATTTTAGAAATGAGCCATTGTTCTTAATAGAAAAGATTTTAGAAATGAACCATTGTTCTTAATGGAAAAGCTTTTTAGAAATGAACCATTAAGAATATAAAGGAAAAATCTGAGGCATAGAGAATGAGGTGATTTACTATGAGGTAAGATTACACACATCTTACGGCCAGTGTGGAAGATGGCCTCTCAACCCCGACTTCCCGATTCCAAGTTCAGTATCCTTTCTAGAACATCATACTGACTTTGAGAAAAGAGACAAGGAGGGTGAGTGGACTTGGAAAAACAGAAACAACAATCTCCTTGTGCTGTACAGGGGCACACTCATACAATTTGGGTTTTTTTCAAGTTGTACAGATAGGTTTGTGTTAATCCTGCCAGACTCCAGAGTGACTTTGCAATGGGGCAAACTCATCAAGACCTCCTAATTTGAGTCCTTAGTCTCAGATTTCTAGCCATGGAGTGTGCAGATGGAATAAAATGCTACCAATTTGTTTCAATTGAAGGAAAAAATATGAGGAAAAAAAGAAATATGGTAAGAGTCAGCCCCAAGGCCAATGTGCTCAACCCCAAGTCCAATATCCATGTTTTCCTAAGTCATCCGTTTTCACACGATGCACTTGGGAATGTTTAACTTTGTTTTTGGTGTATGATAAACGGTTTATTTTTTTAATCATGTCTGTTCCATGGTCTTGTGCCACAGGGACTTTTCTATCAGAATGATTCTCAGAGTTAAAAAACATTTTATGAGTTGTGAAGATCTAGGAAATATTGTTTTTTCTGGACATGAGTCATCAATCTACAAGTTACCAACAGAGTATGGCACATGATATATCTCATTCTGTAAAGGTCTTTCCTGCCATCACAGAAGTTAAGAACATTGTTTCCTCAGAGCAACAAGAGAATGAGAGATTTTAGGAAGAAGCCTTCGTTATATGGTGTTTTTTTCCCACTAGCTTCTAAGATGCTTGAGACGGTGTCATTTTCTAACCGAATGCCCAAGTGCCTCGAAGAGGACCGCGTGTATTTTAAGTGAATTATCAACATTTATCTTAAAACACAACTCTTAATCTGAGGTGATTCACCCTTCCTTCTACCCCAAGCTCCTTCCCATCTCTCTCCTTCCCATCTCTCTCCTTCCTTGGAAGAAAAACAAAAGCCATCACCTTTCTCCCCCAACTTGCCGACTTCTCAAGTATATTCACTATGTTACTGTTAGTCCTTCAAGGACCCAGGCTTGAAACATCATGGTCATCTTGGATTCTCTCTTCACCCTTTTCATTTGGTCTCCAAGTCAATTTGATTTCAACTCCACAGTTAACTGCCAAACCAGCAAACAATCAAATACTGACTTTGTGCCAGGCACTATGACAAATGCTGGGGATACAAATCCAAGGCGTCCCAAAAATCTTGTGCAGTTTTGGTAACTTAAAAAAGTAGTTCAAGTACTTAAATACTTAAAAAAGTAGTTTTGTTTTAAAGTAGTTTTAAGCACTTAAGTACTTTAGTACTTAAAATTTAGTTTTACTTTTTAAAGTAGTCTTAAGCTACTGAAACTGCACAAGACTTATGGAACAATCTGTATTATAATAATGATGATAATGACGATGATAGTAATAATAATTCTTATAATCTAATAGCAAAGATAATAAATACATAGAGGTGATTTGAAAAGCCCTGGTAATGAAAGGCACTCACATCATGTTGAAATGCTCAGAATAAGAAACAGAACTGGGAGAGAAATGAAGGACGATAGACTGAGATTTTCCTCAGAATGAAAGTTCCTAGAAGAACTCCCCAATAGAAGAACATCCCAAGGATGGAGGGATCTTCCAGTGTGAGAAGGGAGCTCAGACTTAGGAGTAATGTCTTGAGAGTCAGACGGGATCCAGATGAGGAATTTATCTCACAAATTGGCTGCTTCTCCTTCCACCATAATGCCAGTCTCACTCCTTGCATTTAGGGATTCCTAACTAGTTTCCCACCTCTAGGTTCTTCCTCAAAACTACTTTAAAAATTAAAACTAGTTGAAGCTACTAAAACTGCACAAGACTTTTGGAACAATCTGTATTATAATAAATATTATTTATTATAAATAAATTATAAATAAATAATATAATGAATATAATAAAAAATCTCAGCTCTAGTCACCATCCTTTCTTACTCAGAATCTCCAGTGATTCTTCATACCTCCCCCTACCTTTCCAGGTCTGTTTCCCATTATACTGCATTTCTCCTATTCTATACTGCTGCCATATTGGTTTACTCACTATTTTAAAAGTGTGTCCCAATGTTTTCTGCCTCTACAAGGAGAACAGATGCTGCTCCTTGAGTATGAATATTCCTCCCTCAGTCCTTGCCCATCAGACTTCTTCCCAATCTTTATGAACAGCTAAAATGCTGCTAACCTAAATGGGACAATTTTGTTACTCCCATGTTATTTTAAAATACAATTTTATTTTATTTTTTTAATAGCCTTTTATTTACAGGATATATGCATGGGTAACTTTACAGCATTAACAATTGCCAAACCTCTTGTTCCAATTTTTTACCTCTTACCCCCACCCCACCCCCTCCCCTAAATGGCAGGAAAAAATACAATTTTAAAAAACAAAGTCAGTATCAGAGGTTCATGTTCTCTCCTATTCTTCTTTGTACGTCGGAATGTTTGTATTTATTTATAATTAAAAAAACCCAGAAGATGATTCAACAAAGCCTTCCCAGCCATCCACCCCATCTCTATCCCCCCAATAAATACAGTCTTTCCTGCTACCCCTTGGTTTGCCTTGCCCCCTTGTTGTTTATAGATGGGTCTCCCCTCCTCAGTGAGTTCACAAATCCTAGAGCTCAGAAATTGTTTCCTTGGTGAGTCTAGTTGGTGCTTTCAGTACTCTGGACTGATGGGAAATGTTGGCTTATTATTCAGCTCCACCTTTAGGAGATCATCTGCTTTTCCAAGGTCACGCTGGCTACTTAAAATTTAAGCCACAATTTGCTGCTCAAACCCTGCTCTTCACATGACATACAAACACTCAGCTGAATGGGAATTCGTAGGGATAATGTAAAAATAGGACATTTGGGTTCAAAAAATTGGCCCCACAAGGACCAGAGGGAGGAGGCCGGGGTAGACACAAGTGTACAAAAAAGCTCTAGAGGATTTCAGTGGAGTGCAAGCTTAATGAGAACCAGGGATGGGACGGGGAAGCCAAGCAAAGCCGATGGAGTTTCAGAATGTACTGAGGAACACGGGGATCTCAAGCAGGGGCCACAGAGGTGGTCACAGAGCGGGGCACAAAGTGTTTAACAAACAAGTCTGATGATTGATTCTGCCTGGACCATGTGTAGAACAGAATATTCAGGGGGGTTTGCCTTATTTTGATAAGGACATTTAAAAGAACAATAGCTTCAGAACTAGAAGGAACTCTGAAGGCCATCTGTCTAGTCCAACCCACTTATCTGACCCCTGTGGTGATTGGGACTGTTTGAACCCAGGTCTCCTGACTCCAGAGCCGGCTTCCCTGGATTCCAGATTTCTGACTCTGAGGGGCTCTACCTATTAGTTTTCTTTAAAAAAAATAAATAAAATCCCAAAGCACCTTGAACTTGGAGTCAGGGGTCCTGGGTCTGCATCTCGGCTGGTTGTGTGACCTTGGTCAGGCGTCTTCACCTCCCAGGTCTTAGTCTCTTGCCCTGAAGAATGGCAATACTGAATAAAACTACGTTCCAGTACCCAGGCCGCCCGTGGGCTAAGTCCTCCAGAAGCCAAGAGCCGGGATGGCTTGGGTTTTGGGGGAAAATCCCAGCATTGCCTTTTAATTGCGGCTCGGTTCTGGGAAGTCCCTTTGTTTCCACTAGCTCCCCTGGCACAGGTTTTGTGCCGAGGACCAGAGACAAGTATATCAATTTGTTAACACATCTGACCAAGTCTTTTCTTTGGCAACGGAGGGGGCTGCTAGCCTCTAATCCCTTCTCATGGCTGCATCCTTCCCAGCCCGGAGATGGGAGTATCTGATAATCTCCCTTCTCCTTCGGCTCCTTCTGGCCAGGCAGACGAGGGATCCTTCTCTCCATCTCATTGCGGACCCAGCCAGGACTCATGGAAATGGGTTATAAGGCTGTTGGACCCCGAAGGAGAGGATGGACCTTAGTTTGCATCCTAGTCCTGGGGGACTGGCCAAGTCTTCTCCTCATATGTAACATGTGGCTATTGCGCTGAATGATCCGAGGTCCCTCCCAAGGCTAAAACTAGGAACCGTGATCCCCAAGGCCTCAGCGACTATCAGATGCCAACCGTCAGGACAAATCTATTGTCAGAAAACCCATGTCTGTCGTGAGGGGCTGGGTGGCCCAGTGGGGAGGGAGCTGGACCAGGAGTCAGGTCGAGTTCAAATCTCACCCCAGCTACTTCTCAGCTGTGTGATCCTGGGCAACTCATTCAGTCTCTGTTTGCCTCGTGGGGATGATGGGATGATAACAGCACGTACTTGTAAGGATGATCGTGGAGATAATATTTGTAAAGTGCTTATAAATGCCAGGTATTGCTATAAGTCTGATGATGTTTCTAAATTTAAAAGGCACTTCATTGAAGTAGAGGAAGTTAGACCATTCAGTATGATTCAAGGCCAGAAAGACACGGGGCAGATTTTCCTAAATAGTTCATAGAAAAGCAATTCAGTTCTATTAGTAAGTGCCTTCCAAGCATAAAACACTGTGAAAATTTAAGAAAAACTGGATTTGAAAGCTCCATTTCAAAGAACTCTACAATCATCATCATAGTCAAGAAAGTCTATATGTTTGTGGCCTTTACATGTTGGATTAGTTTTTTGTTTGATTTTTAGAACTGAAAAGACCCTCATACATCCTTTAGACCAAAGGTCTTAATCTCACATCCTTAATATTTTGTTCGTAATAATTATTCTTTATTCCTAATATCTTAACATTATTGATTTCCTTTGTAATCCTGTACGTTTTATGCATTTAAAGACACTATTCTGACAAGGGATCCACAAGCTACACCAGATTGTTAAAGAGAATCCATGACACACAAAAACATTCATTTGATATTCAAATTGTACAGATGGGGAAACTGAGACCCAGAACGAGAGACTAAGCAACTTGCCAGGTTCCCCAGGGGACCGAGTTGAGATTAAAACCAAGGCACGCCGATTCCCAGTCTGGGGGATTTCTGTTTTCTCTTTCGAATGTTTCCTCCATGACAACTTATACTTTTTGGAAAGTTTCAAAAGCTGTCTTCTCATTTCTAACACAATAAACAAACCACAATCCTTTTGGTCTGAGGGTATATTTGGGAAAGAAGCCAGCTCTATTATCAGGACCTTCCTGAAACTCCTCTTCAGTCAGGCTCCATTTCAAGGGAACAGTAAACAAACTTCTCACAGGGTAACTTCTGGGACCCTTCGATGACACTGGGGTTCGTCAGGATGGAACGTCCCCAACCAATAATGGGACTGGGAAACAAGAGAAAAACTTCTAAATAGCCAGAGAAAATTGAAAAATTGCCCAAAAGTCCTCGGGGCTGAAACTGAACAGGGTGAGCCACTGACAGCTGACCTCAGGCATTCGCCTAGTGTTAATTGGGTCCATAAATCATCAGAACCTCCTGAAGTTACTGATGTTTGGGTCAAACATGGGCTCAAAAGCATCATAAAAAATAAACTCTTCCCTTCCTGCTGCCTCTTACCATATCCTATATAAATGCATGAGGATACTAGGGAGGAATAAAGCACACAGATATTCTAGAGTCATATAATTTTATAGAGATGCAAAAGGAGACATCTGGGCCAATATACTCTCACACGCTTTTTTCTTTTTGTACAGTTAGTAATAACACTTGATTTTTTAGGCAGCTAGGTGACTCAGTGAAGATAGAGTCAGGAAGAACTGAATTCAAATTCTACCACAGGCATTTATTAGTCAATTCACTTAATCTTTTTGCCTCAGTTTCCTCATCTGAGAAATTGGTATAACAATAGCGCTGATCTCACAAGGTTTTGTGCGAATCAAGGAAGATAATGTATTCAAAATGTGTTTTGTAAATGTTAAAGTGCTATATAAAGATTCGACTTTTTTCTCAAGAATTTGGTATTGTCCCCTCTTTCAGCTACCCTAAGAACTAATTCCTTCAAAATGAGGTCACCTTTGGCATCAATTTACTCTTTCGACACATAGTCTGGTTCAGGTTCTCTTCCATCTTTGTCTTTGACAGTGTTGTTTCTGCTTTCTCAAATACGGCAACAGAATCTGTGATTTTAAGATCTAAACATGGCAGCCTCATTGTCACTGGTAAAGAAAATAACTTTGCTATAAAACTATCTTTTCATCTATTTTTCATATTTATGCTGCCGATAAAGAAAGGTATATTCTGACAAAAGGATTTCTCTATAGAAGAGGAACTGAGCCAACCAAGTAGCAATCAATAGACGGGGAACCCATATATCCCCATGAAACCCACACAACCGGCCAAGAGGTCACCCAGGGTAAGAAGGCAAGGATGGGTGGTAGCCATCCTGGAGGAAGTATCCCCAACCTGAAATGAGAGAGCCGTTGATTACTGAATTACGTTGATTTTACTTTTAAAATGCCAGCCTATGAAATTTCTTTGTCCCTACTCATTTCCAAGAGTGTCTGGCCACACTGGCTTTTATTGACAGCTGTGGCCTTTTAGGGAGCTATCATATTATTATCAATGAATAAGATATACTGACTTAAAAAAACCCACAAGGCTACAACTTGCCTCCATTTACTTCTTGGAAGTGGTCCCTTTTGGACCTGTATGGGCCAAAATGTTTGTGGCAGCCCTGTTTGTAGTGGCGAGGAACTGGAAACTGAGTGGATGCCCATCAATTGGGGAATGGCTGAATAAATTGTGGTATTTGAATGTTTTGGAATATTATTGTTCTGTAAAAAACAACCAGCAGGATGAATACAGAGAGATTTGGAGAGACTTCCATAAACTGAGGCTGAGTGAAATGAGAAGAACCAAGAGATCATTATATACTTCAACAACGATACTGTATGAGGATCAATTCTGATGGAAGTGGATTTCTTCAACAAAGAGAAGATCTAACTCAGTTTCAATTGATCAAGGATGGACAGAAGCAGCTACACCCAAAGAAAGAACACTGGGAAATGAGTGTAGACTGCTTGCATTTTTGTTTTTTTTCCCCAGGTTATTTTTACCTTCTTTCTAAATCTGATTTTTCTTGTGCAACAAGAGAACTGTATGAATATGTACACATATATTATAATTAAGATATACTTTGATATGTTTAACATGTATGGGACTACCTGCCATCTAGGAGAGGGGGTGAAGGGAAGGAAGGAAAAAGTTGGAACAGAAGTGATTGTGAGGGACAATATTGAAAAATTAGCCATGCATATGTCAGTTAAAAGCTATAATAAAAAAGGAAATGGTCCCTTTTGAGAGTAGGTAGGATTTTTATCCGCAGTTCAGTTCTTGATAATAGTCATCTTCGATCTTTCTTGGTCATTGTGGGTTTTTTGACATGCCTCCTATCATTAACATCTAGAAGATCTCACTGTCCATAGGGGATCCCTCTTCCATTGATCTCTTGCTTAGGCATTTTCCCTGACAGTGATGAATAGTTTCAACGGCCCTGCATTTCTCTGTTGTATGTTTGCCTGACATTAATGACCAGGCAGGTACTGAGCAGAGCTATCTCTGTAGAGTGATATGATCTGAACCTACCAATCTCTCAATAAACAGTTATTGAGCGTTTACTGTGAGCCAGATGCTGGGGAGAGAAATCTGAAAGTGAGAGCTCTGGTTCTCAGGGAGCTTCTATCTACAGAGGGGATAAAGTAGGCTCATTACAGTCAGACAGAATGGATTCACAGAGATTCTGGGGATTTCACTCACAGTCATCACAAGGGTTTCACTCGTGGGTGACAGAGATCAAATGCTTGTTAGAGGGGAATCATCAAGTTTGTTTTTCCCAACTCAACCAGACAACCCACACTTATTAATCACCTACTTTGTGCCAGTCATTATGCTGAATCAACTGAATGAGACTTTTTTATAATTACCAAATGAATTTTACAGGCAGTTCCAACTGTAGCAATAAAATCTCCAGACAGGACTTATATGGGATGGAAAATCACAGGATCATCTTTGCAGGATGAGGAGGTTTAAAAACAAACATCAGGGATTCTTACGTCGTGTTACTTACTAACCGTGCGAACAGAGTAACTAGAGTGTTTTAGTTTTTTCGTCTGTAAAATGGAGACAATAATAGTATCTCTATCACACAGTTGTTATAAAGACGAAATGAAATGTGCAGGTTCTTTGCAAAGTTTAGCCCCCTACATACATATTAACTGTGATGATGATCGTGATGGTGACAATGTTGGTAATAATGGGGAGACAGCGGCAGAAGGAACAGAGACCTGGGCTCAGAATAGGAACACAGACCTGGGTTCCAGTCCTACCTTTGACATCTACAGGCAGAATGACTCTCACTGAGTCTACTTGCTGCTAAAAAAAAAATGATTCTAAGGTGTTTCAAACTCAAGTCCTATGACCTCAAGGCCCTTTCTTGATAATAAGATAATTAATAGAGATCTAATAAAAAATTTGTTCCTATATTCAGTGTTAAATACAAGAACCACAGGGCTGAAAGAAATTTTGGGGCTCACATGGCTCAGCTTAAAGGCATCAAGATAGTGCGATGGGTAGGACACTGGATCTACCAGGAAGACCTGTATTCAAATCTTCCTTTGGGCATTTATTAACTGTATGACTGAGGACATAATTTGCTTAACTTCTCAGCCTCAGTTTTATCATCTGTAAAATGAGGATGATGATAGTATTCAGGATTGTCTCATATAGAACAAATAAGAGACTGTGTCTCACTTAGCAAACCTTCAAGTGCCATGAAAATGCTCATTATTATTATACCCTCATGTTACAGAGCCCATAGTAGGAAATGATTTGCCCAGGATCACACAGGTGATAAATAGTAGAAGTGGAATTTGAACTCAGGTCCTATAAGTACACACCCAGTACTCTTTCTAAGTCATCCCAATACCTCCTCTTCATTCTGAAACTTGGCCAGAATGACAATTCTAGGTACCATATAGGATGCTACTTAGGATGAATATAATGTGCCCCCATTGTTTTGAGTTAAAAAGTTAACAGAAAATATTCATTTCCTTTTCAGGGTTGTTTATGTGGTTTTAATTACAAGAATAGAACCCAATTTATAATTTTTAAATTATACACATTTTTAAAAGCTCTACAATTTTGTCATTTTAATTATAGAAGGGGTCCTCTTAATTTCTCACATAAATAACAGGCTATGGACATGGGAGGTACAGGGAGGGTACTGGAAAACCAATGGAAGAAACCCAAGGACAGACTTCTAAATCCCCTCTAGCTATGGCCCCAGCAGCAGGACCCAGGCAACGCTTGAGTGTCAGATACACAATTATTCATTGAGCCCGTCCTCAAGCTTGTCTTGTCTCCTGGCGCGGTCTAGAAGTATCCAGAGTCATCTCCACCCCACAATGGAGCATCTGAGGACTTTGGTGGAGAAAAAAATGAAGTTTGCCCAGATGATGACATGTAGATGAATGGGCAGCCTGCTGAATGGCACATATGTCTTGGCTGGTCACGGTGGATGGACAGCGAGTTGGGCACAGAATTACTGTTAGGAGGGCAGAGGGCTGGATGAAGTCTGGGACTTTGCCGCTATTTTACGTGCTCACCAAATGCTTCCTGATATAAAACGGGCCATCTTTTTTAACATCAGTACGCTCATGGCAATGCCATCTGGCTGGGAATCATGATCCGCCACAAGCTCAGAAGAATCTAAATCTCAGCTGGTGCAAAGGGCAATGAAGAGATGCATGGAGGGCAAAGTAGGGTCTCCAACCATGGCTCATATGCAAAAAATGAGCCAGAAGACATATCTGACCCCATGTTCAAGCTCAAAAAAGGAGCCAGGAGAGTCACAAATGAAGATGAGGGTCAAGGGACAATTTAAGTCTTATTTCTAGCCACAAAATGTTAAAACAAGAAAGAAAGGGTTCCAGTATCATTAGGTAGGGCAGTTTGGTATAATAGACAAGGCACTAGATTTTGGTCAGGAGACTGGAGTTCAAATCCTGCCATAGTCACTTACTAGCTGCATAACACTAGGCAAGTAACTGCCTCAGTTTCCTCATTGTAAAATAGGAATAATAATAACAAATAACATTATTGCGAGGATAAAATAAAACGATATATGTAAAGTGTTTTGCAGGTAAACTTCTATATACATATTAGCCATTGTAAGGAAGAGACACAAGGAATGGTGAGCAGTCTTTAGAGTCGAAAAGACCTTGGTTTAAACCCTGTCTTCATATACACCTGCATTATGACCTTGGACAAGTCACTTAAATTCTCAGTAAGTAGTCCAGGAAACCCTCAAACTCTAAATTGCAAAGAAAGTGCCAACTTGCATGGGAAATGAGTGCTTCACTGGGAGTCATCCAGGCTGATAAAATTACAGGTTAAGTTAGAAATCATCATCATCATCACCATTATCGTCATCATTATCATTATTCCATTGATGGAAGGACCTTAATAAGATATCCAGAGGCTAAGAAGGCAGATGGTTTACCAGTTCCACGAGCAGACAAAGCAAAAAACCTCCAAGAGATCAGAGATCCTATTACAGGCCTACAGAAAGCCGAGATAGTCTCTCTTGGGTGGTTCCCCATCGCTGCTGCCTTTAAGTCAAGGCTGAATGATGACTACTGGGTGTAAGTTGGACCAGATGGGCCCCTTCCAACTCTGAGCTTCTGGGATTTTGATGATTCTGTCACCAAAATGGGAAGCAAATTGTAAAGGATTCAAGGGAAAATATATAGACTCAAATGTCAAACCCACACATTGCATTTAACCCATCACTAACTCCTTACAGAAAACCCTCAAGGATAAAAGCTTCATGTATTAAGAAATAGAAAGGACAATAAAGATGATTTTATCCAAACCCCCTTCCTTCACCATTGTCCAATTTACAGATAAGGCAACAGAGGTTCAGCGAGGTGAAAAGATTTGCTGGTGGTCCCAGGCAGAGCCATGCTTAAAAACAAGTTTTTTTGGCTTCTAAATCTGGTCCCACCTTTCCCAGCAATCACGGTGTCCTCTATGTGACTTCAATGCTATGCATTTGTGAGACAAAATTTTAACAAGGAATAGCGCTGCCTTCACATGGATTTCAGGTGAAATGGAGCCATGTAGTTAATCGATGGATACAAGAAGTAGCCAGTAACCAAGGCTGCAAGGGGAGAAGAAAAGCCATCCTCCTGTGAAATGCCATTTCTTTGTACGTCTCCTTGGGGTGTAATATTCCCACCTTGGAGCCCTGACACACACTCCTTCCAGAAGGTGGCAAGTCTTTATTTTGAGCCTCTCTGAGTGATGTAGGAGTAAGAAAAAATGGCTTCTTCAAAACCAAATGCTGCCTTGACCTCTCTATAAATCTGGGTAACGCAAATGACTTGGAAGAAGCAAGGAAGTCTTTCAAGCTCACAGGGATTTAAATCTTAGTTAGGAAAGAAAATCTGAGCAAATGAAAACAAAAAAGTCTGTTTGCAAACTAAGAAGCTTTAGCAGAAGGAGCTGACCAAGCTTCTGCCGGGGACCCCGCCTTTCAGCTCATAGCAGTGGAAGGAAAGATGGGTCTTTTTCTCTTAGAGAACTCCACAGCAAGAACTCGGTTGGGTGGGATCAGTAAGTGCTGACCTAGAGACCAAAGGCCACTAGAGGGAAAGCAGGGAGTGGACAGTGCATTAAGGGCCACTACCACCCATCTCCACAGTACACGGACAAAGGGAATTCCCAATTGTAAAGAGAGTTAATAGAAATAAGCATCAATTCCATGAATCACTAACCACCATTTATTAAGTAGCTGTTAAGTGTCGGGCAACATAGCAATTGAGGGAGGCTCAAAGGTAGCAAAACCCGGGTTCGAGTTCCCCTGGTCCTCCTTGGTGCTCCTGACAGCTCCATGAGACTCATGAAAGGTATTTGCTCACCTGGAGTTTCCAGCACTGCTGAGTCCCAGTTCTAGTCCCCATCCTTATTTCCACCTACCAGGCCCTATGCTAGGCACTCACTAGCCAAAGACAAAAAAAGAAGCCATCATTTCCAACTCCATAATTCTGTTGTCTTCACGGGGATATCCAAGATAACCTGAAGTCTTATCTTTGAAGTGGTTAATACCAGAAGAGAGTGCATCTTTCCATGAATTGGCTCAAAGTGAATGATGATAATTAACCTCGGGAACTTTGATCACGATCTCCAAAGCTTACCTCAGAATAATAGGACAACCCAGCTTAATGAAACAAGAGATAGAGGCAATTACAAAGTATAAAATTTTGATTACACAATATCAAAGGGCTTTGCATGAATAGAATTAATGCAATTAGAACAAGAAGGGAAGCAAGTCAACTGGGGAAAAAATCTTTGTATCCTATATCTCTAATAAGAGTTTATATCCAAGATACAGAGACAATGAACAAAAATATAAAAGACTAAATTCAATTTCCTGAGAGATAAGCGAGCAAAGGTTATGTATGATTTGTAAAATAATTAAAAACTAGTCACAACCACATCAAAGAACGCTCCAAATCATTAATAATGAGAGGAATTCATGTAAAAACAATACTGAGGTGTCAAGTTAGGCAAATTGACAAAGGATTTTAAGAGTCAATGGATGAAAACAAAGCAGACCTTCCAAACATCCTCTTAAAGTTTTTAGTAACTATTAAAAATTAACTATTGCAAAGACCTGCTGATGTTCACCTTGCTTCTAAGAAAAAAGAATCAAGTTGAGGAAAGGTAGTGACATAAAGCACATTGGAGCTATAAATTAAGGAGATGTTCCGGAAGCAATTCGTGATAGTGCAAAAAAGGGGGACTAACATGTATGTACTTTTTTGGTAAATAACCCTGGAAGATCAATGGTAGAAAGAAATGTCCCATGTTTACCAAACTATTTAGAGTCTACTTTTTATGGCATCAAAGAATTGGAAACAAGGTAGATGGATGCTCATCCACCTAGCCAAAAATATTATTGTGCCAATAAAATGGTGTCAATTATGAATATAGAGAAGCCTGGGAAGAACTCTATGAACCAATGTAGAATAAAGTAAACAGAATCAAGAAAACACTTATTACAAAAATGACAATAACAAAAATAACAATAAAAACCAAAAATTAAACCATTGAAACTGAACTTCAAAATTATAGTGAATAAATTTGGCCCCAAGAAAAAATATGACTGCTCAAACATGAGAAATTATGAATATGAAAATTCCATTTACCTTCCTATTTTTTCAATATGTTTTGCTTATTCTTATTATGAGGAATGACTTTCTGAAAAAAACCTACCTCATTTTACAGAGCAGGAAATTGAAGCCCAGATAAGATCCACACTCGCGCAGCTAATAAATTGCAGAGCTATTAAAATAGTTCCAAAATCTCTTCGACATAAGCTAAATATTCTGTGATTCTTTCCTCAAAGTGGGCAGATTGTTACCGAGAGTAGAACTCAGTTGGCAGGAGGTAGCTTTATGGTCTCAATTATCTTTATTGGAAGGTTGTTTTGTTCAAGTTCCAGAAATTAAATGGAGAAAAGTAGGGCCTATGGTAAATTGTCACTTTTATGGAAATTTACCACAGATTCCTGCTCAAGGCCAAGAACACTAAGTGTAAAAGAATGGAAATCTCCTTCTTTGGGAAAGATTCATGCTGTTATTAAATCATTACTGTTGGAGGCAGCCTGGTACAGTGGTAAAGACCTTGGGTACAAGTCCTGCTAGTGGTGTAGACTACCTGAGAGTCATTTAAACTCTCACTTGTTAAATGAGAGATTTGTTCCATTTGTCCTTTAAGGTTAATTCTATCTCTAGCTGAAACTCTTATTAATCACAGGAAGGAGACTGAGATATTGGATCCATTTCCCTACTTTGGAGATATTCTGGTTCTAAAGAGTTTGGGGTTCCATCCCTCACATCTGCTCTATTTGTTGTTTCAGAGAACCAAGTACCAAATGAATAGATGACTTCATTAAGTTGGATGTTCTCTTCAGCCAGTTACTTCTTAGCAGCTTGAAAGTTCAGTCAGGGAAGCAACTTGGATGTAGCTATTTACTTATATGTGGTTTCTTTCATTAGAATTTAAACTCCTTGAGGGGAGGGGACTCTTTGGCAACTCTTTGGATCTCCAGCTTCTATCTCAATACTCAACGCATTGTAAGTTCTTTTAAAAATGCTTGTTGAATATATTTTGTCATGTTTAACATGCATTAGATGACTTGCTATTTAGGGGAAGGGGTAAAGATTTTGGGGGAAATTGGAAAACAAGGTTTTGCAAGGGTTAATGTTGAAAAGTTATCCATGCATATCTTTTGAAAATTAAAAAGCTTTAATAAAAAATGAATAATTTTTATTTAATATTTATAAATATATAAAATCTAAATTTATAATATATAATTTATATTATATATATAAATATAAATATATTATAAATTTATGTTTTATAATTAATAGTTTATAATTTAGTTTATAATTTAGAAAAATAAAAATATAATATATAAAATGTAAAAAATAAATATTTAGTATTTATTTATAACAAATAATAATAGTAAAAAAAGTGCTTGTTGATGGATAGGTGGAGGATTGAAGTCCAGCTCCCAACTGGACGCCAGTCAGATTTAAGTCGGGTTCCATATTATGTTTTATAGAGAACATTGAGAATAGAGTGCTAGATTCAAATAGAGTGACAAGGATTCCTGGATTCAAATCCAAACTCTGACACTTACTGTGGGACTTTGTCAGATCTCAGACCCTGTTTTCTCTCCTAAAAAGTAAACGGGTTGCAGGAGATGAGCTCTGAGAATCTCCACAGTTCTAATTCTTTGAACCTTAAACCCTCCACTGGGGCATTGCAGAAAATGACATTTTCTATCTCGTGGAAAACAAACCAGATCTTCCAAACTCCCTCTTAGGGTTTTTAGTAACTATTAAAAAAGTAACTATTGCAAAGACCTGCTGATGTTCACTTTGCTTTTAAGAAAGAAGAATCAAGTGGACAAAGAGATCTATCACTGTGAAATGCCCCTGCAAATTCTGCCACCCACCTGGGAAGGAGCTGAAGCTCCAGAAACCCCATTTTGTTTGTAAAACTGTCATTTCTCTCACGCTCTACCATTGGAGTGTCAACAACCCCAAAAGGTAGGAACAAAGAAAACAGATTTGAAAGACAAAAGGGAACGAGCATTGACTAAACACCTGCTATGTGCCAGGCATAAATATTGACTTATCCGATTCTTATAATATTGAGAGGAAAGTGCCATCGTCACTCCCATATTACAATTGGAGAAACTGAGGAAGACAGGTTAAATGATTTGCTCAGGGTCACTCAGCTGGTCTGAGGTTGGATTTGAATGGAACCTTCCTGACTCTGGGTCTAAGGTTCTATCCCGTGAGTCTCAGAGAAATAGGGATCTGTACAGGGTAAAATTAAACATTATCCATCATTAAAATGTTGTCATTAATAAAGTTTGAGGGAGAGAAAAGATTTCATTTTTAAAATATTTTATCTTTCAGGTTTTTTTTAGCTTCAATATTTATACATGCCTTATAAAATATAAAATGATTATCTTGGTAATAAAGGTATATAATTTATTAATATACATATCTTGAGGGTACGGATTCACAAATGTGACTCTCCTTTTAAGAATGTCTGGCAATCACTGTTCTCACCCACAATTCTTTTCTGATGGCATTTCCTCTCTTCCCCTGAATCCCAATGAAAGTGGGGTACCATTTTGTAAAGACCTGAGTTCCAATCCTAATTTACGATTTAACTAGATTTGTGACCTTGGACAAGTCGCTTAACTTGTCTGCCTCAGGGTAAGATGGGAAAACAATAGTTATTTCTTCCCATGGTTATTGTGAGAATCGAATGAGCTAATATTTGTATTTGTGACCTGTAGAGTCCTATTGAATGCTAGCCTTTATTATCAATAAAATGTAGATTTTTGTAACAGATTACCGTCCCCAAATTAAAATACTACTTCAAATGAGCTGATATTTCTCATGGAGGATAGACTTCCTCTCCATCTGCATGCCATTCTCCTTAGATAATTCAGAAATCCACAAAAGGCAACCAACTCTGGGAATTTTCCAATTTAATAAATGAAAAAAGTAAAATCAAGTAAAATCAGTCTTTTCAGCCAGGACCACCTTTTTCATTCCCCTGATCAAACTCTTATGAGCCCAAAAGAGCTGAATTGAGGCTCCACCTTGGAGAAGGAAACATTTTGAGGCTGGAGAAGTCTCCCCGAGTCACCACTGTGCCCTCCCCTTTGCTCTGGCCATTTGAAATTGGTGGGCGCCCGGTCACTTACTCATTTCTTTCCAGGTGTATGATCAGCTCCTCACTGTCCACTTCTACTCGGAAACTCAGCCTCCCCGGGTGATCCTGGAAAAGGAACACGAGTTTTCCATGAGACAATGTCCCCTGGTTCCTTCTTGGGCGCGATGCCCACCGATTGCTTACCTGGACACTCAGTTTAGTTTTGCCTCCCACCACTGGGAGCTGGGATTTCTCACTCACACTTCTAGGATTTAATAATCACTAAGGTCCACATGGCAGGTGACAGTTTGCAACGCACTTTATAAATATTATCTCGTTTTATCCTCTCAAACAACCGTGATGGGAGATGCTATTATAATCTCCATTTTACAGATAATAAAAACGAGGCAGAAAGAGGTTAAGTGGTTATGTAACCAGGAAGTTCCTGGGCTGGTACTGGGCAAACTTTGAAAGAGCATCCCCAGCATTTATATCATTATCATTCTCTTTTCATCTCTTTTTCAATAGGACCCAGCATCCTCTTTGTCATCATCAACCAGAAGTTGTGTATGGCCCAACCATAGTTGTGTGTGTCCATTTCGCTTGGTATTTGTTAAGTTCAGAATAAAATAGAAATAAACTTAACTTCCCCAAGAACTCTCTGCTCTTATTACCCGACATAGCTGCCCTCATTAAAACATAGCTAATGTTAATTTGGGGTTTCTAAATTAATATGTAGCCCTGATGGCCAGGATCCCTACCACGGATGCCCACAAAGTGCAATTGAAATGTGAGCTGTTATTAACAGATAAGGCACTAGTTAAGGGGAGTGTCCTTATCAGATCCTCAATGGATGAAAAGCCATTTATTTTTGGAAGTCTTTTGCATAGGATTTATTATGGTTATTCTGCAATTTATCTGTAACAAGATCTAAAGTGTTTCTAGAAATTGCAGTAACACAAAACTCACATTTCCAGAATGAGTGGATGAATTAATGGATATATATATATATATATATATATATATATATATAGTTATAGTTATATATAATATATAGTTATAGTCACAAATATATAGTTATCAAGTACCTACTATAGGCTAGGAAATGAGCACTTAGTAGGCTCTTGGAGAGATAATTTCCTCCCTCAAGGAATATTTTTTCTAACACACATAAATAAATGGGGGCTAGAGGAGGGAATTTAGGTCTGGGAAGTCACAGTAATGAGAAGTACAGGAATAGGATAGTTAGTTGCCCCATATTTTCCATAATATGACTAGAATTATTTGTTTGACTGCTGGGCCTGCAATGGAGGGAGAAGCTAAAGAAGGGTGTGGATATTGGCCAGGGGAGGGGCAGGAAGGATCCTGGGGTAGATGGTTTAATTGAATGAGGAAAATGATCTAGTGGGAGTTTGAGCTCCTTTGCCCACTAATCAAAATGGCTCATCCTAGGCCTGGAATTCTACACTAATTAGCTTACAGAGGGGGAGAATGGGACAAGGTCTCTAGAGATCCAGTATGGTAGGTGCTGTCACAGAGAGAAGAGGGAAAGTATCAGGGCAGATGGCAAGATGTTTGGGTCATGGGGTTGGATTGCATTGGATTGCAATGGCTGGGTGGGATTTAAGGCAGGACACAGTGGGCAAACCAAGCCTGTGCTCAATCATCAAATGACTTATTCTTTTCAGAATTTAGTGGAAACTGCCCAAAGAGGGGGTCAAACATTTTACAAAACATTTTTCTTTCAACAGCTCTGTGGGATGGGTAGAATGAATAGTACAATCCCCATTTTACAGCTATGGAAACTGAAGTAAAGAGTAAACTACAATTCTTTTAACTGATATATATATTGTTTTCAAGAGTGCTTCACCCAAGGAAACAGTCATCTCCATTTGAACTGCTACCTCCTCTGGGACAGCATCCATTTCTTCCTTTGAATAATACGAAGTCTAGCTCACCTGGATAGTTTCTCTGTTTGTGGGTACTTATGTATGTGGTGTCTAATTTGTATTTGCCTAAGATATCCAGCACCTAAAACTTAACAACAGGGTAATAAGCACATTCAATTCCTAGAACAACAAAGATGTAATATTTGTGGGTTGTAATCATTTCCTCAGTGTACGTAGCATCTTTCTTCTTAAGAACATAAAAGCCCCGTACCCAAAATTTCTTGTGCTAACAACATCATCCAGGATTATTTTAGACTCTCTTGACAATTTTCCAATCGAAGGAATGCATATTCCCAAAGGCCTTCATGTAGGAGCCTGTGTTTACTGGCTCCTTTACATGTTCAGTGAGTTAAATTGCTAAATTTTCAGTTGGCCATTGACACCCTGGAAATCAGCAAATGCCACAAATCAGGGCCCAATTTAATGTTCTGCTAATAGTCTAGACTTATGGGAGTGATGGAGAAAATGTTAATATGGATATTAAACTGAGAAGTGTGTCTTGCATACTTTGTTGTCATGCAGACGCTGTGGTTCCCCTCGCTGCTTTGGGGAGACAGTTGTAAAACATTTGCCAGCACACCATTACCTATGTACATCACAAGAGATACATGGTGTCATTTCCTCGTTCCCGGTAATAATATCAGGGCGTACAACCCAATTAGATCTGCAGTATCCTGGGCTTCTCATCTGTATCCTCCCGTAAGTTTGGTCCCCACAGCCCAACTCAAGTATTGGGGGCCTTGTTCATATGCTGTTTTATTAAATTAAATTTTACTTAAATTTTTTTCATATTCTCTACATTAAGAGGATATCAATGGAGCTCCCCAGAACCCACAGACTATTGATCACTCTTGCTATGTGACCAGCCCATTTTTCACTCCTTTGATTACATCATCCCCATAATTTCATCTCATCTTAAAATGAAAGTCAAAATACAAAACAGAGGGGAAAATGGGGCTAGAGAGACCAAGGATAGGGGGAACAGAGGAATTATTTATTTTTGAATTGAAAGACCATGAACTGCTTTAAGGTCTCCTGGGTATTTTCCTCTAAGTACAAGGCATTTTATGCAATACTGCAAAAATTGCATTTTGCTGAGCCAATCAATAAACTGAAAGTGTATCAACAGGATTCTTGACTTAATTTTAAGTCAAGAAAATATTGTTGAGGACATTTGATAATGTTATCAGGAATCAAGGAAGGAAGTAGTTTATTTCTAATACCAGCTTAGGAGCTGTTTGTCCTTAAGTCAACTTTCTGAAATAATATCCTATTATTTTAAAAAGATTTTTAGATAACACTCTCCTCTTTGGAGAGTGTCTGTTCTTGGTGCAAAGATATATCCAGCAAATTCTCAATTATCTGTGAGATGGATAGCTCCATTACTACTAATCCATGACGAATCTCATCCAACTTCTTATTAACATTTTGACCCGTCGAGATACCCTGTTGACATAAACAGTATCTCTATTTACTCAAGTCCAGTTGGAGCTTTTTAAATCAAAACAATTACCGTGCCAGCTCAAGGAAGGGGCCGACCGACAAATTCTGTGAGCTAGGTCAGTTTTGCTTTAGACTATTGCTTTCCATCAGTCAGGGAAGCGATACGATCTATTTCCCACATGAGAAGTAAAGATAGAGATATGGCAGAGGTAGCGAGCTTTCTAGCTCCTCCAAAGCCCCTCTTTTATTTTAGTTTGAAGTAGAATTGATTTTACTACCTGAAGGAGATAACATAAGTCACATTGCATCAGGTTTTGCTATATGCAGCACAGTCACATTATTACTGTTGGATTGTGAATTGTGTAGATGCTATGTTTAAAAGTGAGCACCAAAAAAATATCCTTTGAAAGTAAATTCTTTATGGATCATTCAGCAATTTGAGATTATCTGTGTTAATCCAACCTATAATCTAGGTGGCGTAATGATTAGGGCGCCGGGATTGGAATAAGGAAGACTCATCTTTGTAAATTCAAATCCATTCTCAGACACTCACTTTGTGACCTTGGGCAAATCACTTCATCCTGCTTGCCTCAGTTTCCTCATCTGTAAAATGAGATGAAGAAGGAAGTGACAAATGACTTCAATATTTTTGTCAAGAAAACGCCAAATGGAATTATGAAGAGTTGGACAGAACTGAAACAACTGAACAACAAGTGGTCTAAATAACTGAGGATTGATTTGGAAGGTTGGATGAGCCAATCAAGGGTTAGAAGAATGCTCATTTAAAGTTTTGGTGGTAAGCTGAGAGTATCATTATGGGAATAATAATAATGATACTTGATCAATGAGACTATCTCCTCAAAGAAGGATCAAATCAAGTCAATCGATCAGTGCCTGATTGGTTGATGTCCTTCATTCTTGAAGAGGAATAAAATGAATCACTATGTTAGAGCTGAGTTACAGTGCATCTGATTGTGGCTGACCAGACCAATATGAGCTCAGAATGCTCTCCCATGGGGAGTGCACAACTAGTCCCTATGTAACATTTGGGGTGGACTCTCTAACCTTGTGCAACTCATGTTTCTTCTGAGGTATTTCAATTCTGCTTTGTTCATAGAGCACAGCACCTTCTCAGATGAGGGCACACTGTTGCTGAGGCAATTGGGATTAAGTGACTTGCCCAGGGTCACACAGCTAGAAGCGCTAAGTGTCTAAGATCCGATTTGAACTCACCTGACTTCAGGGCTGGTGCTCTATCCACTGCACCTCCTAGCTTCCCCCAATTCCAAAGTTCTTAAGAGAGACCTTGAGAGTGTCCTTCTGTCTACTTTGCCAACCATCTGTGAGTGTGTGCCCTGTGTAACTTCTCTATAGAATAATCTGTTTGGCAAGCACACATTTGGCATTTGAACAATTACATATGCTTGTGAAAAAGGCAATCAATAAACATTTATTTAGTGCCTTTTGTGTGTCAGGAACTTTGCAAAATGCTGGGCACAGAAAAAAGGTAAAAGACAGTCTCCTGCCCTCAAGAAGCTTACAATCTAATTAATCATAGGTAGTTTTGATTTAGCCCTTAGGCTTATGAAGCACTTTTTATGTGTTATCTTATTTGATCCTCACCTGGAGGTAGGTGCCATTCCTAGTCTCATTTTACAGGTGAGGAAGCTGAGGTTGATTGAGGCTGAGTAATTTGCCAAAGTCCCTACAGTGGGATTTTACAGGGAGTCTCCAAATTAGTGTTTCCCAAATGGACACAGTCTAAGGTCCACCATTGCTTTCCATCAATCCAACCCCCCTTTTGGCCAATTCTTGCGGTTGTTCTTTTTTTGCAAGGCAATTGAGATTAAGTGACTTGCCCAGAGTCACAGCGCTGGTAAGTGTTAAATGTCTGAGGGTTCAATTTGAACTCAGGGTTTGACCGCAAGTTACCCGCTCTATACCACCAGGCTACTTCCATAACCTTGAAGACAAATCCAAGTCTGGTCATGGAACCTTTGGGGTTCTAAGGGAAGAGAGGGCAGGAGTGACAGGAAGGAATAGCAGGAAATAGACTGGGGAACATTCAGCCCAACCTGCCCTTAAACATGGCTTTCCTTTCGGAAGGTGTGCTCCATCTTTGCCACAGCCAAGGTTTGGGCTGCCAACAGTGTCGTCTCCAAGGGGCTCATCTGTCAAGCCACCGAGTTATAATGCAACACTGCCTTCAACTGGTCTTGGGACCAGCTCGATCCCTCTCCAGGACTGACTAAATGCTTCAGCGTTGGCTTTTGGGGCACATTCATGCTTGACACATTCATTGCTTGAATATTTAGAGGTCATCTTGATTACCCATTGAATATTAGTGCCCTGGGGCCAATTCTATGGCACAGTCTACAGCATCCAGAGGACATAGACCGGGGATTATGATGGAACCATTTGACTAAGATGGCAGCTACAGATCTGACAGCCACTGCAAAGCCTGACACTGGCTTAGGGGGCTTTCTGGTGATGATTCAACTATTAATACATATATTCATGAGCTTTGGAGAATTCTGACTGATAGTAAAACATTATCAAGCAGAATTTTTAAAAATAGCCAGAACGGAGTAAAGTTCTTTCATTAGGAAAAAAGGCCTTAGTAAAAGGCACAACCTTTTTGAACTCATCTTTGTTGAGATTTTAGGGTTTTGTTTCATTGTTAATAGTTCTCATTTAATTTAATTCTACCCAGTTAGTGTAGGAAGGCCAGAGAACACACCCTCCTGAGTCATGGAGGGACTCTCTCCACCCAGAGTTCTTGTTATTACAATTACTATTAATCTGAACATTATTAAGATGAACTACAAGAGCTGGGTGGTAGAATAAATAGAGCCCCAGCCATGGAGTCAGGAAGCCTGGCTACATCCTAGTTATGTAACACTGGACAGGTCAAGTTTCTTCCCTCAGGCAGTTCTCTCAGACTGTCATCTATCTACACATGAGGCAGAGATGTTACAGGGAGTCTCCAAATTAGTGTTCCCCAAATGGACACAGTTAAAGGTCCATCATTGCTTTTCATCAATCCAACCCCTCTTTGCCCAATTCTTGGGGTTGGTCTTTATTTTGCAAGGCAATCGGGGTTGAGTGACTTGCCCAGGATCACACAGCCAGTAAGTGTTAAACGTCTAAGAGCTGGATTTGAACTCAGTTCCTCTTGACTTCAGGCTAGTGCTCTAACCACTGCATCATCTGGCTTCCCTGTTACCTCTGGACTTTACAATCAGTCTTGCTTCCATTATCTGCTATGCTCTTCCCAAGCTGAAAACATCTCTAAGTTCATAGGAGTTTGTGGTCCTGAAATGACCTTTTCAAGGAAGTGGGTCCCAGAGCAATTATTTTCCTTACATTTTGGATAAGGAACATAAGACTCCAAGCTTTTGAGTAATTTTCTCAGTATCTATAATTTGGAGGCAAGATCTGAACTCAGGCCTTCTTAGTGCTAGAACAAATTAATTCCTCCTCCTCTTCCTCCTCCTCCTCCTCCTCCTCCTCCTCCTCCTCCTCCTCCTCCTCCTCCTCCTCCTCCTTCTTCTCCTGGTGGCAGCCTTTCAGACACAGTACAACAATATTATGTTCCCACTGAACCTTCTCTAGTATCATTATCCCTAGTTCTGTGTCTCAGCCATGGATTCAGGGTCCTTTGCCATCCCTGGATCCTTTTCAGTTGATTATTATCCTCCTTAACATGTGATGCCCAGAACCAAGGAATAGGGTCCAGATATGATCTGATTACAAAGAAAACTCTTTTGGGTCATAACTGGGCTTTTTTCCTCAGCTAGGAGACTACGGATCAATCCGTCCCCAATCGGAGGCACAACGCACCAGAAAATGGACCAGAAAATGACTTTGGTCAGTTTAGAAAAGCCCAGAGAACCCCAAGAAGTTCAGCAACTGGAGTCCCCAGAAGAGTTTGTTTGTAGCAGCGGCCAAGTCTGGCTCAATGAAGAGGCCAGTTCTAAGGACTGATCTACTTGACCCTGTCCAGCAGCAAACGAACCCTTAGGGGATAAGCATGAGCTGCTGCTGTGTGTCAGCACAGCCTGACTTGCTAGTACAAGTGGGAGTTGGGGTAAGGGCTCCCAAGAGCCTTTGTGCTACAAGCAAATGAAGTATACAAGGAACCAAATGCTGACTTCAGGCTCAGGAAAACCTGAGTTCGAGTTCTGCTTTGGCCACATGGCTGAATGACTCGGCCCTACCGCTGAACTTAGGTAGCTTCTGGGTGCCCGCCTGCTTGGCTAGCAGGGATTCCTTATTATATAGCATATGGATCTATATGGTTTCAAAACAAGATTTAAAAATTCCCATTTCTCTCAAGCCTGAAAATTACCCAGCAAGGATCCTGTGTGGGAGGGAATGACAGGATTTCTTTGGTAATTTGGCCAGAACCTGTGATTTCATTTGTTTGGGAAACTTTAAAGAGTAAATGGTCTCTTTACTTGAGCACTGAGGGTCAGACAAATATGTGAGATTGACCTGGTTTTTCCTGCCTCCAAGGCCGACCTCACCCTTCTCACTACATTGCCCGGGCTAGCTCTCTGATGCAGTATTTCCATTTTCCAGATGAGCAAACTGAGACTTGGATACATTGAGTGACTTGTCCATGACCATCCAATTATTAACTCCTATGGTCAGGATTCAAAGTCAAATCTTCACCAGACACACTGTCTCTGTCTCTCTGAGCATAATGCAAGAACATTAATCTATGGATCAGGCTGCCATAAAGAAAACACTTTTCACTCAATCTCTCTCTCTCTCTCTATTTCCCTCCCTCCCTCCTTCCCTCCTCTCTCTTTTTTATCTTTCTCCTCTTCCTTCCCTCTCTCCTCTATCTCTATATATTTCTGTCTCTGTCCCTCCCTCCTTTTCTGTCTCTCTCTGTATTTCTCTCTGTTTCTGTCTCTCTCTGTCTCTCTGTCTCTCTCTCTCTGTTGCGCTCTCTCTGTCTGTCTGTCTCTCTCTTTCTCTCTCTTTCTCTGTCTCTCTCTCTTTATCTCTCTCTCTGTCTCTGTCTCTTTCTCTGTCTCTCTGTCTCTGTCTGTCTCTGTCTCTGTCTCTGTCTCTCTCTCTCTCTCTCTCTCTGTCTCTCTGTCTTTCTGTCTCTCTCTTTATCTCTCTCTCTCTCTGTCTCTCTCTGTCTCTCTCTCTCTCTCTCTCTCTCTATATATATATATATATATATAACTATAGATAGATATCAACCCTCCTTTCTTAATAATAATAGCTGAGAATGGTTTCCAATTGGGCATTTGATTTGCCCTCTAATTTGATTCGGGAAATATTCATTCTTCTACTTCATTTGCAGCCACTTTCCCAAGCTGTCATTCAACACAACCTAACAGCCAAAGGCTCCCATTAGTTTGCATGCAAATGATTTCTCACAGAGGAAAGCCCTTTCCCTTGTTTACCAGACTGCTTCGAAAGTATAATCTATAATCTCTTCCAAATAAACACAACCTAAATGCAATAAATACTTGAAAACATAATCATCTTCTGTATCGCAGAGATACAAGTTAAGCCATTGTATCCCAAACAAAGGCTCAGTTGCAAATGAAAATTTAATGTAGCAAACAGAATTACACATTTCATTTTCAATTCCCATGCAAATTATCCCTTAAAGATGCATGTCCTGGGTCTACGTGGTTCTCTACTGGTGGGTTACATATGAGAAACATGTTCACGGAAATAACAAATCTCTGTTGTGTCATATGGACGTTTAGGGTATATGTCTGTATACATAAACTTAACTCCTCGAGTCGGAAGGCACTAGACACAGCAAATACCAAGTAACATCCCCCAAAATCAAGCGGATCGTATTTTAACGGACAGGAAATGCCTCATTACTGCTATGGGAACCATTCCTGAATCAACTGTCTGTATAGAGTCAGCCCACTGCCTTGTTAGGACAAAGATCAAAATAAGGACAAAAGTTGAAAAAAAGAAGAAAAATGATATTATGTGGTATCTGAACAACTTCAATCTGACCTATTCGACCACATTTCTGAAAAAAATAAGATTTAGTGGGAAGGTCCTTTCCACCATTTGGACTACTTTCATATGAATGCTTAAATGACAGAGACAAAGCAAAGAGAGCCAAACAAGCCTAAAACATGCCTTACTTAGCAAACTCTTGACCCTTTGACTCACTTACCAAACAGAGAAATGTAGCAGCCAAGGACAACGCTGGCTTAGAATACAAACTCATTTTCAAAATCTTACAGTGAAGAATAGTCCAAGTTTCTAAGTACTAAAACAGAGGAAAACAATGGAAGGGAAAACAAGTTTTAATAAAACTTAATGAGAACCTAACGACCGAAATCATCCCCAGGTATTGAAGGATGAAACTGGAATGAGGACAATGAATGGAGAAAAGATGGAAAAGATCTGCAAAGTTTTTTTTTGTTGTTGTTGTTTGTTTTTTTGTTGAGGCAATTGGGGTTAAGTGACTTGCCCAAGGTCACAAAGCTAGGAAATGTTGAATGTCTGAGGCAAGATTTGAATTTAGGTCCTCCTGACTTCAGGGCTGGTACTCTATCCACTGAGCCACCTAGCTGCCCCCCACTGCAAAGAGATTTAAAACAAACTCTTTTCACCATAAAAGGGGCAGAACCATCACATTTGGTCTCTAACATCAAAGTCCTGAATGACCTTCTAAAGGAGGTAGAAATATCACTAACAAGAACAAAGATGGAGAAAATATTTTAATTAAATCAAGTGCACATAGGGAGAACTCTGCTGGAGACGACACAACTGTGTGAACATTGAAGAATATATTCACATCTCTCTGAAGAAAGAGAATATATATTCATCCAGCCTCAGCCATCTTGCCCTCTGTCCCATAATGCTATCCTCCTCCTCTTATCAAAAATAATAGCTCCCACTCAGTTTTGGAGTTCTGCCCTTGAGAAGAATTGTGCTGATTAGCAAAACCCAGCCACACTTTCCTTCATACTCTCTTTTCTGGCCACCGCGTCCCAGATGTCCAGCTGCCCACATCAAAGACTGCCCCACAGGGGCTTTTGCTCTGGTCTATTCTCCTAGTTGGTAATTATTTCACCCCAAAAACCATTTCCAGAAAGATTTAGCCCTCTCTAGGCTCTGCTCAAAATGTCTTTGGCCCTATTACCATCTTCTTCTTCCTTCTCCTCCCCAGATCTAGAACCATAAATCACCATCAAATCATCAACTCTGCTCCTCAGTACTCCATTATGGGCTTACTCACCCTCCCTGTGAATTCTGAGACCAAAGTGAGCCTTCTGGGATATAATATAACTCTGTTCTGTGTTATTCCCTCCATTAGAAGGGATAAGCACCTTAAGATCAAGGATTGTCTCTATTTCTGTATTTCTATCCCTAATACTTAGCATAGGGTTTGGCACATAGAAAGTACTCATTAAATTTTTTAAAATTCAAATACATTAATTAGTTAATTAATCCTAAATTAATGGGGGAGAATTACTTTTAGTGGTCAAAATAAATAATAGTAATAATAATAGTAGCGACCCGATAAGGTGCTTTTTCATATAGTATCTCATTTAATCTTCATGACAATCCTATGAGAGAAAAAATACAAATAGTATTATTCCCATTTTACAAATGAGAAAAGTAAGTCTCAGTTTACTTGCCTTAACCACTAATAAGTATCAGAGGCAGGATTTGATTTCCTGACTGTAATTCTAGTATCTCCTGTACTATATAATATCTTTCCAAAGTGAAGCTCAGCTGCCTTTAAAAATCACAGAAGACAGACAATGCTTCCTCTGTGTGGCACATTTGGCAAAAGGGAAAGATCCTTATAGAAACAGAGAACAGGTAAATCAAAGTCAAATGTGGATAGAAAAATGGAAAGTTGCATGATGGGCAAAACGAGTGGTTAAATTTGGTTCCATGCTTCCTCTTTTTTCTGTTCAGGAAAACAGGTCTTTCTCTCCAGGTCAGGAAAGTACTTCTTTGAGAAAGCTCATCTTTGACACATCCCCCAATATGCCTCCCTCCACCACCCCCTAATTCTATAACCTCAATATTCATGCTGCATGAATAAATGCATAAAGAATAAAGAAGAGTTAGTTCCCAGAAATCTCTCTCAAATGTCTTCAGTCACGAACAATTATCTGCACAAGGAAAGATCATCTTTGCTGTCAGCCTCTTTAAAAACATTTTTTCCACCACCACTCCCAAACATATACACAGCTTCCTCAGACAAACCTCTCTCTGTTCAGTTAGAAGTGGGCTATCTGATGCCGAATGAAGGGAGCAGAACCAGGAGAACACTGGACATAGGAACAGCAACATGGTGTGATGATCAGCTATGGTCGATTTAGCTCTTCTCAACAATCCAATGATCCAAGACAATTCCAAAAGACTTGTGATGGAAAACACCATCCATATTCAGAGAAAGAACTATGGGTTCTGAATGCAGACTGAAGCAGAATACTTTCATTTTTTGTTTGTTTTCTTTCTCGTGGTTTCCCCCTTTGGTTCTGATTTTTTTTTAACAACATGACTGATATGGAATAAGTTTAACATGATTGTAAATGTAAAACCTATATAAGATTGCTTGGAATCTTGAGGTGGGGAGAAGGGAAGAAAAGGATAACAACTGGAACTCAAACTCTTGCAAAAATGAAAGTTGAAAACGATATGTAATTGGAAAATATAAAATAGTATTTAGTGCAAAAAATGTGGTGAGAAAATGTGTAGATTGAAGGAGAAGCAGGAAGAGAACTCTTTTACCCAACCCAGACAGTGAGAAAAAGGTAATCTCCTCGGATGATGGAGGCCTGGGCAAGGGACCCCATGTTCCAAGGCTGAGGGCAAAGGAGGCAGTCAGCTGTGTTACATTTTCATACTCGGGCAGGGCACAGATGGACAGACCTCAGTCTGGTACAATGCGTTCAAACATTTGGCAGGTTAGTTTATATAAAAAGCAGAGAAAACAAGGAACATGGGCAGATAGCCATCTCTTTTTTAGGGACCACTAGGAACTCGGCCAAAGTCAAGGCCGGAATGTTCCCAAAAGGTCAATGTTAGATGAATAAAGGTTTGGGTCTCAAATTTAACTCTTTCCTATAAGTGAATTTGAATTTCTGACCTTAGGGCCTTTTTCCAATGATGATATGTGTAAGATTTTTTTTTTGTATATAAGATTTTAAGAGTACTAGGGAGGAGGATGAACATTTATCACCAGCTCTGTGCTAAACACTTTACAATTATTTTTTCGTTTGATCTTCACGAGAACCCTTAGGGGCAGGTGCTATCATACCCCATTTACAAGTGAGGAAACTGAATCAGACAGTGTTTAAATGATTAACCAGAATTATTTAAGTATTGAGGCCACATTTGAACTCAGGTCTTCTTGAATTCAGGCCCAACATTGGCTGCTTCTGAGTCCAAGGATCCCACCTAAATATATACAAAGGAAGTCAAATGATGAATTCAGAAAGTTGAATAAGTTTTTAGAAGTCTGACCACATTTCCCACTCAGCTCAGAAATACTCTCTCAATTACTAGGGATGAGGAACCACAAAGACTTCTCGTTCCATTTTTAAACAACTACAATTATAAGAAAGGACTTCCTTTTTTTCACCATAATCTAGCACCCCATAGTCTATTGTTGGTCAGAGTCATATATAATTTAGTATTCACATGGCAGACTTTCACCTCATGCTACACTAAAAAAAGAATGAGCTCCAGATTACAAAGACATGGAATCAAACCTGACCTCCCTCTCTGGCACTGGGCATCCTCTGGCCCTCAGTTTCCATGTCTCTAAATTCAAGGGCTTCACGAGATGTTCCTTATGGCATTTTAGCTCTCAAACTATAATTCTGCCATCTTTCAGCCTGGTTTATTAAATCTCTCTCCAGGCTAAACATTTTCCCATTCCATCAACTATTCCTCCCATGTGATGGTTTCCTAACTTTGGCCACGTACTCAGAAAACCTGGTCCAATTTCCAGCTGCTGATTATCTGACCTACAACGATTCCTTTCTCATCTCACAGTCTTAGTCTCTTGCTTGGTAAATGGAGGGTTGGGCAAGATGATCTCCAAGGTCCTCTCCAGTTTTCCCCCCTACGATAGTATGAAACAGACTCACTATCAAGAGGTTCACAATCAATATATTGGCCACAAAAGGATGAATTCTTTAACTGCAGAAACCCATGAAACAAAGAAAATCAGTGTATCAACAAACATATATTAGGCACCAACTGTGTTCCATACATTGTGCTAAGGATCAAAAAACAAAATAAAATTTAAATGATCCTCAGTCTATTCTGATCCTCTTTTACTTGCATAGTCACAGTGCTGGAATGGTAGAAATGGGGCAAAGGGTACTAAGAAATATACTTATCAGTCATTAAGCAAGTATTTATTTAGGACCAACTCTGTGTTAGACACTATGATAAATACTAAGGTAAAAAGAAAATTGAAACAGTCCCTGAAGTGAATGATCTTATATTCTAGTGGGGAGACATGTCCTAAATAGTTATGTAAAAAGTGGTGTGAGGTAATTTAGTGTGGAAAGTATCAAAATATTCTGAAGTCCAGACTTTACATGTTCAAAATGTGAGATTTTTGTGTAATGAATGCCCTAAGAATTAGAATGCTACTGGAAGATGTCAACTATCGTCAGTGGTATTCTCATGAAAAAAAAAATGAAACTAGAAGAAAAAGAAAAGTTAAAAAAACAACAACAAAGAATGGAGGAGACTTGTTTATGAGACCAATACATTAAACACTTTCCCTAGATTCTACTAACCCTTTAAAGCACATGTGTGCACACACACACACACACACACACACACACAAACACACACCTACCAAAAAGGAATCCTGCACTAGATCAAGAACAATTCAGCCGAATCCAAGGATCAAAAAAGAGGCGTTCCTGATCAAATCTTGATGAAGTGACATTGTCAACATAGTGGGACTGGAGGCCCTCTCACAGCATCCCCCTGATAGCACGCCCTCTCACAGCATCTCTTCACAAAGAGTGTCCATCCCTATGGCAACTCCAGACTTGGGCCTAGGGTTTACATTGGGCTTGCCCCTGCTTCTTCAGAGACTTTGCTGAAACGTTCCTAACCTTCCAGCCCCATAATAATTGGCAGGAACCAATTCAGTTCAGCCAAAAAAAGAGAGAGAGCCAAGAGGGAAACTGGGGTAGGTGGCCAGCATGAGTGACTAAAGCAAGTAGGAAAGAATACAAGAAAACGACCCAGGAATTTTGAAAAGAGAAAACAAAATATCAATTGAAAGAATCTACAGTTTATATGAAGAAGACGACTTGTTTCAAACTCCACGACAAAGAATTCTGACAACAAACAATAAATTTTCAAAGTTTCTTGGAGAAATCCCTTTGAATATAAAGCAAAGGAAATTTAAATACTACCAGGCTATTCCACACCTACTGCTCAAGTTATCTGCAAGTTATGAGGGAATGGAATTGTATGTCCCCTTGGGCAAAAGGGCCCAAGATTCATCCCGAAATGATATATCCTGCAAACCTGCAGAAAGCCAAAGCATCAGTAAAAAGACGAATTGATATAAAAGATTAAAGTTATCTAAAAAAATAAAGAGAAAAAAAAACTGTGTGCTGAATATTCAATTTTCAAACACAAGATTCAAAAAAGGTAAATAAATACAGTTCCCAAGGAATAAATAATAAATGATGAAATACAATGCTGATATGTGGAAGTTCTTTAAAAAAAGATCACTGTTTGACATGAAAAAAGAGAAATTCCCCTTGCTTTCCAGCTACAGCTTTGAAAACAAGAATCAAATCACCATCACCACGTCCACATTCACCAGTTCCTTGGAGCTACTTGTCTAAAACATTTCTTTCTGGCCCCTATGTCCCTCCATGCTCTCTCTTTTTCTATTAGTATGAAAGCTCCAGGAAGGCAGACACTCAATTCTAATGTTATGCTTGTATTTGTAATATCTAGACCCATGTTTATCTTCTAGCAGGTACTTAATAAAGTGAATTAACTCGAATTGCCCCAGACTTTAGATGGGAAAAGTGGATTATGGTTTTTATTGCTCTAAAGTTGCTTCCTGGCATGAAGACTCATTTGTTTTTTAAACACAAATGGTCTCCCAGTCATCCTGGATGATTAGAGACATGTCACACTAGAATCTTCTGAAGAATCCAAGTATCAGTTTCCCAAGGGACAATGGGGACACTCACAGTCAATTCAAGGAGAGTCTATTCTATTCTCCATTAGTCACTTAGCCAGTTGATAAATATTTATTAAGCACCTACTATGTGCCAGCCACTATGCTAAGTGTTGGGGATATAAAGAAAGGCAAAAAATAGTCCCTTCTCTTAAGAAATTCACAATCTAATAAGGGAGTCAACACATAAAAAACTATGTACAAACAAGATATAGATATAGATATAAATACATACAGGAAAGCTATAAGAAAAGTAATAAAAAATGTTCTTTTGTTTGTATATTAAAAAAATAAATACATACAGGATAAATTGAGCAAGAAAGTTGGTAAGAGAAGCTAGTCAAAGTAAGGTATCCTAATGGCTTTCATCTGCAAAATGGAAAAAACCAAGAATATTCTCTTAGCCTTCTGGTTTGTTTTTGAGTTTTGTGAAGCATTTGGGGTTACAGGACTAGCCCAGGGTCACACAGCTAGTAAATGTTATGTATCTGAGGCTAGATTTGAACTCGGATCCTCTGGATTTCTGGACTAGCGCTCTGCCCACTGCATCATCTAGCTGCCCCTCAGCCTTCTGGCTGGATTCTTTTTGGGACAATCATGGAAGAACATGAATAAGACCCTCATAGGAAAAGGCCCAGATGAGTTGTGACCAGTCCTAGATAAGGAAAAATCCACTTTCAAAACTCATTCTCTGGATGTTAAGAGCCATAGTGGCTGGCTGGAAAACTGTAAACTGGGAAAGCTTTTCAAGGCATATCTTCAGGTTTGGTTTGTGAAAGACTGAGTAAGATGATATAAATAAAGCACTTTGGAAACCTTAAAGTGGCACATAATTGTTTATGTTTACTATTGCTATTGTGATTTCTATCAGGGGGAAGAGAATATTCCACAGACTTGGGTCAGGTTGGGATAACCAAGACGAGTGGGGTGAAGTACAGAAAAGGGGAGCTGCCCAAGATGGCGGGCGTGCCCGGGAGATAACTGCAGAAAAGGGAGGTAAAGCCAGCTGGCCCCAAGATCGAAGAGCAACGGTCCCATGTGTGCCTCTGATCCCTGAGTGATGAAAAGGCACGGAAGTTTTATGTCTCTGCTGAGAAATCTCAGAGATTAAAACACAGTTGGCCACTAATTCTCGTCCAAATTGCCTTTGTTCACCTTTTCCAAAGCGATTCCAGTTTCTTCTGTTTGCAAACTCCAAGGCACATATCATCAGTACACTCAGCAACAACCCAGCACCCTTAAAGTTTCAGTCTGAGCATTGGGAAAGGGACTTAATCTCTTGGCTTGGTCTTCATATTTCAAGACCTTCCAGTTTAAGCAGCTATTGCAGAATGCATATGGGGAGAATGTGACCTTGGGACCGAATGAGCAATTTCGACATCTTTCCATCCAGATAAATGTGCAGCAACATCCTGGGCTTATCTCAAATTTCCACATGCTCTGGGGGCCCACGAGCCCGGAGCTTGCTCTCCAAAGGGATTCTCAGGGTCATCCAGTTTTGATGTTTAAATTAAATAATTATTTGGCTTCACTCTCTTATTGTTTTCCCCCTCAATTAGGCCCTTAATCCTTCCAAGTTGTTCAGGCTGTTCCATTTCAAGAGAAGTTCTCAGGCCAAACTCTTTAAGTTAATCTCCCAGGCTTCTGAGCATCCTTCTATAAGATGGGGGCTCTGATGAAATCTCCTTTGCTAATTTGTTATTGTAATCACAGATGTGTTTCTGGAACCATTCACTCCTTGCATGCAAACGAATAGAATTCAGGCCAGAATCAAATAGTCAGCATCTTTTCCACTATAATTGGTCTTTTATGATATTTTGTACATGATAAATGAGTTTCAGGAAAAGAAAAAGATACACTATAATTGGATGGGGAGGAAAAAAAAACAACTAATAGATGGGGAGAAATCATCTGTGGCTCCAGGACATTTACAGTAGCCTATAAATGGTTCCAAGATACCACTTTTTAGGTGTATAAAACATTTTGATTTTATGGAACAATCCCCTAAAAACCTTGAAAATTTTATTTTCTATTTAAGATTATCTCAAGCATAATTTTAATTGTTTTTTTTGTAATACAAGCAAAAAAAAAAAAGATGTGATCCTTGTTAAAAGCAAAATTATCAGAATTACTTATAACTTACTTAAATGCTGAGGACATAATTTTGACATAAATTGTACTTTTTTGTTTTGTTTTGTTCTGCAAAAATGTATCTTATATTATGAGGCCATTGGGAGAATAGGATGCCTTAGGACTGGAAGATGGACAGGCTTGCGGGCACGGCAGTTAATTATATTTGGTATTATTGTAAAATTCTACTGTTGGGAGGGAGGGTGCTGTGTACATATGGTGCTCAAGCCAAGTGTAGCCATTACTTAGGAGTAGGAAAGCACTGATGCAAGAGAATGAGTTCTGAAGGAAGAATTGCTGCTGTGTTGGAGAGAGCAGTAGAAGCTCGGAGCACGGGGAGTGGGTGCTGATTGTACCTATAATTGGGGCTCCTGCCTTGGGGTGGAACCACACAGACAAGTCCAGGAATCACCCAGTGCCCCAAAGCCCCAGACCCGGTGTGGGCCAGAATGGAGAGAAGCGGAGCTGCAATATCAGCTTCCATCGATCACCGCCCCACCCTGAGGTTGCTCCCACCTCCTGTCTGGATGGCCAGGCTGCCATGATACCAGCAGGAGCTGCCCAACACAGGAATACTTTCACTCCTTCTAAATGACAATTTAGGAGAATCTGAGTCAATCCAAGGGCTTATAAAGTCTTTACTCTGAGCAAGGCACTGGAATAAGGGCTGAGGATGGAAAGACAAAAGGAAAAAAAAAGTCCTTGCCCCCACTTTGCCAGAAGCTTTCCTTCTGCTGGGGTTCTACAGCATGGAATTGGCTAAGCTGTGCTTTGGGGGGGTGGTGGTAAGAGAGGAACCAAGAACTTCCCTGAAACCTTTGAGAAAAGAAAAGCTTAATTTTGTTATTATTGAATTACTATTTAACCTACTTAATAAATTAATGGTTAATAAACTAAATTTTGTTAATGTATATGCATATACATATATAAATAAAATAAATTATATTTATTATTATAATATTACATAATATATAATATAATAATGAATCATTTATTAACTATAAATAAAATACAGAAAAATATACAGAAATACAGAAAATATATTAAATCTTTCTTTATACTTATACTTAAACATGATAGAATAAATAAAATTAAAATTTTCTTTAACATATAAGAATATATACACATCTACCTATATATGTGTATGCACATATATGTATGTGAATGTTCATATTCCCCGCCACACTTATGTCTCTCCTGTTGGGATAGATAGAGATGAAGTGCATTTATCATGCACTTAATATGTGCCAGGTACTGTGACAACAAAAGTTCTTTAAGAGTAACGAAAGTTTTGTTCTTTGTAATGTATGGTGCATTGCCTAGCATAGAGGAGTTACTTAATAAATCCTTATTGATGAATAATTTATTTTAAAACTTTTTATAAAGCTTTTTTGTTTTTAAATCATGTTTTCAACACTCACCCTTGCAACATCTTGTATTCCAATTTTTTTCCAGTTCCTTGCCTCTACAAAAAGGGCTGCTGCAAACATTTTTGCACATATAGGTCCCTTTCCCTCCTTTAAGATCTCTTTGAGATATAAACCTAGTAGAGACACTGCTGGATCAAAGGGTCTGATAGCCCTTTGGACACGTTTCAATTGTTCTCCAGAATGATTGGATCAGTTCACAACTTGATGATGGATAATTTAAATTCTATTCCTTAAGTTAGAGCAGTGGTTCTCAAAGTATGGTCTAGAGAATCCTGGGGATCTCTGAAACCCTTTTAGAAGGTCTACAAATTCAAAAATAGTTTTTATTTCCAATATGGTAAATGTCTATAAATATAACCCAGATAAACAAAAAGCTTTGGAGAGATCCTCAATCATTTTTAATAGGATAAAGATACTGAAAACAAAAGTTTGAGAACCACTGAGTTAGAGGATGATGATCACAAAAGGATGGAAATGAACACTTTTGTAGTATTTCAGAGCTACCTAAATTTCTCTATGGTCCTTGGAAAGCTCTAGCTGTATATGAAAACAAATGGTTTCCAGACACGTTGCACCCTTCTTCTATGTGAATAAAAGGCATGCACAACAATGGACAAAGGACTACATGGAATTTAGAGGCTTCTGTTCAAATCCTGCCACAGATACTGAATAGTAATGTGATTAAGAGCAAGTTGTATTGCCTCAAAGCCTCAGTTTCCTCATCTGCAAATTGTAGATACGTTCCTTGATGTGGCTCTAGTCAAGATGGGGCTCTCCGAATGTCATTTCTTCTTATCTAGCTTCTATGTCTCTGGATCTAATGTGGTGCAATTATTAGGCATAGATGAAAAAGAACAATGAAACTGTATCTGCCTGAACCAATGGAAGGAGCGACATATTTGGAGTCAGAAAACAAGAGTCCAAATCTTAGCTCTTCTATTTCTGACTGCGCGACTTCTACCTTTTTTAGTCTCCCTTAGGAGAACTTAGATGGTCACTATGGGACATTCTAGAGTGTAAAGAACACAGGATTTCAAGAAGGAATACGTGCTCTCCAACCTAAGCTCTGTCCCTTATTATGTGACTTTGGACGAGCTCCCACATCTTCACTTTCTTTCTCTGAAAAACAAGGGTCTTGAAACAGATTGCCTCTGAAATCTCTTCCAGCTCTAAGGCTGATGGGAAAGAACAGTGAATTCAGAGCCGATGGATGCAGAATGGATTCCTGGTTTTGTGACTTGGGAAGGATGTGGGTGACCTTGAGGAAGCCAGCCAACTGCTCTGATCCTGATTTTCCTCAAATAAGAAAATGAGAGGCTTTGAGGACCTCTAAGTTCCCCCCTATTTTAATGTACGATGTTCTGACTCCGATAAATTCCTCTTTGGACGACCTATCCCACTGGGGAGGTGACGGTGACCAACAGAGGAAGCCAGCCCAGCAACAGAATACCATAGACTCTCTCTCAGAGTCCAAACCCTGCTTCACTCTCCAAAGCTGTTAGCATGAAAAATCATCAAGGTCTCTGATATTGACAAAAAGCTCTACTTTGAATAATGTTTTTCATATACATTTTAACTAAATTGTTTAACGGCTGCTCACCAGTGCATTCACCAAATGAAAAATAATGGGATTTGAGCAAGAATAAAGCCTTCTCCGAGAGAAAGTATATGATCCACCTTTCTAACAAAGATAATTGGAAATGGGCTCTTTTCTTCTCTTTTATTACCCAATTTGAACTCATTTAAGACTAATTATTCTTCTCCCCAAGACCTGAAGGCTGGTTCCATTTGGATTTTCTGAGATCCATCTTCTCCCATCTCAGACTGTTGGCATTCCATGAATGTTATTATTTTATTAGCTGTGTAGCTCCCAAAAGCCAGTGCTGACTTGGTGTGGCTGTCAAGGCCCTCTGGGTCAAGGCCATGACCGGAAGCTCTCCAGGTGGGAGGCTTGATTTTTAGGTTCCTGCCGGGTGCTGCCCCTCAGAGTTGGAAGGGCATTTAATCTAGCCCATGCCGGAATAATTCACCCTACGCCATTTAAAAGTAGTCATCCAATCTCTGTTTGAAGACCTGCAATGGGGAGAGAGCAGATGTGCTTCCTTCCAAGATGGCCCCTGCCATTCTTGGATAGTTCTAATGGTTTGTATTCTTATCTGAATATTGGAGTGAAATCTGCCATCGTTGCTTCATTTCTGCTCTCTGGGGGAACAGGTAATACCCTCTATCATGTGGCAGCCCTTCACCTCCTTGGATACAGGTATAGCATCATATCCTTTTTCCCCTCTAAGTTAAGTACCCCCACACCCTTCCCCCAATCCTCTTGGACATGGGATTGTGGAACAAGGTAAGGATTTGGTAATGGCTCAATCAACCTCCTCCCTGACTCTCGGAGTCATATGGCCTCCAGCTGCCTCGTCATTCTGATCCTCCTCTTCTGGACACATTTCTTAGAGTAAACAGATCTGATCTGAATCATCACTGGGGTCACTATAGCAACATCACATGTCCTTTCTGGGCTTCAGTTTTCTCATCCATAAAATGGGTGACCTGGACTAGATGATTTCTAAGGCTCCTCCCAGCTCTCAATCCAGTGACCCCACATAGCACTTTTCTAAAAGCCTGGTTGAATTGAATTGACCAGTTTCTCTCCCTCTACTTCCACCATCTCTTGAATCTACAGCCAATGAAGCAGCACCTTCTTGGATCCTTTATCGCATTTAGTCAGATAATCTCTCAGCTGAACAGCAGGCCTGTTATCCCCAAGGAAGGCAAGGGGCAGTGTGGTTTCAGAAGCCCATGTGAGCTTGAGCACAATTTCCTTTGAGCAACTGGCATGATGTCGAATAGATAGTGTCTGGAGTCAGAAGTCCTGTGTGAGCCCCAGCTAATCTGATTATATGATCTAGGCGGGCCTTCTCACTGACCTGAATCCCAGTTTTTTCAAATGTAAAAGGAGGGAGGATGGATTTGATGACCTCCAAGATTCCTGACTATCCCAATGTACTCAAGGTTCCCCAATAGGCTGCTATTCCAAAGAAGTGCCTTTGAGTGAAAGCCTATGAAAGCATAAAATGGGCAGTTGGATTTTTTCTCTGATTTTTCAAGAAACCAAAGATCAGAATTTGATTTGAGGAATAAAATATTTTAGGATGTAGTCATTCTAATAGCTTAAAGAATTGAGATAAAGATTTAAAGCTAAAAAGAGACTGGCAATATTATAAAAATCAAAATTAGTATTAGAACCCAGCACTTCTAACAGGTTCTAAAAAACAAAGAAACACAGCTATATAACTTGCCACCTCTAAAACTCCTAAGGAAAATTCTAGAACTAAAGTTTCTTGTTTTATTTCCTACAGAGAATTACTACGATATTCTTTACTGGATCTGCAATCTCTTCCATGTGGATGTTCCCTCCAAAAGTGCAGATATCAACTCTCCTTAACTGTCCGGCGCTTGAGACTCTAGTCTATATTCTCTTATATATTTGTCAAGGCGAGTACAACCAAAATTCTGAGTACCTTCTTAGCATTCCAGCACCAACCATGACCTGCCCTTGGTTTCCCCTGGATCCTCCCATGTGAATGGTCCACTCTTTTCAACCATACATTTCCTTGATGACATCCTTTTATCCTGGCTTTATAGTTTTTTATTTATTCTGCATTAATTGTGTGTGTCTCCTTTGGCTCTCTGAGGGATTTGCATTTTCAATTCTTTGAAATAATTCATTGTCCTACAACAATACTGGGAGATTATCAGTGATAATTTGTTGGTCATGATAACACTCTTTCCTATAATTGTACAATATTATGTTATATAACTGGCTTATTTAAGCCTGAGACTTTAGAAAGGTCCCCAAGATCCATTTTCCATCAGCAGTTCTTCTTGGTTTTGACTCAATTTTATGGGCACCAATCAGTTCCTTCCTCTTCCCCTTAATTAAACTGATTACCTAAAATCTCATCCCCAGATCATCTCAAGTGTTGACACTCAATATCTTCTCAATTCAAGCCTTCTTTTAACCTTTCTGGTAATTCCATTTTTTTTAAATCAGCAGCTCTATTTCATTTTGACTCCATGGGAATACCATGCCCCCATGTCAGACATCCACTGCACTTGTCCCTTTATAGATTCATTTTTTATGTTGTCTTCTCCTTTTAGAGCTTTTTGAGGACAAGGACTGCATCCTTTTCTTATTTGCATTCCCAGTACTTAGCATAATGTCTGACATTATCATTGTAAATGATTCAAAATGTTTATTGAACTAAAATTAAACTGTTTCCCCCACTCTTTAACTTGAGAACTTATTTTAATCAAGAACTCATAAATTTAGTGATAGCTCTGAGCCCCCACTTAACACAATCCCTAACATTTAGACAGAAGTTGGGCTTTCTGCCTAACTTTATGCTTATTATCTGTCTCTAGTTAATCCCTGGCCTATTTGTGTTTTTTTTAAACTGTAAAACTTGGGTTATAAAACAGTAAATTATATTATAGTATCTTTGGATACATAGGCACTAGGAGGGGAAGTTCAGGAAAGAGCAGATTTTGTTGTTGTTGCTGATACTTCTCCTATTAAGTTTTTTACTTTGAGATCTTTTGTAGGGCCAATGATCTCCATGATCTCTCCATTCTCTTTTTATAGCTTTGCTCCTCAAAGTTGTACTAGAAAACCTCAAATTTCAATTTTTGAATTTCCTTTCCTTTCTTGACTTGATTGTCCTTGGAGATATGATCCCAGCCTGTTAAAACAAACTTCCTCTCTGACATCCTTCCATGACATCCAATGTTTTGCAAAGATGTTTCTCACACTTAAGCTAAAACTGGGAGATTTCAACCACAAAGCCAAATAGACCAAAGTACCTCTAGAGGGTTATTAAATAAATGAAGGAAGGAAGGAATAAATAAATGAATGAAGACTAAATAAATAAATAATGCAGTAAAAAAAATTTAATTACTTAATTAAGCAAATAAAGAAATTAAATAGCCCCTCAACCACCCATGAGAGGTTTGCTCTCTTTTTCAACAGCAGAACTACATGGTTTTCTGTGTTTCCTAAAAAGAAATTTTTAAAATCAAAATTGTTGAAACTAAAAAACTCATATTTCAAAACTGAGAGAAATCATGGAAATCTGTCATAAAGGGAGGGAGGGAGGTAAAAGAATAATCCTGGAGCCAGGAAGACCTAAGTTCAAATGTGGCCTAAGACAACTAATGAGCTATGTAATCCTAAGCAAGTACACAACAGTGTTTGTCTCAGTTTCCTCATCTGTAAAATAGGATAAAATAGCTCCTACTTTGCAGGGTTGTCGTTAGAATCAAATGAGATATTTTTCCCTTAAAAAGTGTTTAGTACAATATCTAACCTAGAGCAAACACCATAGGAATGCTCTTTCCTTCCCTTTTCTCTGTTACTCATCCCTCCGGGCCTCCATGGGATTACAGTGATATTTTATATCCTTGGCTTGAAATATTGTTTTCCTCCCAAGAGCCTCTTTCACTGACCTACAAACTACAATACCTCATGGGTCATGGAGGTGATTCTGACTCAGAGGCTCTGCCAGCTGGGTCTGACTCCTCTGATAAGCTGGAAAAGGTTTTGCGTGCGGTCTCGGCTTCTCTGTGTGTACGGATAACTACACATTAGATGTACCTATGGATATATGTGTGTGTGTTTGCTGAGGGCTGCCTCAGCTATGTTCAGGAGGCTTTTTAAATAACCTAGAAGGAGGATGAGGTTTTCAGCCACATCATCTCAAGAAGAACAAGGGGTTGGGATCCAAAATAGGGGAAGGTTGATCCACCCCACTGAAATCCCTGCTTTTCCATGGAGTTCCAAGGAGAAAGGTGCCTTCAGTCTCATAGGGTTAAGAGAGGATCCCCATGATAATAAATGCACTTGTGCTCAGTTCATGGAGCCACAGACTTAGAGCTGCAAGGGACTCCAGAGATCATCTCCCTCATTCATTTTAATGTTGGGGAAACAGTCCCGTGGTAGTAAAGGGTTTTGTCTCAAAGAGGGACTTTTATGGAAGTCACGTTTCCTCAGTAGACTCGTCTTGATTTATTTACTGGCAGAGGCCAAGTATACAGATGGGGCCCAATTTATGAACGGTGTCTGCTCCCTATAGCTTATGGGTGAGCTGACTACTTAGAATCTGAGGACATGTTTTCCTATAAGAAAAAACGTTGAGAGTGATTGTGGTTTGAGTTCCAGGCTGGCCCACAGACTCCCGCTGCAGTCCTGTCGAGGCTGAGGGCCAGGAACTGGAGCAGCAAAGCCGGGGGTTCAGGCCACCCTTTCTGAGGAGGGGTCAGCAGCATTTCAGAATCAGCAAGGTCGACATTGGAATGGACCTTGGAGGCCGTTGAGTCAGGCCCTTCACTTTATAGTCCAGAAAAGAAAGGCCTGGAAGGTTGGATCGGCATTTAGTCCACTGCCCCTCTGGCTTTTTGGGACCTCCTTTCTAGCTCCTCACAATCATTTTTCCTTCAGGAAACCATGTCCTGGGTTTCTAAATAGACAACTCACTGGCGAACTTCAAGGAACAGAAACTCCTCTGCAGAAGAAATCTCACCTGAGTAAAGAAACCAGGAAATATCAGTCCTACCGAGGACATGGGATTTATATGAGTCCATTGTTTATTTCCAGTCTCTTAAAACCCAAGGGCCTGAGGGAGATGTCTGGTCCCCAAACGATTCATGAAAAAGATCTTTTCATGGGTCACATTTTTCCCATCTCAATAGGAAACCACAACTCTACAGTGTGTTTTGTGAAATAAAAGCAAATGACATGGAAACACCGAATAAAATAACAACATAAGTGATATTTCAACAAGAGTGAGTGACAAGGGCAGCAGCTGAGCTCTGGGGCTGAGACTTCAGGTTTTCATAAAGTCTTCTGAACTCTTCTCTGAGTGGCAGAGACCCAACCCTGTCTGCAGAGGCGGGGGGCTGGATTTGGAGAGCTGCCCCAAGCCAAGCCACGGGCCGAGCCTCCAGCTCAGAAGCATCAGGCAGGATGGGAATCCGGAGCCTTGCGACTCCCTGTCTAGCATCCCACCTATGAGGGCGCGATGAACAGCGCGGGAGCACGGGGAGAGCAGGATTTAAATCAGAAGCGCAAGTCACACGCAGCCGAAAGCAACGGCATCTGTAATTATGGTGCTAAGTGCAACCTTTTCCAACAGAGAATACAGGTTCTGAGATCAAGGACCTCAGAGGCACTTCCCATCCAATACCTTCACTTGACAGAGAGAAAAGTGGAGCCCTAAAGGTGGATGACTTGGCCAAAGTCACACAGGCCGTAAGCATCAAGCAATATTTGAACCCAGGGCCCTTGACCCTAGAGTCACACACACACACACACACACACACACACACACAGAGAGAGAGAGAGAGAGAGAGAGAGAGAGAGAGAGACAAATGGAGGGAGGGACAGAGACAGAGAGAGACAGAGAGATCTTCCAATTTGTTTTCCTTGTGTGGTTGGTTAACCTCCCTTCTTAGAATAATTATGAATTTCTCCAAGGAGGCTTTGGTGCATCCTGGATTCAGTGGAACCAGCACCATGCCATCTGCCAAGAGGGACATTTGGAGAGTTCTGGCCCTGACGGGGAATCCTTCGGTTTGGACGGAGCGCTGCTATTCTCCACCATGCTGACAAACCCCCTGGGTGACCACGGTATCCCTGCTTTACGTCTTGCTGGATGCTCATGTCCAGTTGGTTGCTGAACAAATCCCACAGCTATGCAGATCATCTTTGGGCTCCTCAGAAGAGCTGTGTCAGCAAAGCAGAGAATTGGAAGACGTTTCCCAGCCCATGATGGATGATTTGTGTGGGTTACTCTCCAGAGAAGTTTTACAGTGAAATGAAGCAGTTTAGGGAGTGGGTGGGGGTGGGGCTAACCTTTTTAGGCAAAGGGAGATTTAAACATATGTGTAGATAGAGAGAAAGGAGAGGAAAAGACTGAAGATGCAGGAATAAGAAGAGTTTCCCGACAGAGCAGGAAATGGGAAGAGCTGATAGAAGGCCCAGGCTGAGCCTGGGAAATAGACATTTACTTCTTAGGGAGAAAGAAGACAAAGGAAGAACATAGAGCAGCTTTAACAAACTGCCACAGCAATAAGAATATCAAAAAATAAAAGGTCTTTTCATCAGTGTGGCTTGGGCGCAGGCCCTGTGCAGGACATGGGCCTCCACGCTTTGGACAGTGGTGCCCATGGGCCAGCCTTCCTCGGGGGAGCGTTAAGGGGAAGCAACACAGCTGGAAATGGAGAATTCGGGCTGTTCAGAGATAAAGAGCCAATATCAGAACAGCTAAGACAGATGAGAGGCAAATGACACGTCTGAGGGCATCGATGAATCAGCAAACATTTGCTAACGGTCTACTACTGTCAGCCACTGGATTAGTCACCAGGGACAGAGATGAGGAATTGGTTGGCAGTGCACTAGAAAGCACCAAAAGCCTGGCTCAAGGACAGGGAGGGAGTCCAGAAAGGCAACGTCCACATCGTCCCGAGGACGGTCTGACTCACACAGGAGTCATGGCTGCCTTCTCTTAAGTCGGGGCTGCTGAAGCTCATCCACTCCCCATAGAGCTGAAGGGGAGACAGCTCGGACAGCTCCCAGAAGCCGCCCACAGGGCATGAGTCTGAATACGTATCTTCCCAGGGAGGCTTCAGGTTTCCTAAACCATTCATGCCCATGCAGAGGACATGTCTACAATGGTCCCTAAGTGGAGGAAGGAGGAAGCATCTGGGCCTCAAATAAGGCAGAATCCCTTTCTAACTCTGAAAAGAGATTTTCTCAGGCACTGACTTTCAAAGGAGAAATAGTAATGGATAAAACAGGAGACAAAAAGAAGATCCTAGTCTAGAGAAGAGGGTTGGTTTTGAATCAGGAGCAATGAGAGGACATTGAAGAGAGATGGATTTAGGCTAAATACTACAAGAACTTTCCTAACATTTTGAGTTAAGTGAAACAGAGTATTTAGAAGTTAGAAGTTCAGCTCCCCTTTCTGGAGGTCTTCAAGGACAGGTGAGATGGTTGTTGGATAAAAAAGCAGCTGGGTGGTTCAAGTCATGAAAACTTGAATTTAAATCTAACCGCAGACACCTTGTAGCTGCATGACCCTGGGGAGTTTGTTTGCTTCAGTTTCCTCATCTGTAAAATGGGACTAAAGCCAGTACCTATTTCCCAGGGTGGCTGTGAGGATCAAAAGGAGATAATAATTGTGAAAGCAGTTATTCCAGTGCCTAGTACATAGCAGCCATTTAATAGATGGGGATTATCTTTGGCACAGGGCCTGGGCTGGGTAGTCCCTTCTTTTCCAACTCTGAAATTCTGTGAGTCACTAACTGTGCTTCTGTGAGGATTTTGTCCCTGTCCCTGAACTACCTTTCCAAAGAAGGGAAGATGCATTATGGGAAGGAAAGGGTCTTACAGAGGGCTCTCACCATGTCAAGAAAGGTCTCCCTGACTGTTGGCTGATAGGTCCACCCGGTCACATGCATATGGCTGGAGGATGTTTTAGAAACAGTCAAGAAGAGGAAACCTGATTGGTCCTCAGGCAGATGGCGAGAATTCGGTCTCAGGACTGCTGAGCCCAAGAGAGAGGGAGAGGTTCCCACCAGCTCCTCATCTCTGCCTGGGACCAAGGACACGCAGCTTAATGAGAAGCTCTATGTGCTCATTAGAACCCAGAACAGAAACACAGACAGAGGAGGAGCCCCAGGAAAAAAAAAAACAAACCTTTTCAAGCATTTCCCATAAAATGGTCCAACCCCTTTGCCGGCAGGGGCCAGAGGAATTTCTTGAAAGGAGTTTCCTTGCAAGTTAATGAATGTAATCGGCTGGATTTCAGTGGGATCCAATTCTACATGTTTGCTGAATTCTTGGAATTGGAGGCCACAGGCTGTTGTAACCGTTAGAGTTTCACCAAAAAATGCCCATTTGTTATCTTTTAAGAGTATTTACTTAATGGAAGATGTACATTTACACAGCTTCTGGGCATTTATTTTATAGAAAAATATCTAGATCGTAGCCAATTCCTTTCTCCACCTGCCAACTTTTCTCATAATACCCACGAGGGCCAAAGAAGTGTCTCAATGTTTCTGTCTGTTAGAACCAAGGAAAACGGATTAAATAGTACATGTTTGAATTAAGAATACCGTTCTTGTCCTTTCTAACTGACAGCGTGTCCGGACTCTGTCTGGGCAGGGGAAGTGTGTGTCTCCAAACCTGAATATTAGGCCCCCGGAACAGAGAGGACGGCCAGACTGAGTCGGGCCCGTTACAGGCCCTTCCTGTGGCAGCTGCGCTCCCAGAAACCTTTCCAGACTGAACCAGACAGGGTTCCATACCTGCCAACGAAACAGCAGGCGGAAAACTCAGCCTCGAATATTCCACTGAGACCATTCTGGGTGATGGCTGCATTCTGTTAACTTAAAGGGATGCCTACACAACCTGCAAGCTTCAGCTCGGCAAAACACAAGCACGTTCTCCCAGGCAAACATCCCATGGATGGAGGTTACGAGTCTGCAGAAAGCTGGCAGCTGCTGACCTGGATGCAGAGAGAGATAGGGCTGTGCCCACCTGCATCCACAGACAGATGGGTGAGAGCTGGTCCCTGCACAGGCAGGCTCCCAAAGCCTCTGGATCCCTCCTCAGAAGCATGTCTTTAAATGCATGAAATAAATACAAAGGAAACCGATTGTGCCAAAATAAAAAAAATAAATAAATTTCAAATTCACAGATCCCCGGCTACAAAGCCAGGGTAGTGAGACAATGGGCGTAACACCCAGAGAACTGGCTTCGGAGAAAGGAAAGCCTGGATTCAAGTCCTCCCTCCCTGGGAGTGAGGGAGGCAGCCATTACACTGGCTGGAATCCTGGACAAGTCACTACACCTGGAGAATGACTCCAAGAGTGTGACAACGTGCAGTGATTGAGGCTCTAGATTCAGAGGGAGTTTTGTGGAACCACAGTATAGGCTGCCCAGACCAATCCTTTCCTTCTAGAGGTGAGGAATCACCGAGCTGAGAAGTAGCTAAAAAGTCAGGATTTGCCTTCCCCTCCCCAGGCTTCCGGACCCCACGTCCAGCGCCTTGTCCTCTCTGCCATCCTCGTGTCCTTCAGAGCTTCTTCCCAGGAGTTAATGACATCAATAAAATCACAAGTCTTGTACACACATTAAAATGCATCTGTTCTATGTCTCCAGTGCCTGGCAGAGTTGGGCTTTTTATATGTATGTGTTAATTAATATTCATGAGTCTTTGTATATATGTTTATGTATATATATATATATGTAGTTTTACATATATATGTAAAGAGAGAGAGACAGAGAGAGAGGCAGAAATGGGGGAAAGAGAGGGAGGAATGGAGGGAGAGGAGAGAGACAGAGACAGAAAGAGAGAGACACAGGCAGAGGAAAAAGTATGTGTGTGTGTGTGTGTGTGTGTGTGTGTGAATCTGTGTGTGAGTGTGAGTGTGTGTGAGAGTGTATATGTATGTGAGTGTGTGTGAGTGTATGTGAGAGAGTATGTGTGTGTGCAAGTGTGTGTGTATGTGTGTGAGTGTGTGTGAGTGTGAGTGTGTGAGAGTGTATATGTGTATGTGTGAGAGAGTATGTGTAAGTGTGTGTGCGAGTGTGTGTGAGTGTGTGTGTGTGAGTGTGTGTATATGTATGTGTGTGTGAGTGTATATGTGTGTATGTGTGTGTGTGCGAGTGTGTGAGAGAGTTGTGTGTGTGTGTGAGTGTATATGTATGTGTGAGTGTGTGTGTGAGAATGTATGTGTGTGAGAGTGTGTAAGTGTGTGTGTGAGAGTTGTGTGTGTGTATGTGTGAGAGAGTTGAGTGTGTGTGAGAGAGTGTGTATGTGTGATGTGTGTGAGTGTATATGTGTGTGTGTAAGTGTGTGTGCGAGTGTGTGTGAGAGTTGAGTGTGTGAGAACCACAACTCTCACACACGTTCACATTCACACACACACACACACACACTCACACTCACACATACATACACACACTCTCTCACACACACACTCTCACACAAAAGGAGTATGTGAGTGTGTATATGTATGTGTGAGTGTGAGTGTGTGTGTGAGAGTGTATATGTGTGTGAGAGTATGTGTAAGTGTGTGTGTGAATGTGAACGTGTGTGTGAGAGAGAGAGTTGTGAGTGTGTGAGTGTGTGCGTGAGCGCGCAGCCCTGGCAGACACACTCGCTCCGGGGCGTAGGTGCCCGTAGGAAGCCAAGGAGCCTGCAGACGCAGACCTTACAAAGCCCAGGATGGAGCGGCTCCACCTGGGCCACTTCGGGGACTTGTCGGTGTGAAGGAATACCCTGACGGGTAATAACCTCTGGCAGCAGCAGCGCATTCCTATTAGCTGAATAGGAGCTCGGAGAGCTGATGTGCCCCAGGGGGCTGGTTTTGAACTACAGAAGAAGAGCCGACGCGGTTTCCAAAGCCGGTGATAAAATTCCCAACTACCGCTCGGCTCTCGGCGCCCGGCCGCTCCGGCTCTCGGTCCGGCCGCTCCGGCTCTCGGCGCCCGGCCGCTCCGGCTCTCGGTCCGGCCGCGGGAGGAGGAGGAGGCTCTCGGATTCCGTCTGCGGGAAGGTTCAAAGGCATTCAAAGGCCGAGCTTCAGATACTCCCACTCCGAGGCTTCATGGGAGCGCGGGCCAAGTGGAAAAGACCAAGACTTAGATGTTTTCCCCTCTTCCACTTTCAGAGCATGTGGGTCTAATTATCGCACAAGGTGGAAATAGGGCAGTCGGAGTGGCCGGTGCCAGGAAGCCGTGCAGGCTCTTCCCAGTCGGAGAGCCTGGTTCAAATCCTGCTTCGGCCATTTGTGTGGGTGACCTCGGACAAGTCCCTCGGCTTCCCCTTCTGGGAAGGGAGGCGGGGACCAAATGAATGGTGTCAAGTTGGATTAAGCAGAAAACCACAAACTAACATAATCTCTGTGTGCAGTGTTTTTGTTTATTTGTTCATCGTTCCTCCAGGCCATTTTAATCCGCCAGCTTGGAGGGCTGAAGGCTGTGTGACACCCCTGGACTAACTGACTTTGGGGGCGCCTTCCCCATCTCAGCCTCACACACCCTCTCTCAAAAATGGAGCAAGCATTTTCACAACAAAGTACAAAGTTAAAAGTCCACGAACCTATTACATACAACTTGCTATTCCTTTAACATCTAAAATAACTTTGTCCTGTAGCTTTCTCCCCCCTCACGCCTTTTTTTCTCCCCCTGCCCTAGAGACGGTCATGTAGCCTCTTATACAAAACTGGCACCGGGATCAGCGGAGATCTTGGATGCTGCATCCCCTCCCTCCCCTCCATCTCCGCATCCAGTCCCACCATTCCCTGGCTGCCCGTGTGAGACTGCTGGCTTGGGTAAAGCTGTCAGGCTGAAGTCATGGCCGATCTGGGAACCATAACTGAATCTGTGACCTCAGCCTCATTAATTCCAAACTCAGAAAAGCAGGGAGCTTCAGGTTACTAAGCATGTCTTCCAGGGGAATTCTGGGCAATCCAGTGGATTCTATCAAAAGCAAGGCCCACGGGGTCTTTTCCAAGTCAAAATCAAATACAAGGATCTTTATTCTAAAGGATCCTAAATTTTTCCATGTCACTTTGGAAAGAAGAATCGTGAACCAAGAAAGAACCAAGGCCATTAGCCTGAGAAAAGAAGATTCCAGGAAATCTGATAGGTGGGTTCAGGGATCTGCAAGGTTGCCATGTGGAGAAGGGGACTCCCTTGGTCTCCTTCTCCCCAGAGGATAGAACTAGGAACAGAGGGTTGAAGTAAGAAAGAGGCAAATAGAGGCTGGCTCTTGTGGGGGAAACTAGCTGACAAAGAGCTATACTGAGGCAGCCTGGGCTGCCCAGGAGTTAGGGGGGCCCTCTCTCCAGATGTGACTGCTCATTATAGACCTCATAGAGAACATTTGGGAAGGGATGGGGAGGAAGTGAGGGAGTTAAATTAGATAGCCACTGAGCTCCTTATCCAGTCTAAAACTCTGGGAAATGAATTTGAAGTAATTACCTGAAATCAGACTGGAGGAACAGATCTGCTCAGGTAATGTAAAGTTCTCCAACTGAGGAAGTTTCTGGAAAATTGAGATTTAAGGAACAGTTCACTTTTTAATCAAGCCCCAGGGGGCAAGACCAGAAACACCTGGTTTGGCGATCAATATGAATTTAGTTCTCCAGGTTGAACTCTGTTCTTGGCTTTGCCCGGTGAAACCTAGTCATCGTGGCCAAGACCATGGTGTCCCTCCTCATAGTCACCCTCATCTTGCCAGTGCTCATTTTGAAAAAAAAAGAACATAAATACAAAGCCCTTTCCTCAAAAAATACTAAGCAAGACAGCAAGTCTGTGGTCTTATCCCTTCTATTAGGAATATTCTTCCTCTGGAGAGTTGAGAGGAGAGAAGGGACCACCTGGAGGTCAACTCCCCCATCCTACACTGCCTGACATGGCTGTGTGGCTTGGGCAAATCATTGGATCTTGGCTTTTTTAGCTCAGATTCTGTGTTCTTTCCATGACATCTTTCTATATTTGAATTCTGGGAACAAAATGGAACTTTTCATAAAAAGTGATGACTGGGAAAGGGGAGGCCTTAAATCAGCTATGGATTTGTAAAAAGAAGTTGGGGTGAGGGTATGTAAGTATGTCAGAGAAAACATGAGGACCTTCTGCTTGAGTGGAGAAAGGTGCCCTTTCCCTAGGATATATATATATATATATATATATATATATATACACACACACACACACACACACACACACACACACACGTATGTTTCTTGCCCTTGCTGCCACAGAGGAGGCAGTTATAGAAATCCACAGACAAGGAAGTTATGTTTGTCCTCTGGGATCACACTAAGGGAGATCACATGTTCACATCTGGAGAGAAACTAGGCTTTTTGTACACAACATAGACACACATCTGTATACAATAAAAGCCTAGACCTTACCCTCCTGAGAACTTCCAATCAGTGTGGAAGTAAGGAGCAAGCCAAGTCAACGTATTATGAGAAATATGTTCATTAAAACAGTGGCAACAGCATAGGGCTCCAGAAAGAATGTACAATTTGGTATTAGGAAATACTGCTGCTGTCTAGCTCTATGGCCATCAGCAAGACACTAAAGCTTTCTAAGACTCAGTTTCTTCATCTAAACAATGGGAATAATAACTTTAGTTTAGAGGGTCTTAATCTGGGATCCACGAACAGCAGGAGTTGGTGATCAATTTCAGGAGTTCCTATGAACATAGGTAGAAAAAATTACGTTTTTCAACACAATTGGTCTCCATTGTAATCCTCAATATTTTATTTTATGCATTTAAAAACATTATGTGGAGTAAGGGTCCTCAGTAAAAGGGGTGCAATGGGTAGAGCCTAGAGACAGGAAGATGGAGTTTAAATTCAGCCCCTGACACTTAGCAGTTGTGTAAGTCTGAACAAGTCAATTAACCTCTTTTTGCATTCATTTTTTCCAACTACAAAATGGAGATCATAACAACATTTATCTCCCAGAGTAGTGAGGATCAAATGAAATATTAATTTTTTATAATCATAACTTTTTTCAAAATACCTACAAAAATAGTTTTCAGCATTAAACCTTTGCAAAACCTTGTGTTCCAGATTTTTTTCTCCCTCTCTCCCTAGAGAACTCTCCCTAATACAGTTAAACACGTGCAATTCTTCAAATATATTTCCACATTTATCATGCTGCATGAGAAAAATCAGATCAAAAGGGAAAAAGTGAGAAAGAAAAAAGTAAGCAGGAAACAACAACGCAAAGGTAAAAATCCTATGTTGTGATCCACATTCAGTCTCCACAGTGTTCTCTCTGGGCGCAAATTGCTCTCTCCATCACAAATCAATGGAAGCATAAGAAGTCAGGTCTTCTGTCTCCAAAGTCAGGACAAACACAAAAAAATGCCCAGGAAAACTTGGGAGGAATATCTTGAGATCAACATAATGAGGTGACAATTTCATCGAAGTATCTAAGCAAATAATTCCCACCCTGAACACATGGTTTTAGGGATATTTGAAGCTTACTTGCTGATATTATGCTACCATATGACCCTTCCACACCAAAGGATGCTATATCCATAGATTACTTGGGGGGGTTTTCATCAGTTCCTAGTAGTGATGATGGATACAAATTCTGTCCCCCCCAATCCCCTCCCTCTCAGGATCCCAGTTCCCACTTCTGTGTATTTGCAAGTTGGCTAACTGGAGATAAGGGTACCATTAAAAAGAGAAACCACCCTGTGTGATCTACCCAAGGATGAGACCTGTGACCTTGGCATTGGTAACTCTGTGTGCTAACCACCAATACAAACATCATTAACCCTAGCTTCTCCTCTGTCTACTGGTAAATTCTGAGACATGAGGCTTATCATCTCAAGGGAATTATAGGGTTTTTAACCTTTTGTTGCCAAGAAGACGCCAAAACAGCCATCCTGTAGGTGTAAAACAGCATGTCCTTCCTCCTGACATTTATCATATTGCTTCTGCCTTCGATGAATCACAGCATGAGAAAATGTCTCGAAAATGTCATGTGAGTGTTTCTCCCAAGCTGGGCTGACATTATTATTATAGCCATGCCTGATTTGTACATTATGAATTCAATTTGCAAGACTATGCATGAAACAAAATGAGTCCAAAAGTGCTGATCGGGCATTGGGGTCTTTGCAGCAAGCGGCCACTCTTTCTCAATGCTCGCTTTCAATCACAAGACTATCTGGGAACTTAATTAACGGGACCAATCTTGTTCCCCGGTGAAGGTGCTTCAGTAGAGCCCCTCCAGAAAGAGCCCTGCAGTTTGGGTAACCTCGAGTCCTCAGCAAGGAGAATGCCTGCTTTCAATTAAGGACACGAGCTAAAAATAACTCCCAGAAAACAAGGGCAAAGGCATCTGGGCTATCTCGCCAAAGATCTCATGTTCCTATAGATTCCTCGTCACATCCCACGGGGGAGGCCAGTTAGGAAAACGTATCCCAAACCACATGAACGGGAGTTGGGAAAGTCCAAGCGAAAACTGTAGAGATAGATTTCAACCTATATTCCAAATGTTCATGAATAGACTAGTAATATATTTTAATAATAATGTTACCCAGAGACATATGGTGGACACGAGCAACATGTTACCAATGAAAAATTCCATAGGAGAAATAACCCAAAAAACTATTATAAAAGGGATTTAAAAGTAGAAAAGAAGGTGGGCTACATATACCATAAGTGCCAGGGATAAATGGTGATCAGTCTGTGTTCTCCAGTCCCTTGTTGTGAAGTTGTATCATTCTTTGCATTGATTGAATATTGAGGTTGGGGTCAATGTCAAGAGCGCTAGAACAAGGGCTCTAAACTTTTTTTGTTCATGGCCTCCCAAGGCAGACCAATGAAGCATGTGAAACCTTACTCCACAGTCATGTTTCTAAATATGTAAAATAAAATACATAAGACTGCAAACGAACTCAATTATATAAAAATAAAGATGTTGTTTTCCAATTTTCCAATAAAATCTATCGTTGGTTAAAAAGGTCTGATCCAGAGCAAGGCCTTGGACACTGAGTAGATCCCACTGTGAAGGATTATAGAAGAATATAGACAAGACTTATTCATGATGAGAAAGTGATTTATAACCCGCACTGTTGAAATGAAAGCCTTTGTGGATGAGAACACAGTTCTACAGATATATCAAAGTATCAAATATTAATCTGAATTGAATGAAAGAAATTAAAAACCTATATTTCCAAAGGATTTTAATAGAAGAAATGACATAAGAATTCCTTTATAAAATGTGTTTTCAGTTTAAGATATGGGTAAATATGTCAGTAAAAACTAAATAATAATGAAATTGACAAAATGGATTATTTTAAATGAAAAAATCTTGGTGTTTTCACATGAAAAATTCAGCACTTCTATATCCAAGCATATAATAACTGGCTTTCTGACAAAAATGAATGTTCAATAAATGTGAGGAACATTGTAGCCTCATGATCCCACAGAGGTTTTATTATAACACCAAAACAAAATGGACTCTTTCTTCTCACAAATAAAACTTTTACTCCATCACTCCCCCAGGGAAAATATGAAATGGGAATAATGTAAAACTGGTATTCTTAAATACACGGTAAAGTCAATTAAAAAATTCAGAAAATATTTAGAACTGACCTTAGATGGGATGCTACTGACTGGCTTCCATGGCTCTCCATTCAGAAGGGAAGGGGTGACGATCTTGTACCTGCCAGGATGGTCCCCCATTCTTGTCGGTAGTTCAGAGATTCCCAAAGGACTCTCCGTGATCACACCTGCAGTCAAAGGTAAAGAGTCCACAGGTTTATACTTTGGTGGGAAAGGGTCCAGCCCAGGTAGCTTCTTACTGAAATGACTTAATTTCCCAGAGGGTTACAAAGTTAGACCTGATCTTTTACAGAAAAGGAAACCGACGTCCAGAAGAGTTGGGCCATTTACCCAAAAATAACATTTCTGGGATTCCGACCTTAGATCTCTGGTTCCAAATCCAGTGTTCCTCCCATTAGCCCACCCTTGCTTCCCCCACGGTCCCTAAGTTGGGTTTTGAAGGAAGAGAGAAGGAAGTGTGCTCCAGCCAGGAGGGGCAGTCCACACAAATGTGTAGATGTGAGGAAGGGAAGAAGACGATGTTCCCCAAATCGCTAAATTGCACACGACTTTTCAAGTAGCAATAATACATCTACTAGCCCTAAACACTGAAGAAATAAAAGAAAGAGAAAAATAACAAAATATTCACACCAGCTCTTTTTGTAGCAGGAAAGAACTAGAAAATTGGAGAGATGCCCTTTAATTAAGGAATGGCTGACTGATAACATCATATAAATATAATGGAACACTATTAGGAATGACAAAAGGGATGGTTTCAGAGAAACATCAGAGAGTTTTATGAACTGATGCAAAAGGGAGTTAGCAGAACCAGGAAAATAATTTACACAACAGCATATGTAAAGACAAACCACATTGACAGACCAGTGCAATGACCAGTCATGTTTCCAGAGGACTAATGATGAGGAGTAACGACCTCTGGCAATGATAATGTTTCTAGAGGCTTGCTACCCTCACCCTCCTGGGAGAGGCAACAGATATAGAATGACATAGGCACGTTATTTTTTTTTTTGACACGGCCAATGTGGGATGTGTTTTGGTTGAATATATAGATTTGGTACAAATATTCTTTCCTTCTTTCTTTAAATGAATACGTAGGATGGGAGGGAAAGAAAATAAATGATTATTAACTGAAAAACAAAGTTAAATTCAAGCTTAAACACATTTATCCCATGGACCAACATGGTTGGAATGTAGAGGGCAAGAAGGGGAGTTGTGCTCCACAGCCCTGGCAAGATAAGAAGGAACCTCATCGGGGCAGATTGGCTATAAAGGCCAGGCCAGGAATGTACATTTTTCCCTCTGGGCAGCAGGCAGCCAACATTAAGCTAATTCCCTTTGGCCACACTTTACTGAGACTAATTTGAGCTGCTTCAATGAGTCACTTAAATTCAGGGTGAGCCTCTTCCCATTCTCAGTCTTGGCTGCTCAGACCGAGCGGGCCAGTCACGGCAAGAGCATGTGGTCCTCCCAGTGGGATACTGTTTTCTGCTGCCCCAGCTGTCTGCTGAATTCAGTCTTTACCTATAAAGACACCCTCTATTTAACCCCATCTCCATAAAAATAGCCCAAATGTCAACATAACCTTTTTCTTTCCTCGAGAGTGCCCCTATCTTTTTTTCTTAAACTAATCCAGTTCTAGCTTTTAAACGAATTCTGCTGATGAGGTCAGCTCCTGGCTTTTTCATTATATCCTATTCTATCCCATAAGGTAAAGGATGATCCCAGACTTCCTCCTGTGCAAGCTCCATTTCTTCAGCTGGTCCTCATAATTTTTTGAGGCTGACTCATAATCAGGCAGTTTTAAGTTACTAAGGACTGCACATTTATTGGGCACAAATGGTATTGAAATTTTAATCCTAGACATTTTACAGGTCCCCGAATACTTTTAAAGCCACACCATTGTATCATTCTTTTGGTGGAAGTCTGCAGTTATATTCAGTTTAACAAGTTAAACGAAGATTTTACAAAGGATTAATACTCAAAACTGTTGGCGGTCTGAAATTAATTGTCTCTCCAGAAACTCGGGCTCGATATAGTATGTCTCATCAGAATTGTCCAGAAGTAGAGAAAAAAGCTGAATCCAAAGACAAAGCTGGGGTCACATACCCCACAGGACAGACTTTGAAAAATGCATGTATGGAATGATGTCTCATTGGAGAGGAAACATTAATCAAACTCAATCATTATGAAGACTAAAAACTGGGAGTAACAGAGTGTCAGATTCAAACAGATCTCTCTGAATTTCCATCTTATCTACAGCCTCCTGCCATGGGGAGTGCTAGAAAGACTACTAGACTTGGATTCTCAGAACCCGGATTCAAATTCTCTCCTGGTCACTTACTATTGCATGCTTAGGAGACAACTTAGTAAAAGAATATTGAATTTGAATTCTGAAGATTTGTCTCTTATGCTGTGTCTCTGATGACCCATGTGTCCTTGGACAGGACACCTAATCTCACTGAACTTAAAAAGTTTCCCATCTGTAAAATGAGAGGGTTGTATTTACAGTCCCAAGAGCTCAACATTTCTGAGTCTTATTTCTTGAAATAAGTCTTGAAAGACTTATTTCTATTTTCTGAATCTCAGTCTCCTCATCTGTAAAATTAGGAGGTTGTTGGACTGCTGTTTTTCTAGTCTAAACAGAACTTTTGTGGAGATTTTTGGTCCAGTTCTCAAGAGGTTTTTGAGAGCAAACAATCTTTATTTGTGCTTAAGCGAGAGTTAGCAAGAATTTTCTAACTCTAAGTCAGACATCTGGGGCAATAGGTTCTGAAGCAGTACAAGACATAGGTAGGCAAAAGAACTGACAAATTCAATATCCTGGCTTTTGTTTGCTCCCCTTAGTGAGTTGTGATGTATCCATAGCTCCTGCAGCTATGTATACCAAAAAAGATTTTAGCCTTCATTTATCAGGGAAAGGCTTAATAGTACTCCTAAGTATATATGTGTGTGTGTGTGTGTGTGTGTGTGTGTGTGTATGTGTGTGTATATATATTATATATATATTCACTCATACATATGTACATACATGGATGTATATATGAGGAGCACTTGGCTCCTAGCATTCTCTACTGTATCTCTGGTCATTCTACTTAGAAATTTCAATATTCTTGTTCTTGTCCTTTTTGTCATTGCTAGGATCATTCACCTTCTCGTGCCCTAGGAAATAAGAATTTCCCTTCTTGCTCAAGAAGGGGTGTTGACCACATCTTAGCCCTCATCATCCTTTAAACCAGCTCTATCACATTCTATTCTAGCCTATAAAGTAAAGGATGATCCCATCTCTGAGTTTCTTTTCTTCAGCTGATCCTCATAATTTTGGGGGTCTGAATCCAAATCAATCAAGTAAAGGCTGTACTCACTGGCCCCCAACGTTTTCTTTTCTGCTTGGGGATATTGTAGTGGACTATTCCTGAAATTTGCAAGAGGCAAATGGTTCTTCAGTGAGCTGAAATAAACTGCAGTAAACTCTTCCAAAGGACACTCAAATTCACCCTCAAATTCAGACTCAGTCTAAATGTTGTCTATATTTTTTTTCTATGCTAGAAGTTCGTGGATGCATGAACTTCAGTTCATGTGATCTGTATTGGATTGAAACTACGGCTGCATGTACACACCCGATTTGAGGATAAAAAAGTCTATTAAGTAACCAGATGTTTTTGTGATTGCTCTAGTTCATGTGCAAATATCCATGCAGATGACTGAACATTTTAGCTATATGAGGTGGAGCCCCATAGGGACAACAAACAACATATTTGAGTAAACCAATAAACATCTATTAAGCATCTGATATGTGCCAGGTTCTGCCACTTGCTATCATGTGATCTTAGCAAGTCATGTCATGTCTCTAGGACCCACTTGCCTCCTCATAAAGTGAGGGAAATTACATAGATGAACTTAGAGGTCTCTTGTAGCTTCAGGTCCATACTTAAAGCTACTTTTGTTTCTGAATACTTAGAAGAACTAAGTGACTAGACAGTGATGACAATTCAGACTTTCTAGAATCCTTTTGAGAGACTGAGTTAGGGCGAATTCTTTCTTTATCCTTAATGTATACAGAAAATGAGGTCATGTTTGAGCTCCAGGATGAGAAATGGTGCAATGTCCTCCCAGAGGTGCTTGCCATCACAATCCCCTTTGTGATTAGATTTGCTTCTGTATTTATACACTGAATATTTCTTCAACATGATGCAAATAAAAATGTTATTTGTATACCATGGCTAGACAGAATGGATTCCACACAGCTGGGACACATCAGAGTTTATTTTATAGAGTCATCTCAGTAACAAACCATAAAAGCAAATCTTAAATGATTTGTCTGTAGTCCTAAATAATCAGGAAAATAAAAGAAAATATGATCTGATAAAATATACAGTTTGCATACATTTTATATTTTATAATATTTGGGCACCAAATACACAGTTGACTCCATAAAGACAATAACAGTTTACATTAGCAATAGAGTCCCACTTTGTACATATTTACAGAAATATTCTCTTTTTATAGTTCTGATTTTTGAATGTTATACTATTTTAGATTCATAAAGGAAACAGTCTTTTAAATATTTTTACTTCTAATATTGATGTCTTTTGGAACAATCAGTTTTATCTTCTTTATAAGAATCATGAGTTTCTTTCTTTACTCTTCCTCTCTGTTATGACTAACTCTTTTTAGACAGAACTGAGCCAGGCCAGAAAGAATAACCCATGGCTGCTCGCATCTTCATTCATGGTAGATTGTAACAAAACAAATGGAAAGTTGGGTGGGAGACTGGGAAGGGACCTTAGGGTGAGCATAAATTTCTATTTGGATCTTATAGATAACTATATCTCAGATCCTCCTTTTATTCTAATTTCCAATAATTCCTGTATTTTTATTTTAGTAGCTTTCTCTCTCTCTCTCTCTCTCTCTCTCTCTCTCTCTCTCTCTCTCTTCTCATTTCATTTCCCTGATTTTTTTAACCTTCCATTCATCATCAAATTTGAACAATTAATTTTCTTAATATAGCTACACCCTGCTTCACTTTCTATCTAGACTGTAGGGTTCTTGAGTACCATTACAAAAGCAATTATCTTCCATCCTGCTTCCTCCATGTTTCCTTCCATCTTGCTTCCTCCCTGTTTCTTTTCCAGGACTTAATGCCTCTACCCAAGCGAATGGAGAGTTTCTGCTAAAGGATCATTCATTTGGAGCTGGAGTCCCTAAAGGTCGTTTAGACTAAACTCCTTGTTTTATAGAGAACAAAATGAGGTGTGGAGAAGTGAATTAGCAGAGGTAAGATTGCAACCCAGGCCTTCTGACACCAGATCCATTGCTTTTCCCATTGTATGGCAGGGAAAGATGGAGTAACCCTTGTCCCCTTATTTTGCTTTGTTCCCCATAACTGTGTCTTAGTCCCAATTCCATGAAGCCTTTAAAGACGGGATTACAATCAGCGCTCAGTTTCAAAAAATATAAACTGAGGAAACTAATAAAGAAAAAATGGAGTTTCTGTTTCTGACTTCCTGTTAAGTCAAACCTCAGTAGATTTTGGGAGTATATAACCAGGAAATTGCCAGGGAAGACAAAATCACCCATCAACTTAGCAAAACTAAGTGGAAATCATTCACAACACATCCCATACATGATATTGAAAAGGAAGTGGGATCCAATTAAAGAATCAAGAAAGAGCTGGACAGAGGAAAAAGAGAGAAAGGGCTCTCAGCTAGTTTCCTCTACAGAGGAACAGCATATCTGCACTACTGGAAGAGAATCATGATGATACTTACTCTAAATTGCAAATTACCTTTGAGTCCCTGAAAAAAGGATGGCCTGAAAAACTCATTTATCTCAACCAAATGATCTGACTGAGCCCTGGATAAAAATCCTGTGGACCTGACAAGGGAGCTTATCTTTTCAGAACACTGCCAAGATAATGACAGGCCAACTGAGAACAGAACAATATTTTTTTTAAAATCTTCCCATTTTCAGACGCATACCTGGAATCTCAGCAAGATAACATTGTGAAGTTTTCAATCCATCTCTTGTCATTTACTCAAGTAGAAATATATAAAGGTAAGGAAGATGATTGATAAAGAAAAGAAAAAAATGGTAAAGAAAAGTACAAAATGGAAAAGGTTCAATTAAGGAAAATCATGAGGCTGAACAAGCTTGTGAAATTTAATTGTGTAATGAAGTCTCAGGTGACTGAAAGGTTTCCCAGTGAAGGTTCCTTTGAAGAAGCTAAGAAAGTTACCTGTCCTGTATCTCAGGTGCTAATTCAAATGAACAAGGTGGCTCATGGGGTCAGGACCTGGAAGGCCCTTGAGAGGTCAATTAGTCCAACCTCTTCATTTTACAGATGGGACAACTAAGGCTTAGAGAAGTTAAGCAACTTGCTCAAGATCCCATAGGAAGTGAGTTGTATCATAACTCTTGAGTTGTCATCTTGTCTCATATAGATATGGGCACCAAAAGTCCAAAGATTAAGTGATTCATCCAGGTTAGTAAGTGACTAAACCAGGATTTGACTAGATGTTCTTGGATTCAAGACTCCGAGCTCTTTCCACCACATAAGAAAATAGGTAAGAATAACACAAATTGTTGTTGTTTGTACTTTGTTTTTGAGCAAGACCAATGACGTCACAAATGTGATGTCTTGACATACACGTGAATTGGATTTAAGTGAGTCAGAGCTGCACAAAATCATCAGCTTCTCTCTCTCTTCCAGAGTTATCAAAATCCAGTGGTAGGACAGAAGACAAAGTTACTGGTAATGAAAAATGACATATAATGAAAGGACTGTAGAAAATTGGACCAAAATTAGTCGGAAACCAAATAATCTAATCTTAAAGAATGAGCCAAACAATAAATCATTGAAACAATCAATAATTTTGGCAAAGAGAATAACATTAATGATACAACATATCAAAATTTATGGAATATGCCAAAAATAGTACTTAGGGGAAATTTTATATCTCTAAATGCTTGTATCACAAAAATAGAGAAAGAACAAATAAAAAATTGGACATTTAACTTAAAAAGCTAGAAAAAGAACAAATTGAAAATCCCCAATTAAATACCAAATTAGAGATTCCTAAAATCAAAGGAGAGATTACTAAAACTGGAAGTAAGAAAACTAACTGATGAATAAAACTAAGAACTGGTTTTATGAAAAAAACAATAAAATAGTTTATTTGATTTTAAAAAAAGAAAGAAGAAAACCAAATTGCCAGTATCAAAAATGAAAAGGGTGAATTTACCACCAATGAAGGGGCAATTAAGACAATAATTATAAGCTATTTAACCAACTGTATGTCAATAAATTTAATAATCTAAGTGAAATGGATGAATATTTACAAAAATCTAAATTGCCCAGATTAACACAAGAAGAAATAAAATACTTAAATAATCCCAGTTTAGGAAAAGAAATTAAACAAGCCATCAAAGAAATCCTCAAGAAAAAATCTCCAGGGCCAGATGGATTTACAAGTGAATCCTACCAAACATTTCAAGAACAATTAATTCTAATACTATATAAATTTATTCAGGGAAAGAGGTAAAGAAGGAGTCCTATCACATTCCTTTAATGACACAACTATGATACTGACCTAAATCAGGCAGAGCCAAAACAGAGAAAGAAAATGATCGATCAATTTCCCTAAGGAATATTGATGCAAAAATTTTAAAACTATATTAGCAAAGAGATTACAGCAATTTATCATGAAGATAATAACCTCTGACTAGATGGGATTTATCTTAGATGGAATTTATATGCAGAGCTGGATCAATAATAGGAATAATTGACCATATCAATAAAATCAGAAGAACTCATACGATTGTCTCAATAGAGGCAGAAAATACTTTTGAGAAAATACAACATCCCTTCCTATTAAAAAACACTACAAAGCATAGGAATAAAGGAAACTTTCTTTAAAATCATAATTAGTATCTAAAACCATCAGCAAGCATTATCTGTAATATGGAAAAGCTAGAAGCTTTCCAAATAAGATTAAGGGTATAATAAGGTTGCCCATTATCACCATTATTATTCTATATTGTACTAGAAATGTTAGCTTAGCAATAAGAGAAGAAAAAGAAATCCAAGGAGTGAAAAGAGGCAAGAGGAAAGAAAACAATTACTCGTTGCATATGATGTGGCAGTTTGCTTAGAGAATGCTAAGCAATAAACTAAAACTAAAATAATAAATAGATAATAATAATAAATAAAATAAAATAAAAAATAATTAAAATAACAATTTTATCAAAGTTTCTGATTATAAAATAAATCCATGTAAATCATCAGCATTTCTATATATTGCCAACAAAGCCCAGCAGCAAGAGATAGAAAGAGAAATTTCACTTAAAGTTACTGTAGACAATATAAAATATTTAAGAGTCTTTCTGCCAAGACAAATCCAGGAACTATAGAAACACTTTTCCATTTTAAAATTTTTTCACACAAATGAAGTCAGACCTAAACAATTTGAAAAGTAACAATTGCTCATGGATAGACTGAACTAATCTGTAAAAATAACAATTTGATCTAAATTAATTTATTTATTCAGTATCATATCAAGCAAAATGCCAAAAATGATTTTATAGAGTTGACAAAATAATAACAAAATTCATCTGGAAGAAAAAAAGATGAATAATATCAAGGAAAGTAATGAAAAATGCAAAGGAAAGTGGCCTAGCCATACCAGATCTAAAATTATATTATAAAATGGCAGTCATCAAAACTAGTTGGTACTGACTGAGGAATAGATGGAAGATCAATAGATTAGGTTCACAAGACATAATTGTAAAACTACCATTTGATAAACTCAAAGACTCCAGCTTCTGAGATAAGAACTTACTATTTGACAAAATGTGCTAGGATAACTAGAAAATAATATGGCAGAAAAATAGGCATGGAGCAACCTCTCCTATCTTATCTTGATATTGTCAAAATGAGTACATTATTTAGACATAAAGGGCAATACCATAAGCAAATAGAGAGAGTAAAGAATAGTTTATCCATCAGATCCATAAAGAAGTTTACAATTTATAGCCAAACAATACATAAAGAACATTATGAAATGCAAAATAGATAAATTTGAATACATTAAATTTTTGAAAAAATAAATTTTGTACAAACAAAACCAATGTAACAGAGATTAAAAGGGAATCATAAAGGTGGGAGATAATTTTTATAGCCAATATTTCTGATAAATATATAGAGAGAGAACTGAGTCAAATTTATAAGAATACAAATCATTCCCCAATTGACAAATGGTCAGAAGATAAGAACAAGCAGTTTTCAGACAAAGAAATCAAAGTTATTGATAGTCATATTAAAAAAATGCTCTAAATCACCCTTAGAGAAATGCAAATTAAAACAATTCTGAGATACCACTCCACATATATCAAATTGGCTACATGACAGAAAAGAAAAGATGATAAATGTTGCAGAAGATATGAGGAAATTGGGATAATAATGCATTGTTGGTGGAGTTGTGAACTGATTCAGTCATTTTAGAGAGCAATTTGGAACTACTCCCAATAAACTGTATACCCTTTGATCCAGAAATACTATTAGTAGGTCTGTAGTTCAAAGAGATCATAAAAAAGGTAAAAAAGAATCTACTTGTACAAAAATATTTATAGCAGGACTTTGGAATTGGAAGTTGAAGGAATGCCTCTCATTTGGGAAATGACTATTAAATTATAGTTTACAAATATAATGGAATATTATTGTTATAAGAAATAATGAATAGGCAGGCATATTACAGAAAAACTTCTATGCTGAGTGAAGTAAACAGAAATAGAAGAACATTGTACACAGTAACAGCATCATTGTAAGATGATCAATTATGATCAACCATGATACTTATTTCTTCTTAGCAATATAATGATCACGAGGAAAAATGCTATCTACATCTAGAGAAAGAACGATAGAGTCTGAATGCAGATTGAAGCATACTATTTTTAGATGGTTGTTTTTTTTACTTTTTTTCCTTGTGTTTTCCCCCTTTTGTTCTGATTCTTCTTTTACAACATGACTAATGTGGAAATATGTTTAACATGATTGTACATATATGGTCTGTATTAAATTGTTTGATCTCTTGGGAAGGAAGAACAGACGAGAGAGGGACAAAAATTTAGAAAGCAAAATCTTACAAAAATAAATGTTGTAAATTATCTTTAAATATAATGGAAAAAAATAAAATATTTTTTACAAAAAATATCACTCACAATGGCCCAGGATGCAGTGGACAACCTTGGTGTCTTTGATGTCTGACTAATGTCTAAGTTCCCCTTAGTGATTGCACCAGCTACTTTCATGGCCACTAGGAAAATTTTTTGTCATTCACCACTCCAGTAGAGGAATCTTCATATATCCCCTTAACTTACTGATAGGTTTGAGGCTTATTGGTTTTCCTCAACCTGGTTTAGCTCATATACTGAGATGATTTTACTCATGTATAGCTGTGATGTATACTACTCTTTCTTTTTTATTATTATTATTATTTATAGTTTTTTATTGACAAAACATATGCATGTGTAATTTTTCAGCATTGACTCTTGCAAAAACTTCTATTCCAACTTTTCCCCTCCTTCCCCTCCATCCCCTCCCCTAGATGGCAGGTAGTCCAATACATGTTAAATATGTTATAGTATATGTTAAATATAATATATGTATACATATTTATACAGTTATCTTGTTGCACAAGAAAGATCGGATTTAGAAAGAAGGTAAAAAATAACCTGGGAAGAAAAACAAAAATCCAAGCAAACAATAACAGAAAGAATATATACTACTCTTTCTTGAAGCCACACATGAGAGTTGGGTGGCAGGTGGACACTACTTGTAGGTGAGCAGCTCTGAAAAGAGGTTGGCAGTTCTCATACCAGGTGCTAGTCATCCTGGAAAAAATGCTCTAAATCATTATTTTTAAGAAGCTTTTTATTTTTCCAAATACATGCAAAGATAGTTTTCAACATTCACCTTATGTCCTCTCTCTCCTTCTTCCTCCCCGAAACATCAAGCAATAGGTTAAGCAATTATAGGTTAAACATGTGCAGTTCTTCTAAATATTTCCATATCCATCATGTTGTGCAAAAATATCATATCAAAAGGGGAAAAATAAAAATAAAAAACAAGCAAGAAAACAAACAATAATAACAAAGGTGAAAAATAGTATGCTTTGATCCACATTCAGTCTTTATAGTTATCTCTCTGGATGCAGATGGCACTTTCCATTCCAAATCTATTGGAATTTTCTTGAATTATCTTATTGCTAAAAAGAGCCAAATCCATCACAGCCAATCATTACATAATCTTCTTGTTACTGTATACAATGTATGCTGTATACAATGTTCTCTTGATTCTGCTCATTTCATTCATCATCAGTTTGTGTAAGTCTTTCCAGACTTTTCTGATATCTGCCTACTTATCATCTCTTATAGAACAATAGCATTTCATTAACACGCTATAATTTATTCAGCCATTCCCCAACTGATGGGCACCCACTCAATATCCATGTCCTTGACACTACAAAAAGTGCTGATACAAGTACATGTGGATCCTTTTCGCTCTTTTATGATCTCTTTGGGATACAAATCCAGTAGAGACACTGCTGGATTAAAACATATGCACAGTTTTATAGTCCTTTGAGCATAGTTTCAAATTGCTCTTCAGAATGGTTAGATCAGTTTGCAATTCCACTAACAATGCATTAGTGTCCCAGTTTCCCCACATCCTCTCAAACATTTATCTTTACCTTTTCCTGTCATCTTAATCAATTGGAGAGGTAAGTGGTGGTACCCCAGAGTTGTCTTAATTTGCATTTCTCTAATTTAAAGTCATTTAAAGCATTCTTTCATGTGATTAGAAATGATTTTAATTTCACCATCTGAAAATTGTTCATATTCTTTGACCACTTATCAATTGGGGAATGACATGTTCTTATAAATTTGAGTCACTTCTTTATATATTTTAGAAAGGAGTCCTTTATCAGAAACACTGGCCATAAATTAATTTTCCCCAGCTTTCTGCTTCCTTTCTAATCTTGGTTGCATTAATTTTGTTTATGCAAATCTTTTTAATTTAATGTTATCAAAATTATACATTTTGTATTTCATAATGTTCTGTAGTTCTTCTTCGGCCTTAAATTCTTCTCTTTTCCATAGATTTGAGAGGTAAAATATTCTTTGTTCTTCTACTTTGCTTATAGTATTATCTTTTATGTCTATATCATGAACCCATTTCAGACTTATCTTGGTATAGGTTATTAAATGTTGGTCAATGACTAGTTTCTGACATACTATTTTCCAGTTTTCCCAGCAGTTTTTGTCAAACAGTGACTTCTTATCCCAGAAGCTGGAGTCTTTGGGTTTATAAAATACTAGATTACTATAGTCATTGATTATTGTGTCCTATGAACCTAACTATTCCACTGATCTACTACTTGATTTCTTAGCCACTCTGACCAAATGGTTTTGATGATCACTGTTTTGTAATATAGTTTTAGCTCTAGCACAGCTAGGCCACCTTTGTTTGCATTTTTTTCATTAATTCCCTTGAAAATCTTGAACTTCTGTTTTTCTAGATAATTTTGTTATTATTTTTCTAACTCTATAAAGTAATTTCTTCATAGTTTAATTGTTATGGCACCGAATAAGTACATTAATTTAGGTAGAATTGTCATTTTTATTACAGTAGTTCCTGACAAGCACTTGATATTTCTAAATCATTCTTAGAGAAATGCAAACTAAAACAACTCTGAGATATCATCTGACATATATCAGAATGGTTAATATGACAGAAATAACAGAATATGACCCTATGCAATTCAAATAGAAGTAGACACAATGGCCAGATTTCTTAAAAAATAAAAGAAAAGCATGATCATAGGTTCATAGGTCTAAAGCTCAAAGATCTATTCAGGTCTCATTGAATCCAGGAATTCTTAATTTGGGACCTTAACTTGTATTTAAAATTTTGTTTTCATTAGTTTTATTTCAATATAATTGATTTTTAAATATTCAATCTTTATATTTTATTTTTTGCATTTAGAAACATTATTCAGGGAAAGGATTCCTGGATTTTTACCAGACTACCTGCCGAAGGGTCCATAACTGAAAAATGGGTTGGAATTCTTATGATAATCTAATATCCTCATTTTACAGAGGAGAAAACTGAGGCCCATGGACAGAGTGATTTCACCCAATATCACACAGGTAGTAGAACTAGGAAATCAAAAGTCAAATCTAGAGAAATATGAAGAAAAAGAGAGACTAATTTGCCATATTCTTTCACAGGTTCAAAGTTGTGTTTATGAAATAATCAATTGTTTTAGTTTTTTTAAAAAAGTTTTAAAAATCAGCCTTTAGAAAGTTGGAGTTATAGAAAAAAGATGATTGCTGTAGAACATGTTTAGGGAGGCTGTGAGGGGTAACAGCTTGAGTGCTGGACTTGGTGTGAGAAAAAATGTGGGCTCCACTCCCAGTTCTGCAACTGACTCTCTGTGTAACTTTGGGTAAATCACAAGATTCCTCTGAGTTTCAGTTTTCCCCTCTTAAAGTGGGGATGATTAGTTTAGCTTTTCTGGAATCACTGAAAAAAAGCACTTTTAGATGGAGAATTAGAGGCAATCCAGCTGAACTCTCTAATATTCCCCTCCAAACAACTCTAAAACAATCCTTCAAGTCAAATTAAGAGAGGCAGAGTCAACAATAGCTCAGGATGAGATATTTTTCCAGCCTAAGAAAACTTAGGAGATCAGCTGCATAAGTTTGTGACACTGGGAGGAAAACCAGTCCAGAAACCACACACAAGGTAGCAGCAACAGTGACTGCAGCAAAAGCAGCAGCTTTGGGAAATCTCAAACCAAAGACAGTTAAGAAGGTCAGAAAGGGGATGCTTTGCTGGCACTGGGTATAGATGGCACTGATTAGCAGCACTATTACCCTCACACAGAGTGAAGAGGAGCACTGGGGGTTGGTCAGAAGGGAGAAGGGGTCCTGGTCACAATTCTAAAGCAAAGGAAAGTGATAGCACTTGTCACTGTAGGGACTAGATGCCCTTCATACATTAAGACCAAAGCGATCACTACCTCTCCCCAGATCACATTACCTTGAAAGGACAAAAAGCTTACAGAATTCCAAAGCTAATTCTGAATATAGTAGCACAAAGAAGCCTGAAGCTTAGGTCAGTGCCTTTCCACTCCCTGGTGAGCAAAGTACAAGTAGAACATAAAATGAAAAGTAAAAATTAGGCTGGAAAACGAGCAACCAACAACAACGAATATGACCATTAAAAAAAAAAAAACCCAAAACCTAATACTTTGTCATAGAAGACTAAGACATAAACTCAGAAGATAACACTGTGAAAACAACAGCTATGAACAAAGTCTCAAAAATGCTAAATGGTCCCAAGCCCAACAAGAATTCTAGGAAGACTTTTTTAAAGGAGATAGGAGGCATGAGAGTGATGTGAGAAAAATATGAAGAACATAAAAAGAAAGTGAAAGAGGCACAAATGTACTGAAGGAAATAACACTTTCAAAAACAGATTAGCCTATTGGCAAATTCAAAAATTCATTAAAAATTTCACTAAATTTACAAAAAAATTTACTAAGAAAAAGAACCTTTTAAAAAACAAAATAGATCAAATGCAAAAAGTTTATATACACATATTCACATAAGAAAAGAACTTTTTAGAAATAAAATTGACTACATGCAGGAAAGTACAAAATTTTACTGAAGAAAATAATTTCTTAAAAATTCAAATTGAGCAAATTGAAAATGATTCCATGAGAAATCAAGAGATAATAAAACAAAGTCAAAAGAATGAAAAACATCATAAGAAATATGAAATATCTCATCAGAAAAAAAAACTGACTTGGAAAATAGACCAAGGAGAAATCATTTAAGAATTATTGGACTACCTGAAAGCTATGATCAAAAAAAGAGCTTAGACATCACACTCCAAGAAATTATCAAGAAAAACTAGTCCAGAATCTTAGATCCATAAGGTAAAATAGAAATTGAAAGAATAAATCAATAACCTCTTGTAAGAGATACCAAAATGAAAACTCCCAGGAATATTATAGAGAAATCCCAGAGACCCAAGTCAAAGAAAAAGATACTTCAAGTAACCATTCAATATTTTTAATACGGTGGAGCCATTATCAGAATCACCCAATATCCAGTGGCTTCCACATTAAAGGAGAAGAGAATTTGGAATATGATATTCCAGTATGCAAAGGTCAGAGAATTACAGCCAAATTTACTCAGCAAAACTAAGTATAATTTTTCAGGAGGAAAATCAATATTTAATGAAATACAGCACATTCAATCATTACTGATGAAAAGACTAGAGCTGAATAGACAATCTGACATTCAAATATAAAGCACAAAAGAAGCATCAAAAAGTAAGCATGAAAGAATAATCATAAGGATTTCAACAAAGTTAAACTGTTTCCTTCCTATTGGAGAAGATAATACCTGTAACTCCTAAGAACTTTATCATTATTGGAGCAGTTAAAAAGAGTTTAATAGAGATCATAGATGTAAGCTGATTATGTTAGAATTATCTCCAAAAAATATAAAAGGGTGAGAAATAGAGATGCACTGGGAGAAGGTAAGAGAGAAATAGAATAGGGAAATTTTTCACACCTGAAGGGTCCTGGGCAATGCTTGAATCACACTCTCTCATTAGAATTAGTTCAACTGGAATTCATAATTGAACACCAAATAGATAATTTTTATTATACTAAGTTTAAAAGGTTTTGTACAAACAACACTAATGCAGACAAGATTAGGAGGGAAGCAATAAATTGGGAAAACATTTTTACATTTAAGGGATCTGATAAAGGCCTCATTTTTAAAATATATAGAGAATTGACTTAAATTTATAAGAATTCAAGCCCTCTCCAATTGATAAATGGTCAAAGGGGATGAACAGACAATTTTCAGATGAATAAATTAAAATCATTTCTAATCATATGAAAAGGTGCTCTTAATCACTAGTGATCAGACAAATGCAAATTAAGAAAATTCTGCGATACCACTACACACCTCTCAAATTGGCCAAGATGACAGGAAAAAATGTTTGTGGCAGCCCTTTTCGTAGTGGCAAGAAACTGGAAACTGAGTGGATGCCCATCAGTTGGAGAATGGCTGAATAAGTTATGGTATATGAATATTATTAAGTATTATTGTTCTATAAGAAACAATCAAGAGGATGACTTTAGAGAATTACATGAACTGATGCTAAGTGAAATGAGCAGAACCAGGAGATGATTGTACATGGCAACATCGATATTATAGGACAAACAATTCTCTTTCCAACAATGAGATAACTGATGCAAGTTCTAAGATCTTGTGATGAAGAGAATCATCTATATCCAGAGAGAGGATTGTGGGAACTGAATGTGGATCACAATATAACATTCTCACTCTTTTTGTTGTTGTTCACTTGGATTTTATTTTCCTACTCATTCTTTTCTTTTTGATCTGATTTTTCTCATGCAGCAAGAATTCTGTGCACACACAGAGTTAAAATAAAGGGCTGGAGCAGAATTTAATATGATTCAGCTGAAGTAAAAAAGACAAGGATAGTAATCATGATCTCAGACAAAGGAAAGGCAAAAACAGGGCCAATGAAATGGGATAATCATGGAAATGATATTTTGCTAAAACATATCATAGACAGTGAAAAAATATTTTTTAAAAAATTTACAGGTTTCTCTGATAAAGGCCTCATTTTTTAAATATATGAGTACAGAACTGAATCAATTATAATAAGAGCCATTTTCCAATTGATAAGTGGCCAAAATATATCAACAGGTATATTTCCCAAGAAGAAATAAAGCTCTCTATAATAATATGAAAAAATGTTCTAAATCACTAATGATTAGAGAAAGGGAAATTAAAACTCCTCTAAAGTATATCTTATACTTACCATAAATGATAAATGCTAGAGGAGATGACAAAAAATAGGTACATTAATGAATTGTTGTAGTGGTCCAACCATTTTGAAGAATAATTTGACACTATACCTAAAGAACTACAAAATTGTGCACATGTTTTGGCCTAGCAATATCACTGGTAGGTCTGTATCCCAGTGAAATCAAAGACCAAGAGAAATGGCCTATTTTTACAAAAATATTTATAGAAGCTCTTTTTGTGGTGGCAAAGACTGGAAATTTAGGGGATGATCATCAATTGGGGAATAGATGAACAAGTTGTGATACATGATTATGATGGAATACTATTGTGGTGATTTTAGAAGAAGCATGGTAAGAGCTATTTGGCCTGATACAAAGTGAAATGAGAAGTACCAGGAGATCATTTGTGCATAGTAACAGCTCATTGTAATAATTAATTGTGAACAGCTTGGCTATTCTGATCAATACAATGATTTAAGAGGATTCCAAAAGTTTCATGATAAAAAATGATCTCCACCTCCAGGGAAAACTGATAAAATCTGAGTGCAAACTGAAGTATAATTTTCCTCACTTTTCTTTATTTTTCTTGTTTTCTTTTTGAAATATGACTAATATGGAAATATATTTAGCATGATTTCATGTGTTAAACTGATACATTAATTGCTTTCTCAGTGGGTCTGGGAGGATGTTAGAGTGAGGGAGAGTATTTGGAACTCAAAATTAAAAAAGAAAAAAATGTTTAAAATAAATAAATAATAAAATTATTTTTTTTTCAAAAAAATAAAAGCATTCAAGAAATATGGGATATAAGGATTCTGAGAAGCTGGCAGAATAGATCAGATAATTCCAAGCTTTTCAGATTTTTAGGTTTTCCTCAATCTCTCTCATTTGGTTTTAAAAGTCACTTTGAGTTCTAAAAATTCTTTAGGGGTAGAGAGCCTTTTAATGTTACTATTCACTTTAAAAATTAAATGAGGATTGGGGAAAATCTTAAAAAAAATGCAAGAAAACCAAGATGATTATGAAAAGAAAATCAATGAACTAGAAAAAGAGATGTAGAGTCTAAAAGAAGAAAATGATTTTTTTAAAAATTAGAATTGGGCAGGAAAAAGCCAGTGAAGCTATAAGAGACCAAGAAATAACAAAAAAAATATAAAGAATGAAAAAAATAGAAGAGAATATGAGGCATCTCATAAGAAAAATGACAGATCTGAAGAAAAGATCAAGAAAAAATAGGAATAATTGGACTACATGAAAACTGTGACCACAAAAAGAACATAATAACAAATAATCAAAGAAGAATGTCCTAAAATGATAAAACATTTGGAAAATAGATATAGAAAAAAAATCCACCAATCACCCTCAAAGCTTTCCTACAAAGAAAACACATAGGAACATTATTGCTAAATTTTAAAACCCCAGATAAAAGAGCAAATTTTACAAGAAACAAACAAAAAACAATTCAGATATGCTAAAGCTACAATTAGAATTGTATAGGATCTATCGGTAGCTATAACAAAAGACCACAGATTCTAGAATGCTATATATCAACAATCAAAAGAACTGGGCCTGCACACAAAAACATTATATTTGGCAAAATTAAGAATAATATGGAATGAAAAAAATGGACATTCAATGAACTCAGCTTTTAAGAAATTTGTCCCAACCAAATCTGGATACAATAGAAAATTTAACATATAAGAGTCAACATCAAAGACCAATTTCAAGAAAGTCAACAACAACAAACTGTTTATGTTTTATACATGGAAATGTAAACCATATGTCTAAGACTGACAATAGGAATTTGATAGTCCAAAAGAAAGATTTTGAGTATGAGCTGACTCTAAAAATCAAAATGATCTAGTTGACAAGTTAAGGAGTAGAATTAAAATTGAAGAGTTATCAGGGATAGGAAGTAAAAGATACACACTCCTGACTGTAACCTGACTCTAACCCTAAAATGTGCCTCCCGACTCTAAAACACAATAACAATGATAAAAAATAGAATTTATTAGAAAAAATAAGTTCTGGGGAGTTCCGGGGGTAAAGCCTAGATAGTGGAGTAAAGTCAGGAAGCTGCTTGAACTATTCTAAATTCCCTCGAAAACCACATGAAACCAAGCCTCTGAACAGAATTTGACAGAATAAAACCCCTCTCCAGCTCAAGGTAGACTGAAAAAACTTCAAGAAAGGCCATTCTCATTGAGATGAAAGGGATGTTCAGTCCAAGTCAGATAGACTCAGAGAAAGCCTGTGGGAATGTCTTAATCACAGCAAATCAGCAACTCTGACCCTCATTCCTGGCTCAGTGGAGAAGCTGATCAGAGGGGCAGCTTCCAGTCCCAATTCAGAAGTCAAACTCTGAAAAATCAGGTTGTTTACTAAATAGAACAGGCAAAGTTACAACTTACAAACACAAAATCAAGGCTCAGAGCTGCACAGGAGGCATGGGACAGCTCTACCTTTATGCCAGGAACAGAGCGCCACCTTAAAAGTAAAAAAGGAAATGCCAAAAGAAAAGGAAAGAAAATTAGCAAAAGACAGAAAAGAACCTTGACCACAGAAAACTACTTTAGTGACAGGGCAGATCAAATCACAAAATTGAAGGACAGAATGTCCACAGAAAAAATCTCAAAGAGTGACATAAATTGGTCTCAAGCCCAAAGAGGCTTCTTGAAAATGCTCATAAAAGACTTCAAAAGGCAAATAAGAGAAGTAGAAGAAAAAATGAGAAAAGAAATGAAAGATATGCATGAGAGAGTCAACAGTTTGGAAAAGGAAGTAAAAATTTATCTGAAGAAAACAACTGCTTAAACAGTAGTATAAATCAAATGGAAAAAGAGATACAAAAGATAAATGAAGAAAATCACATATTAAAAACTAAAGCAGGGTAAATGGAAGTTAAGGACTTTGTGAAACAGCAAGAATCAGTCAAACAAACCAAAAAGAATGAAAAAATGGAAGAAAATGTGAAATACCTCATTGGCAAAACAGCTGACCTGAAAAACAGATCCTGAAGAGACAATTTACAAACTTTTGAACCACCTTAAAGCTATGACCAAAAAAAGAGCTTGGCTAACATTTTCCAAGAGGTCATTAAGAAAAACTTCCCCAATATTTTAGAAACAGAGGGAGAAATACTGATTGAAAAAATCCATCGATTACCTCTGGAAAGAGATCCAACAAGGAAAAACCCAAGGAACACTGTTTTGAAATTCAAAAACTGTAATCTCAAGGGGAAAATACTGTAAACTGCCAGACAAAAACAATTCAAATAACAAGGAGCAACAGTCAGGATTACTCAGGATCTGGCAGCTTCTACAATAAAGGATCAGAGAGCCTAAAATATCATATTCCAGAAAACAAAGGACCTGGGGTTACAACAAAGAATAAATAACCATTGAGGTTCAGCATCATCTTTCAGGTAAGGAGGAGTGTCATGGAAGAGACTTTCAACCATTTCTATTGGAAAAAATAGATGGCAAAATGATATCTGTAACTCTTAAGAACTGTATCTGTCACTGGGACAGAGGGAAGCATCACATTGACTGGGGATATGATTGTGAATGGACTCTGATATGATGATATCAAAGAAAAAGACATAAGGGGTAGAAAATGGTCTGTACAAGAAAAAGAGGAAATAATGGAATAATTAGCTCACAAGAAGAGGCACAAAAGACCTACTACAAACCAGGGAAAGAAGGGACGGGGATGAGCATTGTCTGAAGCTTGATTGCATCAGTTCTGGCTTTAAGAGGTAATAATTTAATCATTCAGTTGGTCTTAGAAATTTATAGAACTTTATAAAGATGTAGGAAGAGAAAGAGGACAAGAAAATGGAGGGATAGGATAGAAGGGAGGACAGAAATACTGAGGGAAAAGATAAGAGAACAGGGAAAAGGTAGTGAGTGGAGTGGGTTAAAAACACTACTAAGAGAAGGGGGATGTTAGGAGATAAGGTAGTGGGTGGGGTGATTAAAAAAAGCACACAACTAAAGACAGGGTGGAAAGAGAACAAAAGTATATACAGGGGAAAAATCAGATGGAGGGAAATACAGAGCTGGTTGTCATAACTGTGAATGTGAATGTGATGAACTCTCCCATAAAATGGAAGCAAATAGCAGAATGGATTAAAAGCTAGAATCCTACAAGATGTTGTATACAAGAAACACATTTGACACAGAGAGACACATACAGAGTAAAGGCAAAAGGCTGTACCAGAATTTATTATGCTTCAGCTGAAGCCAAAAAAAAGCAGGGGTAGCAATTCTGATCTCAGATAAAGCAAAATAAAAATAGATCTTATTAAAAGAGATAAGGATGGAAAGTATATCTTGATAAAGGATACAGTAAATATTGAAGTAGTAATGATACTAAATGTGTATGCACCAAGTGGTAGAGTAGGCAAATTCCTAGAGAAGATTTTAAGCCAGTTACAGGAAGAAATAGACAGCAAAACTATTCTAGTAGTAGACTATTAACAAATGCTGGCTGGATTAGCTGAATTTTATATAACTTGGAGTCCTTAAGCAAGAACCAATGGGCAGATTTGGGAAAAGAGTCTGTAAACCTGGATGGAAAAAAATATCTTTATTTAGTTTATTACAAAGGAAATCCTTTCCTTGGCAATCCTATACATTTAATTTTGAACATTTAGTCAGTCAGTCAAAAAGCATTTATGAAATACCTACTATATACCTGGCACTGTGCTAAGCATTAAAGATGCACAGAAAAGCAAAGACGAGCTCCCAATCCAAAGGGGGCACATCGGCTTTCCAGACTCCGGCTAAAGGAGCCCATGGTCCAACGAAGGTGGAAGAAGCCCTGGTTAACCTATCTAGGCTTGGTTTTGTTGTACAACATCAATAAAAGGCTAAGAATGAATTTTGCTCCTTTAAAAAGTGGGGCTGCTGTAAAATGATGACTGCACATTCACCAACTCGGAGAGGGGAGGCCGAGGCCTGGAGACAGCTGGGATGAGGCAGGGTAAAAAACATCCTCTTCCATGCAGCTCCTTGCCTTCTCTGTACCTGAAAGGCTTACGAATGTTGAGAAGGGACTTTAGAGATCTAGAGATTTAGGCCTGAACAGGACCAAGGGCCAAGGCTCTCATTTAGTGCTTGCCACACCAGGTCACACAGCCAACAAGGGCCAGAGAGGGGATTTGTACCCAGATCTTTAACTCCAAAATTCACTGATCTTTCCCTATTCCATTTATCAAAGAAAACGTGAGCTGGAGCTGTCATCTGGAGGCATCTGGATAGCGATAATCTTGGAAACAGCCACATGAGAAGGTCTGAAAATATTCCCTGTGAGAATGGGGAAGAAACTGAGCTGATTAGCCCGGAGAATAGGCTTGGGAAATAGGACAGATGTCCTCCAGCTTTGGAAGGGTTTTCCTGGACAAGAGAGTATCAGCATATTCTGTTTTTCCAATAGAAACACTCTAGGAGGTCCTGTGTGGGTCCTGTGTGGGTCCTATCCAACACTGTCTATGATCCTATGATTCCCTCTCTTGGCACTACAAAAATCTGGCCGTTATCTGGCTTCAGTGACATTTCGTGGAATCAAAACATCAGAGAAAATGCACCTGAGAGAAAATGCTACATACAGACAGACTGAATTGGAGAGATGATGTAAGTGGGCAGCTGGGGCAATTTTGGCCCTTAATAAGTATTTCTGGAAGGAGGGATTGAATTATTACATTTTAGTTTGCTTATCATAGACCTGACTTCCTGGGATGTCAAAAATGGGGAATTTCAATTTGGGAAATTTTAAATAATTTGCTGTCTACAGTTTCCTGCCTTATTAGGATGTCTCCCCACATCTCTTTGGGCTTGCTCAACCCCACACCAAGAAGCAGAATGAAGCTATCAAATGCCATTCTCCAGCCAACTCAGCTTTCAAGACTGTCTTTGGAGCAGTCCGTGGGGATGAAGTCATTGCCCTAATGAATTTTGCTGCTATGTCATCCAAATGTCAAGGATTGTGCAATGACCATCTTCAGTAGTTGTCACTTTGTCCTTCTGTTTGGCTGATCCAATTTCTAATCCTCCTCCAGGAACTGAAGCCTTGAGAGGCACTAGGTTAGAGAGAGACCTAAAGAAGCTGTTAGAGGACTTAGGGAAGGTTAGGAGAGGGAGCATGGATGGAGAAACCCTGATAATAGGGACGGTGGGTTTGAAAATGTCTCCCTCTCACAGTCCAGAAAGAGCTTCAAAAGGAATTGGCCAAAAACTGGTGAGATGTATGTCTTTCTAAGATAATGCTGCCTTGGTGTGAATCACAAATCCCCCACTATTTATGACAGATCAAACCTACAGGTGACCCAAAAGGCAACTGAGAGACTTGTGGAGGGTATAAGCAGGCTGCAACATCTTTCCCAGGATGGCCTGTGCTGCAGAAGTAGAGCAAGGGACATGAAAAATTTGAATTGTGTCTCTTTGGATGGCTAACTAATGACTGGAATTCTGCCTTGCATGGTTCTATTACTCATTAATATATATATACATATATATATATATTATCCCTTCGTATTCAATTCACACTTATTCTCTCTCTCTCTTTCTCTTTCTCTTTCTCTCCCTCTGTATATATATATATTACTTCAAACGGTAAACAATGAGAAAGTTCTGAATTACAAACATCATCTTCCCATGTAGGAATATAAACAGATAAACCTTATTAATTCCCTTATGATATCACTTTCATGATTACTTCCTTATATTTCTCCAGAGTTCTATATTTGGAAACCAAATTTTCCATTCAGCTCTGGTCTTTTCCTCATGAATGCTTGAAAATCTATTTCATTGAATGACCACATTTTTCTCTGAAGGATTATTTTCAGGCTTCCTAGATAAATGATTCTTGGTTGCAATCCTAGTTCTATTGCTCTCTGGAATATCATATTCCAAGCCCTCCAGTTCTTTAATGTAGAAGATGCTAAATCTTGTACTACCCTGAGTATGGCTCCACTATACATGAATTGTTTCTTTCTGAATGCTTGCAGAATTTTCTTCTTGACCTGGGAGACCTGAAATTTGGCTGTAATATTCCTGGGAGTTTTCATTTTAGGGTCTCTTTCAGGAGATGATCAGTGGATTCTTTCCATTTTTATTTTATTTTTTGGTTCTAGAATATTAGGACAGTTTTCTTTGATAATTTCTTGAAAGATGATATTCAGACTCCTTTTTTGATTATGACTTTCAGCTCTCTCCTGGATCTATTTTCCAGGGTAGTTGTTTTTCTAATGAAATATTTCACATTTTCCACCTATTTTTTCTTTTATTTATTGTTCTTTTTGGTTTTGTTTTATTGTATCTTGATTTCTCATAGGATCATTAGCTTCCATTTGTTCAATTCTAATTTTTAAGGAATTATTTTCCTCAGTGAACTTTTGTACCTTTTTTTTCCCAGTTGGACAATTTTCCTTTTTAAAATATTCTTCCCCTCATTAACTTTCTGTATTTCCTTTTGCACCACTCTCAATTCTTTTCCTGAGTTTTCCTCTCTCTCTCTTACTTGATTTTCAAAATCCTTTTTGAGCTCTGCCATAGCTTAAGTCCAACTTTTATTTTTCTTAGAGGCTTTGGTTGTGGGAGCTTTGATTTTGTTATCATCTTCTGAATGTGTGTTTTGATCTTCTTTGTCATCATGATAACTTTCAATTGTCAGAAACTTTTTTTGTTGTTGTTATCTGCTCATTTTTTAGCCTATTACTTTTTGTTAAAGTAGGGCTCTGTTTTTGGGTTGGAAGCTGCACAGTCTTCAGGGATTTTGTGCAGCCATTTCCGGAGATCCTTCCAAGGACATGAACACTAGCCTTTCTTTCTACCCTGGAGCTATTAGAAGTGTCCCTGCCCCACTGTAGCTATAAGATCAAATGCGCTAAAGCAACAGAGTCCCAGCACTGGGACTGCATGTCCAACTCCTTCCCATTCGCACAGACCCTCTCCATTGACCTTCAGAATCCTTTTCAACATCCTGAGGCGCTGTAAGCATGAGCTCCCCTACAATGCAAAGAAAAACTGAGACTAGATGAGTGTTAATGACTCACCTTGAGTCCTCCACTGGTCCCAGGTCAGAGATGAAGGTCAAACCAGCCCTCTAGCTTCTGGAGCTCTTTCCACTGCTTTGGACCCTTGAGGGTTGGGTATATCTTTGTTATTTGAAGCAATATCCCTGGATCTTTAGCCTAAGGCCCAGGATGTCATTGTTATAACTAAAACATAGTCCTGATAGGGAAGTAGCCCAAAATAATGGAAGTAAGGCTGGGGGAAGAAGGGAAGAGCTTCCTGGAGAGGGGAAGAGGGGCTGCTTGGAGGAGGGAGGGGCTGCCAGGAGAGGGGAGAAGGGCTTCTTGGGGAGGGGGAAGTCAGGGTAGACAGAGCATTTTAGTTCAGGAATGACCTAGACTAGATGGACACTACGGTTCCTCTCTATTTGTCATGGTATGACCTGGAAATCTCTTTCAGCTCTAACATCCTGTAAGTCAGAGTCTTCACTTTGTTTGAGAGTTTTAATGAGAAATTCAAATTCAAGGATCCAAGTTTCCCACTGGCTTCTATGGTGCCAAAGGTAGGGCAACTGCTGATGAAGGCAGAGAGCAAGCAGGATCAGAGAGCAAGCAAACAGGGCAGTAAGGGCAGGGGACCTGGGACCCAGACCATTCCCTGAACAATCTCTACATTTCACTTTCTGGACAAGCCCTGGTTAACCAGCAGTCAAGGTGCTACCTGATGGGGACGTGGGGATGGGGATGGGGAATGTCTGACTGGCCAGGAGACTCATGTATCGTGGGTACCCACCGAAAGCCGAGTCAGGGAATCAGTGACTGCTGCCAGCATGGCCATGGTCTGGGTCAGTGCCGTGGGAGGGGGGCCAGTGATCCAGCCTCATCAAGCTCCCATTGGGGAGACCCGAGTCTATTTAGAATTTTCAGCGTGACACCATCATGGTGCATTTTTAATGGCTTCTCTGAATAGCGGGTCTTGTTTAGCATGTTCTCCGACGCAGCTCCAGCTTATGCTTTAAACCAATTTTATGAGATGGAGATAAAACATATTTCTCAGCCACAAATTACCCCCATAAGCCAGGCCTTATTAGCTGTGTTTAGGAAGTGTAAGTTTGGGTTTTAACTTCCCCTAACAATTTATTACCACTATTTCCTTAGTCTGAAAAACTGGGAAAATGAGAATAATGGGTCACATTACAACAGACTGCATTGTGATGCTAGGTAGATTAATTATGTGACGTTTTTAAGACGCCTTGATATAGAAGGCATTAGCCACTAATAGCTTAAATTTATAGAAGGCTTTCTGGTTCACCAAGCCCCCCTTACAAGTAATATTCCATTGGATGCTCATAATTACTCTGTGATGTAGATAATGCACCTATTATTATCTTAAATTTACAAATTAAGAAATAGTGGATCTGAGAAATTAAGTGACTTGCTCATAGTCTTATAAATGGAGAGGCAGACTCCAGTCAGGCCCTCCCGCTGTTCTGGGATCAGAGCCCTTCTCCCTCCCGACCTTGGCTACTCAGTCTGGGAAACAAGTGGAGAATCAGGACTCCTCCTGACCAAGCCACCAGTTGCCCTGATGCAGAGGCCAGGCATGGAGAAGGGGGCCCAATCTGGAGTCAAGCCACCCTGTGATGGAGGCTGGTACGAGTCATAAGTAGTGTCCAGTCTCCCTGGAAGCCTGTGACCCCCATTAGTGACCGGCCCTCTCCTCCAAACTGAACTGTCAGATCTCAACTGGTCTTGAACTTCTGGCTCCATTCCTCAGACACTGGCCCACCTAAAACACCAGTTCACTTGTTGGGTCATCCCCAGAATTCACTTCAGCCCCTTCTCTTCATCAGCATGGAGACTGTTAATAAATCCAAAGGAACTAATGAGATCACCAAGTGGGAAGAAGAGCAGAGGGACAAAGGCCGAACTCGGAGGGACACCTAAGGGTATTGGCTGTGATTTGGAAGAGGATCCCATGAAGAAGAAGAAGAAGGGGGTCAGAGAGGGAGGAGGAGAACCAGGAGGGGGTGTCCTGAAACCCTTGAGACAAGAGAGCTTCTAGGAGGAGGAACCACCGGGGTCCAAGGCTGCTGAGACATGTGAGCATGGAGAAAAGGCCACTGCCTTCAACAACTTGGCTATCATTGGCCATGCTGGAGAGTGGGGTCAGTGACAAGGCTGGAAGCTAAATTCTAAGGGGTTAAGAAGAAAGTGAGGGAAGAGAAAATGGAGGCAGCAAGTGTAGATGATCTTTGTGGGGGGGTTGGCCACAAAGGGCAGCAGAGAGAAAGGATGGTGGGAAGCATGCAATGAGAGCTTTGGAGAAAGGAGCAGTCATGGGAAACGAGCCTGTGGGAAGGGAGGGACTGCATATGATGCTAGAGTGGGAAGGAGCCGATGGCATGAGATGGCATGAGCAGGTAGAGGGGCCTGTGAATGGTCAGAAGGAGGAGGAGGGGCAGAAGGCACCACCAGATGGAAGGGGAGAAGGAGAGAGAGGAGAGAACTCAGGGGGAATGGCTACGGTTTTCCAGTAAAAAATAAGGCAAAGTTTTTGGCTCAGGGGATGGGGAAAGAGGAACCGTGGGAGCTCTGAGACGAGATAAAAGGTTTAGAAGAGCCATTACAGGGAGCAGGAGAGGGGCTTGAGAAGGCAGGTATTTGCCTGGCAGAACTGAAGGCCCACTGAGGTTGTGCTTTAGTGCCCCCAGTGAGAAGGGCCGATTTTCTCCAGCTTCGCCCAGCAGGATGTGAGTAGATGTGGTGGGAGAGACCCGAGATGAGCTTTGTCCAGGTACAACGGGTGCTATGATAAGGAGTGAAGAGGCTCAAAAGAGGGAAATGATGGAGAGTTGAATTGGTTGAGTTGGCCAAAGGGTCAAGATGGGGAGAAGAGAACAGCTAGTGCTGGGGAGATGGCCTGGGGAGGGTGAGCAGTTCAGGTAGTTGGGGTGAGTGCAGAGCCCAGACGGGACCCAGGGTTTGCTGGCTCTCTGTGCACTAAACTCCCAGGGCTGAAATGAGAAATACAAGAGATTTGGATCACCAAGCTAGTCTACCGGAGGCGGCCACCGGGGGGCGACCCACAGCATTGGGTCCCAAGTTTTGCCCACAACATATGCTAGCTGTGTGACAATGGGCTAATCTCTTAATCTCTGTTTGCCTCCTGTGTAAAATAGGGATGATGATAGCACCTACTTCCAGGGTTGTTGTAAGGATCAAATGAGAGAATAATTGCAAACTGCTTAGCACTGGGCTTGGCGCATAGTAGGTACTACTTAAAATCTTATTTCCTTCCTTTCCTCTTCTGAATCTCTCCCATGACATGTAAAAAATACAGAGATCGACCAAAGGGCAAGTGACTTGAGAGCATCAGAATTTGAACCAGATCCACAGGATCCTGGTGACCACTGTCCCCAGCTACCTCTGCAACACTCATTTAAAAACAATCTTTATTACCTAAAGGACCCCTTCTCCCCAAAGAGATCCCAAGCAATAACCACAAGGAAGGCTGCTAGAAGGAGTAAGCTTCAGGAAGAAATCGAACCATATCCCACAGCCGAATTTCCCTCCATAAAGGTGACGACACTTTCTGGCTCATGGATGTGCTCCAAGTCCAGCAGCTAGCAACACTGGTATTAAAAATAAAAATTAAATTACCATCATTCCTTTAAAGGGAGATTCTTATCTCTCCTCATGTAATTAAAGTCATATTGACCTCTCAGGGTAGAACAGATTCCGGGTTGCCATTTGAAAAGCAAATTATGTCGCTATAATTTCTTAGATTTTATCTATTACAAAAACATGTCTACTGTTACTATTTTCAATTTAGAAGTGACTCTCAATTATAAACATTAGAAGTTTGCACTGGCAACCGAGCGCTATTGAATTGCTGTTTGGGGAGGAGGTAAAACACCACACTCAGAGATGATGACTACCCCGACCAAGCTCGAAACTTTCTATCGTTTAATGTGCCATAAAAACAGGGAGATCAATTTATATCAAAATTCCCAGAACCACTCGGAGGCCCCCGACGTTCGGGAGACAATTTTGTCTTCCTCCGACAATGAAACCCACACGAGCTGTTTTTCCCTTCCCTTGGTAAGTCAACAGTCTTCCATGGGCAAGGAGAAATGTCGAACTGCAGCCACCTTCTTGAACACCATCAGAATCCTTCACATGTATTTGGTGGGAATGTTTCTTAATGGTGGCCAGCTCCTTTGTTTCCATGAACAAACCTCCTCCAGAATTAACCAGCTGACAATCCTCTCTGCCAAGCTTTGCATTCAGTTTTCCCTGAATCTGTGTGCGTGTGATCCGGCCACGGTTAACGGCTACAAAATGTTCACTTGTCGCCATATGAGCTCGATTGGGCAGGGCAGCGAGGAGACCAGACAAATCAGGTGTTTGAGGAGTTTCTGGATGGGTTACGAGCCGGAAAACACTCATCTCCTCGTTTTCGGGGGTGTTTCCAAAGCAGAGTCATTTCACGGTTACTGTCAGACTAGTTGGGACCTTGGGAAAGGCAACGGAGGAAGGAAATGAAGAGGAAGCCAACAGAGCTGATGAAAATGAATAAAACCGGACCAGTCTTGGCTCGCTGACTCCCTGTGTGAATATGACCCTAAGCCATCTCAACAGATGGAAATCCAGATTCACAGCAAAAAATAATGAAGAGAGGAGCGTTCACTTTTGCAAAAGAAGTTTCCCTGGGATTTCTGGAAAGATCGAGTTTCTCTGATGTAATTAAAATAGGTGTCAAACTTAGACAAATATCTTTCCAAATTCTTCCAGAAAATGAAGTGGCTGAATCATGCTTCCCATCCTCCAGAAAAAGGTACAGAACGAGAGACCCATTTTCTGAGTAGCCAATAGGTTGAATTGTTTTGTTTGACTATGGTTACTCAGAATAGGAGTGTGGGTGTATCTGTGTCTATCTATATCTTATATATTGTATCGATGTTTTATAATTATCTATATAACATATAGATAGACACAGATACATACACATGTTTATATATTGTTTTATTTGAGGGTGAGTTGGTTGGGGAAAAATAAAAATGCACAAAAAAGACAGAAAAACATTGTAAAATATTTGAAATACATAAATAAGAGGAAATGAATGGAGTAAGGATATTAAACCAAGATGGTTATAGCAAGAAATACAAGCAACAATCCCATAATCCCTTCAAACATATCTAAACAATGCACCAGACCAGGTCATGTCTGGGAGCACTAGGAGAAAATCATAGGGAGCCATTTTTCCAATCCAAGTCCACATGGGGAGACACCAAATGTTATACTTTTATGCAGAGCATTATAGGAGAGAGAAAAGATGCAACATAGGGAACCCAACCTAGCAGGGTTTAGAATTAGCTGTCAGCTGGAAGCTGTTACTCACTAACTAGCTCTGCAGCAGAGATCTAGGGCTAACAGAGGAGAGGACCAGATCTTTGGAGTGGTTTTTGGGAGGTCGGGGGAACAAGAAATGGCTACTGACTCTAGACTGTATTCCAGGCAAAGAAGGCAGTCAGAAGCAAGTGACTGTACTGTGACCTAAATCTTAAGAGCAAGGAAGCTTTCAGCCCAAGTCGTTTTCAGTTGAAACCTTTAACAGTATAATAACCAGAGTAAAAACCCCAGATCAAAGGGAATCTGAAGCTGTGTCACTCTGAACTGGCAGAACTTTTCAACTGGCTAAGAGTGGCTGTGTCCAGTAGCAGTCTAATAAAACTCTAATTGGAGCAAGCCCACAGTTGTATTGCTCAGAATAAAACCTATGTCAGGAACTGTAAAAGCTCAGACTCTGATCTGGCTTAAAATACTTGAAGAGTAAGAAAGCTTGTAGGTCTTTGGCCTGAGCTATGTTTCAGGTACTGAAATAATTTAACACACAATGTCTCAAGAAAGTAGCATTAGAATCAGCCTAGATATTCCCTCCAGTACTATACAGAACTCATCCCTAACATAAAGTCAAAAGCCTTGAAATAGGGTAGAAAAAGAACAAACAAACAAAAAAGAATCCTATCACTAAAAAAAAACTATTATGACAGGGAAAGTCAAGAACAAAACTAGAAGAAAAAAAATAAGGCTCCAAAATATCTGCAAGCAAAACATTAAAGAAAACTATTACTTGAGTACAAGTTCAACTAGAATTCCCTGAAAAAGAGATGAAGCAAGAAAAAAAATTTTTAATTTTAAATTCTAAAAAAGTAAATATGATCATTAGAGGAAAAAGATGAAAAAGAAATAAAAGTTGTAGAAAAAAGAATTGGAAAGTAAATTAACAGTTTTGTGAAAAATTCAAAATCTTGCCCAAGAAACAAACTCCCTGAAAATTCCAATGGAACATAACAACTCCATGGTATATAAAAATATTAAAAATTAATCAAAACAGGAAAAAGAAAGAAAATGCTAGGAATATCATAGCCAAATCAATCATTTCAAACAGATTGAGAGAAATTTAGGGATCATTGGACTACCTAAAATGTATGATTAAAAAAACTTTAAAATTATATTTCAAGAAAATTTAAAACTAATCAGATCTCTTAGAACTACAAAACAAATTGGAAATAGAAAGCATCCACCTCCTGAAAGAAACCCCAAAATGAAATCCCCAAGAAATGTTATAATCAACATCCAGAGTCTCCAAGTCAAAGAAAAAACTACTTTAAACAAGTAGAAAGAAAGAATTTAAAGACTAAGAAGCCACAGTCAGGTTCCTACAAGATATGGCAGCCACTGGTATAAAGGAGTGAAGAAGTGGGAACACAATATTCCATAAAGCGAAAGATATAGGTACATAACCAAGAATAACTTACCAAAGCACTACTTAGTACTAAAAGGGGAAAATGGATATTTAATAAAATGGAAATTTCCCAGAAAAGACCAAAGCTACCTAGAAATTTTTAAGAAAAAACATGATTTGAGAAGCACAAGAAAGTAAACATGAATGGACAATCATAAAAGACTAACAAGAACAAACTATTTGCATTCTAATATGAAGAGACAATACATGTGTTGTTGCCTTTGAATATTTTCATTTAGACAAAAGACTTTGAAGAGGAATATACTTGGGGAAGATAGGAAGAGAAAGGGAGACTGGGGGAAATTATCTCATAGAAATCAGATGCACAACTAGAAGTTGATACAAACAGTGAGAGAAGGACAAAACAGACACAACCCGAAGTCCAAAGATGAAACTCTGTTCCCACCTCCGACTTCACCTTGCTGTGTGATGGTAAAAAAAAATGTTCTCTTCTCTGAACCTCAGCCTCCTAAATGAGCTATATCATGGAATCCTGAATCAATGTGAGCTGTTACTATCAGATACTTGATGTAGGATAGAGGAAAACAGAAAAAGAATTACAACATAGTCAACCTCCAAGAGCATGCCATCTGGCTGGGGACATGAAGTCACTGGCCATGAGGAAGTCAGTGAATGAGACAGCTTGTAACTCAACTCTGGCTCACATGGTATATACAGGGGCTGGTGCTGGGAGAGGGGATCAAGAGGATTAAAGGAAACAGCTGGATGGCTCAGTAGATTGAGCGCTGAGTCTGGAATCGAGAAAACGTCACACAAATCTGGCTTCACACATTCACTAGCTGTGTAACCCTAAGCAAGTCACTTCACTGCCAAGAAAACCTCATAAGGGGTCACAACTGAACAAGAACAACAACAAAGCTCTTGATTCTTTGATGGAGATATGGAGGATGACTATGGAGATGAATGATTGAAGAGGGCAAGGTTTTGAAGTCATACCAGGGAGACTGAAAATTGATAAAGTAAAAAATGGGCAACACTAAGGTTGTGATTGAGAAAATATCTTTGTGTCTCTTCTATCTTGGGGGAGGTATATATTATGATTATGACATATGATATATCCTAATAACAAGAGTATCCTAAGAAGCCTTTCTACCTTAAGGCCCTCTCCACTCTAAGCCATCTGCCATACAGCTGCCAAAGTATTATTCTTAAATATTATTAAAAATATCAAAAATGATACCCTTAAATATTGCCTATATTTATCATGTCACTGACATTAATTACATATCTTAGGCAAGTACAATGCAATTAAATAAATATTTAATAAACACCAGGTACTGTACTAAATGGTGGGCATACAAATAAGAAAAATGGACAATTCCTGCTCTTAATCTTCCAATCTATTCCTTCCACTCTATTACAGGGAAACAATACAAAAATTGAAGCCAGAAAGTAGGGATGGAGAGCACCCAGAAATAAATCTTTATATATACATACATACATACATACATACATACTTATTACCATTTCTTAAAAACAAAAAGCAAATTTGCAAACTAATGAGATAGTATACTTAGAGAACCCTAGAGAATCAACTAAAAAACTATTGGAAACAATCCATAACTTTAGCAAAGTTGTAGGATACAAAATAAATCCACATAAATCATCAGCATTTTTATGTTTTCAACAAAGGCCAGCAGCAAGAGATACAAAGAGAAATTCCATTTAAAATAACTGTCGATAATATAAGTTATTTGGGAGTCTACCTTCCAAGGCAAAGTCAGGAACTATAATGAATACAATTACAAAACACTTTCCACACAAATAAAGTCAAATCTAATCAACTGGAAAAATATCTAATGCTCATGGATAAGCCAAGCTAATATAATAAAAATGACAATACTACCTAAATTAATCTACTTATTCATTGCCATACCAATCAAACTCCCAAGAAATTACTTTACAGAGTTAAGAAAAAAATAACAAAGTTCGTCTGAAAGAACAAAAGGTCATTAATGTCAAAGGAATTAATGAAAAAAATGCAAATGAAGGCGGCCTAGCTGTACCAGACCTAAAACTATATTATAAAACATCATTCATCAAAATCATTCGGTACCAACTAAGAAATAGAATAGTTGGTCAGTGGAATAGGTTAATCACAGGACAAAATAGTCAATGATTATAGCGATTTAGTTTGATAAACCCAAAGACCCCAGCTTCTGGGATAAGAACTCACTATTTGACAAAAATTGCTGGGAAACTTGGAAATTAGTATGACAGAAACTAGGCACTAACCCATACCTAACACCTTATACCAAGATAATGTCAAAATGGGTTCATGATTTAGACATAAAGAGTGATATTATAAACAAATTAGAAGAACATAGGATAGTTTACCGCTCAGATCTGTGGAGAAGGAAGAAATTTGTGGCCAAAGGAGAACTAGAGTACATTATGGAATGCAAAATTCTAGAAATTCTCACTATTATCATGGGATGTCAAAACAGAAATTGGGTCTGAATGGTCCAACTGTATAATCAGACAAGGGTGTGTAGCATTTTTTCTCCTGCTCAATAAATACAATGGAGTTGGTTCAAAATATTGGGGAAGAAGAATGTATAAGTAAAGGGAAAATGACTATTAAGCATCTACTATGGATCACTAAGCAAGGCACTAGAATATAAGAGAATAAATTGCAATTTTAAGGTAGCAGGCTAGAAACAGGGTCAGCTCAAGACTCAGGACAGTTGCTGGCTATTTATTCTTAGTGCCTTTGGCAAAATTATAAGCACAGGAAGCTTAGATAAAGAGCAGATTTGCATCATTGGAATCCATTTCCACTCTAGAAGTTCCATTTGCCTAGGAAACCACAGACCTAGACCCAAAAGATATCCTAAAGCAGATAGGGCTCCAATGAAGCATCTGCTGCTGAGCTCTCCATCATAGGAGCCCACGGATGGTACTTACAGAGCTGCTTGGACCGCCCCAAGTTACATGATATAATCCTAAATCCTTACCTATGTAACTCCATTAACAAGCCTTCTGGAGAAACAATGACCGAGCTGTTCATATTGTGAATGGACAGAAGTCTGCTCCATACTAAAAACAGCAGGAAACCTGAGTTTCCAACCACTGGTAGGTTACCAGGACTTTGCCTAAACCAGCCTGCCCCATTGGGCATTTATTTCGATGAAAAATTCTTCAGGTCAAGAAATTCCAGAACTTCCCTAGAGGAAAATACATGGCAAGATTCTTCTGCTCCCCCGCCTTCCTTCTGTTATTTTTGAAATGTTTCAAGACTCCAGTGTAACAGTCTGTGCAATCTATGCTCTGAATGATCCTGGTTAGAAGCAGAAGTCTGGGTTTGGGCCACATTTCTTCCCATTCCTGGACTTTAAGCATTGTGCTGTCCAATATTTATAGGCTACAGTTAGTTCTACTTGAAAGAAAGACTTTTCTCCAGCCCCTTCGATGATTTAGCATCCAGCCAACCTCAGGGATAACCAGTGTTGACTTTAGAGAATCCTTATCAGTGAAACGTGTACCTCCCAAATGTCCGCCCCTCAAACTGATCTCCATTGGTCCCAAGTGGAAATGGTATTTACAGGTTATTTCACCCACTGACACACAAGCACACAAGGACTTTTTCTGCCTTTCTTGATATGTCCAGCCCTTAGTGCCATTACCCATACACAGTGAGCACTTGACCAATGCTTGTTGACCGAATTCTAACCCACAGATTCCTAAGCATATGATTAGCTTCTGACTTAAACCTGAGCTAGAATTTCATAGTCTCATCAACGAAGAACTGGAAGGGTTAGTCCAGACTTCAAGATCTAGTTCAATTTCCCATTGGAAAAAAGCAAGGTTTACAGAGGTGCTGGGGTCATTAGGCCGATTCCTTCATTTGACACAAGTGAAAACTGGAGAATCACTGAGGAAAAATGGTCTCGCCCAAAGTCACGGCAGTAATAAGTTGCAGAGCTGGTGATCAAAAGTACTCCTCCGACTCTAATCAAGGAATCTTCCCACTGCATCACCACCCCCCTGCTCAATTCCTTCTCTGTAAAGTACAGATCAACCAAAATCATCTTCCAAGCCTTTTCTTGCTCACAAATTCGATACTTCCTTCACTTTTATAGCTAAGAGACCAAAAATGTCATTAGGGTTTTTTTTTTTTTTTTAAGGAAAATAGTAGAAAGCTGAAGTCATTTTACTCCTTAGTCCACTTTTGACTCATTTGGATAAAATTTATTTTGTACAAATCACATTCAGTTCTCACTCTCTGGGTAAATTTAGTGCACAGAGACATTCCCTTTAGTAAGAGACACCATATACTTTTGGGATGGGATGAGAGCAAAAATGGGCCATGAAAAAGTTCAGAGGAAAATTCCCAAGATTTTCACTAGTCCACAGACTTACTTTTTCGAAGGGACCCTAAAAGGACTTTGATAATATTTCACAGAAATACACATTGTGACACAAATTAGAAGAAAATGTCCATTTTAGGAAATGGTTTTTTTTAATCCCTCCCCATGGCCCCAGATAATAAATTGCCATACAGAGAGATGGGGAAAAATTGAAACTTTTTGTTAACAATGAAAGTTTATATTTATCCATGCTCATAAGAATCAAGGAATGTCCCTAAGTCTCTCATTTTATCTTCATGCCAATCCTATGAACAAAGGAACATTCTTATTTTGTGGAATGGGGAAATTGAGGCTGAGAGGGTAAGTGGCTTAGCCAAGGTCCCATTGCCAGTCTGGGACAAAGCCAAGTCCAGAGTTCTTTCTGCAGGAGCATCTTGAAATATATACACCACAGACTTAACTCTCAGTTTTCCCAAGTACTCCCGATGCTTATCCATGGAGCAGCTACATTTTGTAGTGTTCAAAGAGGTTCCTGCCCAGCCACTGTTGGGGGGAAACGAATTTGGCTTTTCTGCTTGTTCCCAAAAGGTAGGACGAGGAACGATGAGCAGAAGAGCCAAAAAAGAAAGATTAAATCAACTGGATGAGCAGCCATGACTATCCCTGGAAATCAAAACCGAATAAGCAAAAACACAGCTTTTCCAAACCATGATAGGATCTGTGTGTTTTGAGGAAATCTTAGGAAAAGAAGAAAAAAGACTGAGTCACTCATGAAGGGGGAAACCGACTGGATGAATAGTAAACAACATAAAGTCAGCTTCACCCATACGCATCTGCCTTGGTGCTAACAAGAAACAGGAAGTTCGAGGCGCCTTCGTCTCGGACACTGAGAGCCTGATCTCCAGCCTGTTCGGGCAAGAGCAGAGATCATCTAGCTTTCCTTTACTGACCTGTAGTGAAATGATTCTAAACTTGTCACAAGACAGTTCCTTAAGCAGATAATTCTATCTGCTTGGAAGTTCTTCCTTATATCGACTCCAAATCAGCCTCTATGTTGCCCCAAGCTCTGAGCTCTGGGTAGCACAAGTCTCTGCCTGTTATTCTGTCACCCTAAATGGAGTAGCCCAAACACCCCGGTTAAGATGCTCCAGGATTCAAAAGGAAGTCACAAGTCCCCCCTGGAGGAAGTGGACAAACAAGGGGTTAATGGCTGAGATTTCACAAGTGACAAATTCACAGGAATTTAGAGGAAGGTTTCCATTCCCCATGCGCCCCATTGTGTTGTTCTTCCTTCTTTTTTGAAGAGAACCAATGACATCATAGGATGACTTCTTGACTCCCAGCACATAATTCAGCTGAGGAACAGGTACAGGAGCCAATTATGCTTGAGCAGCCAGCTGGTGCAGTGGTTACAATACTGGACATGTTCAAAGTCTCCCTCCAATAATCACAGGCTATGTGATCCTGAAAAAGTCATTTAAGCTTTTATCTGCCTCAGTTTCCTTAACTGCAAAATGGAAATGATAATAAGAGCTAGCATTTATATTGTGATTTAAGCTTTGCAAATATTACCTCATTTGATCCTCATAACACTCCTGGAAGAAAGGTGCTGTTATTACCCTTTACAAATTAGGAAACTGCAGCTTAGAGAAAATGACTTGACCAGCATCATATACCTAGTAAATGTCTAAGGCAGGATTTGAACTCAGATTTTCCGGACCCAGTTTTACTCCTTTGTCTCCTAACAAATTCAAAATTAATGCTAACACTCACCCCCCCTCCCCGGATTGTTGTGAGGTTCAAATGCATGCACAAAATGATCCAGGGTTGGCCATCAGTCATGTTGCAAGCCAACGTAGTTTTCTTGCTGTGACCAAAGATCCAGCCCTTTCTAGCAGATCTGCTGTGAAGCTTCCTGAGGCAGGGGGTCAGGTTTCTGACAAACAGCAGCCACCCACCCCTCCACCATCTGGGGCCATCTTGGTCGTCCTTCTCGCTTGGTAGGACCAGCTGGAGTGGACAGAGCCTGTGAACCTGAGAAGTACCACGATACCCAATGAGGTGTTTGAGGAGGATTGTCAAGGGCGTCCAGAAGACCCCCATTAATCAAGTCCAGGCAGTACTTCAGCTGGCAAACAAGTGGCTTCCAGAATGCGACAGATTCCTTGTCCAGCTGTTTCCATCTCTCTCAATATGACATGTACCATAATCCTCCCATCCTCCTCCCGGCCCATTTTAGCCAGGCTGTCCTCGGTCCAGCTCACCCCTGCAGCTGCCATGGCAGAAACAGACAGGCCTTCGGGAAAGCCAGCTGTCTGGTGGCCTCTCTGTGATGGAGGAAGTCCTGGGTCTGGGGGCAAGTGGCTTGGGATGCTGGCTGCAAGTTGCCTTGACTTACAGAAATCCATTTTACCCACAGCACTTCACAGGGGCATCTACCTTTTCCATGACTGCAAATATAGCTGAGTTGCTGCTTAAATAGAGCATAATAATATTTACCAGACTCATAGGAGTCATACTGAAAACAATTCCCAAATCATAAGTTACAGGTTTCAAGCTAAAAAAGCAGAGATTACCCCCAACCAAGCCCTCAACTTGGAGCTGGGCACATTTCATCCCAAAGAAGAAACTTTTTTGCTCAGGTCACAGAGAAAGAGCTGCAGCCTGGGAACCCCAGCCCCATACTCGGACTATTGTACCATGCTGTCTTCCAAAAGCAAGTGTCAAAAGTCAATGGAATCAAGGTCCATGGGGAACCATGATTTCTAAGGACACTTCTGGCTCTTGATCCCATGATCCTCCCATTGCCATACTATAGTATAGTATTCTGTCATCTGGGTCTGAGCCTTCTCCTCCTTCTGGACCATAAGCTCTATGAGGGTGGACATTGTGGCTCACCTAAACTTGTGTCTTCCCCATAATGTAACACAGGCACTTAGCAAGGGTTTGCCGAACGAATGAATTATTCAAATGCCCTCACCCATCGTGTGCTGAAAATGAATTAAGACATGACTGCGACAAAGCAACAAGCTGGGCAGGACGACTAAGGTAATTAAATAAAATATCATTAAGTGCCCAAAGGAAAGAAATGAAACACGTAAATGAGAGCTTAAGGAGCGAAATAACCAACACGTCAAGTTAGTTAGTAGCTAACTGTTCATTTAGAGCAAGAATTCAGCAGATATAAAGCAAAGTTCTCCAAATGTCCTTTTCAAAATCACTCTAAGGGAGTGAACTGCCACCCCAAGTTAGTTCCCCTCAGCGCCCCATTGGAACCAACTGTCTGGACTTATTCTCATCATATAAAAAGTCTTTGATAAAATTGTTCTGACAATAAACAGAAAGAAACTTTCTAAACCCTCCCAAGTCCATCTAGCCTTTTTCACCTTCTCAGTCCCAGTGAGAGCTGATAGAAAAGACCCTGCATGTGAATCCCAGTTAGCCCCACTCCCTAAGGAGGGCAGCCCAAGAGTCCTTTTCGGGCATTTGCTATAAGAGAAACATCTGAAAACCTTCCTCACACCTGCTCGTCTTGTCTTCACGAATGACTGATGATGCAGAAACATTTAGCTCAAGCATTCTCTTCTGGGACTAGGACACGCAAAGTGAAACTGTTTTTATTAAATAGCCCTAATGGTGTCCAATAGATCATTAACTCCTTCAATGAAAATGTTTTTTCTTTCTTCAATGAAATACTTCTCTGTGCCCAGACATTTTGTATGTGTCTTTGACTGCTACAAATTTTAATAATAGTAAATGTGCTTCCATAGATCCCCAGGGCCCGATAACAGTGGTGGCAAACTCATTAGAAATGGAGGCAGTTGGGTGGTGTAGTGGGTAGAGCATCAGTCCTGAAGTCATGAGGTCCTGAGTTCAAATCTGACCTCAGACACTTAACACTTCCTGGCTGTGTGAACCTGGGCAAGTCACTTAACCCCAATTGCCTCAGCAAAACAAAAGAAATGGGCTGTTCCCAAGTATCCCTGTGGACTGCAAAGTGACAGAAAACCACACATTGACATCGCCTCTGTATGTTCCATTGAGCCCCCAATTTGAGTCTGGTTCCAGGCCACCCTGAAGTACTGGCACTTAAACCTCACTCTTGCTCTGACTCTACTCTGGGGCCCTTTGCACTATACCCTTTGCCTTCTCCGGAGCAGTGGCTCTACATGAATTCTGGGTAGGTTCTTTTAGACTTTGGACCAAGGTTCATCACCTGGGGCCACAGACTCCCAACTGATACATGGAAACTTTCAGAGGGTCCATGAAGTTGGATGAAAATATCTTTTTCACTTGCACCAATCTTCGGTTTCCTTTGTAATCCTGTGGATTTTATTTTCTGTATTTAAAACCATGATTCTGTGAAGCTGAGATTTCCTGAGGCTGCCAGACAAAGCTCAGAAGCCCTGCTTTAGACAATGCATGGAGTTGGGACTTGTGTCCCCAGTTAAAGAAGGGGAAAAGAAGTACACAATGGAAGCTTCAGGGTGGGAACCCTTCCCCAGGAAGTAGATCACTATCCATTCATACCTTCTTGTGGTAGAGTATGCAGGGTCTCCACAGTTGGTAAGTCCCCAGAAACAAGACTTAGAGCCTGCCTCTGGATTCTGGGTTCAACTTCCAGTCCAGTCCATTGTTCCTCTTAAAATTAGGTGGGAAACTACACAACTCCCAGATTGATTAAATAACAGGAAAAGATGACAAAAATTGGAGGGGATACAGGAAAACTGGGACACTGATATGCTATTGGTAGAGCTGTGAACTGATTCAACCATTCTGGAGAGCAATTTGGAACTGTGCCCAAAGGTTATCAGACTGTTCATACCCTTTGATCCAGCAATGTCTCCACTGGGCTTGTATCCCAAAAAGATCTTAAAGGAAGGAAAGGGACCCGCATGTGCAGAAATGTTTGTGGCAGTGAAACTGGAAAGTAAGTGGATGCCCATCAATTGGAGAATGGCTGAATAAATTATGGTCTATGAATGTTATGGAATATTATTGTTCTATAAGAAATGACCAGTAGGAAGATTTCAGAAAGGCCTGGAGAGACTTATAGGAACTGATGCTGTGGGAAGTGAGCAGAACCAGGAGATCATTTTATATGATAACAGCAAGATTATACAATGATCAGTTTTGATGGATGTGGCTCTCATCAACAATGAAATGATTCAGGCCAATTCCAATGGTCTTGTGATGGAGAGAGCCATCTACACCCAGAGAGAGGACTAGGGGGACTAAGTGTGGTTCACAATAGAGCATTTTCATTCTTTTTGTTGTTGCTTGCATTTTGTTTTCTTTCTTATTTTTTCCTTTTTTGATCTGATTTTTCTTATGTAGCAGGATAATTGTGGAAATATGGATAGAAGAATTGTACCTGTTTAATATACACTGAATTACTTGCCATCTAGGGGAGGGAGTGGGAGTGGGAGGGCATGTCACTTAAATTGTGTGCAGTTTAGGGGGAGAGGAAATTAAAAGAGCTACAAAATAAGCCTATTTAGTGAATACTGGAGACAAAAAGAGTCAGAGGAGATTCTCCAGGATAATGCCAAATATCCCTCCTGAGAGGCAATGTGCTCCAGGGCAGGAGCTAGTGATTTCTCTTCTCTGAAATGAGAGGATTTGGACTGGGTGAACTTATGGTCCCTTCCAGCTTCCTTCCTGAGAAAGATTCAAAACAGGAAATAACCTGAGAGATGATCTATCCATCTACTCATTTTATAGATAGAGAAACTGATGCCTAAAAAGAATAAGTTTTGCTCAAGGTCACAGTGACTAGTAAGGACAGGGATTCAAACTTAGGTTCTTTGGACACCAGGAGGCATCTTACTGCTTTGCATACAGAGGGTGAATCCCAAACAGATGCAGGGATCCAGCCACTGGAAAACTTTCTATCTGAGTACAATGTCATCCCAGAAAGTTCTTTAAGGACATATTCTCACAAGTTATCTTTCTTTTAATGAGATCTCTTTCCCAAATGTATTTATTGTTCAAATGCCTTCAGCTGAGTGCCCTAAAGTCCTGTTCCTTTGAGGTTCAAGAGCTAGCCCTTCCTCACAGGATCCAGGACTTCCTCTAGGAAGTCCTCTCTCTGATTCACTCTGTGTCTCTTTGCTTCTCTTTGTCTCTTATTTCTGTCACTCTTTGTCTGCTGTGTTTGTGTTCTCTCTCTCTCTCTCTCTCTCTCTCTCTCTCTCTCTCTCTCTCTCACACACACACACACACACACACACACACACACACACACACACACCCCAGGTTGATGGGTTGATGGCTCCCCTAGTGGCAATCTGCACCGGCTCATTCGAAAGGCTCCGTCTGTAAGAGGCACCTGTTGTGTGGGGCCTTCCTCAGTTGGCTGCCAAGGCTAGCAGGATTCCCAGCCACGTGTGTCCTTACAAGACCTAGATTACCACCCAGATGCCTCAGGCCCTGCTTACTCACATCCTACCCCAACATCCCGAGTTCTCCATAAATGGCCTTGGGGGTGAGTGCCTGGTTTCCAGAACTGAAAGGGCCCCGAGGGGCCACTCAATCCAATCCCTTCATTTCACAGACGAGAATCTGATTGGGGGGAGATGATGTGCCCAAAGTCCCACAGACATTAGTAACTGAGTTAGGATCTGAGCTTGGGGCCTCCAAGAGTCGGGCCCTCCCATACCAAGATACCTCATGTAGGAGACTGAAATCTAGAGCTGGAGCAGTCCTTCCAGACCATCTAGCTTCCCTTCCCTCCAAATTTACAGATAAAGAAACCGAGGCCCAGAGGGGAAAAGAGCTTTGGCCAACGTCATACAGCAGAACTGGGCAGTCTTCTGCCTCCAAACCCAGGCTCTTTGAGCTAGGTCCTAGACTGAGTTGAGAGTTGAGTTTTTTTCATAAAAAGATCAGGAGGTCTGGGAACTTAGAGCAGAAATGATGGAAGCAATTCTCAGCTTTGGAACAATGAGAAAAGGAGAATATTTTAGGAACATCAAGTCAGTGGACAGCTGCAATTCAAGTTTCAGAAATCCTTTACACACACTCACACACACACTCATACACACTCACACACACACACACACACACGGGGGTAACCCCCTCACCTACACACACATGGCAAGATCAGAGTTAACGGGCAGACTGAGAGTGGATTTCCTGGCCACAGCTGCTCTCATGCCGGATCCATGGATGGGGGGTAAGGGTGGGCGAAGGTCAGAGAGCCCGGAGGAGGGGTGACCCCTGAGCCCATTCTGCAATAGGGAACAATAGGGTGGGAGAGACCAGCAGGTGAAGAGTTGGAACAGGCCTCCAAGAACCTCTTGCTATACACTGGAGACCCAAAGGGGAAGTCCCATAGTCAAGACATTTTGAGATCAGATTTCCAGAGATGGGAGGGATCTTGGAGAGGCAGAAAAATCCCAGTTCGAATCCAGTCTCGGATACACACTGTGTAACACTGGACAAGTCCCGTGACCCCCTTTTGCCCCACTTCCTCACCCCTAAAAGGGGATCATAATTGTACTTTCTTTCCAGGATTGTTGTGCGGATCAAATGTAAAGTTTAACTCACTCCCTGGCACACAGGGGGGAGAAGAGGGAGGGGGGCTATTTAAATGCTAGTTCCTGCTCCCCTTCACAGAGGAGAAAACGGGACAAAAACAGAAGGGAGGAAGAACCAAAGGGATGGGCTCCAAATGAGATCGCAGCCCTCAGGAAGCACAGGGAACTTCGGCCTGAAGCTTTGCAGGCTCCCCTCTCTGGGGAGACCCGGAGGCAGCAGAGGAGGCACAAGGAGGAGGCTCAGAATAAATGAATGAACATTGTTAGATTGCGAGGCAGGAAAGGGCTTCCAGGGGGACCGGCCGAGGAGGAAGTTGGGGCAGTCTGGGTTTACAGGGGGAGGTGTCGGGGCCGAGGCTGCGGGGGAGGGACAAGCACAGGTTAAGGGACTTTCAGCCCCCTCCCCCCCCATGTGTCACTTCTGGCGGCTCCCCCAGCCCGCAAACTGAAGGGAGAGGAGTGTCCCACCCAGGGGGGATCGGGCTGGCTCCAGGAAGCCTTTCTTCTCCCTGCGTCGGGGCTCAGTCCGGGCTCCCCGGGGACTCAATACCCCAGACCTCCCTTGGGGAGCTTGGACAGCGCGACTGACCAACCCCGGAGGCCTGGAGAGTGCCCCCAGCCCTGTGATCTAAACAGCCCCTTCTCTTGCCCAGGCTTCAGTTGCCCCATGCGCAGAATGGGGGTGAAGGGGACGGGGGACTAGAGAACCCCAAGAGCAGGGACTTAGGGCGCTAGAGGGCCCCCCTTCGCATCTCCCCAAGCTACACAGGAACACAAAAATTGCGCCTTTGCGTTTGAGGACCCTCGTTTTCAGGTTTTAGGCAGGACCTGCCGAATCCCGGCTAACCTTTCAGTTTATGGGGGGGGGGGGGGGGGGGTCCAGACGCCCAAGGACTCCCCGGCCTCACACAGATCCGTGTGACCCTGGGTTTCCAGCCCGAGGGGCACTCAGAAATCATTTCAGCTAACTCATTCATTTTACAGATGGGGAAACTGAGGCCCAGAAAGGGGACGGTCCTTTCCTATGATCACAAAGTTAAGTAGGAACTCGAAGCCCGCTCGTATTTGATGACTCCGGTCCGGGTAAACGGAGTCCAAAGTCCAAAGCCGTGCACAGAGCGGGAGGGACCCGAGGGGGCGTCATTCTAACCCGACCCCCCCAGTTCGGGTGCGGAAAATGAAGTGCCAGCCCTTGGGGACCTGCCGTCGCTACCCTCTTGCCAATGACATGTCTCTTTGGGCAAGCTCCTGCCTGTGCCTCAGTTTCCCCACGTGTCAAAGAAGGTGGCCCTTCCCGCTGTGAATCTGCGAGCCCGCCCGGGTCCCGGGGAGTCCCGGCCAGAGGCCGGGGAAGGCGGCTCGGAGGCGCTCGCAGCTCGGCAGAGGTCCCGCCAGCGCCGCTGGGAAAGTTTCGGGGCAGCTGCACCTGGGAAAAGTTCGGCAAGAAACTTAGGTCGGGCAGCGGGGCCGGCGGAGAGGGGGAGGGAGGACGGCGTCCTCGGCGCGAGGTGGCCGGTGGCCGGCGGGGGTCCGCACCGGCGGCCGGTCCCGGGGGCTTACCTTGGGCCGGGCTGGCCGCCGGGAGCAGCAGCAGCTGCAGCAGCAGCAGCTGGGACGGCAGCGGCGCCGTCCCGCGCGGGCTCCGGCTCCGGCTCCGAGGACCGGGCGCCCCGGACGGCGGGTACATGGTCGGGACGCGCGTTCGGCCGCCTTCGGGGGCTCAGCGGGAAGGCAGGGCCATGGGGCGCGGGGGGGGGGGGGGGAGAAGGAATACTTCCATGGGGCCCCTGCTGCTTCCAGCAGACACCTGTTTTCAAAGAGGCTTTTGTCCGGAAATGAGGGGAGGCCAGAGGATGAATGGGGGTCTCAGAGTAGCCAGGGCAGAGAGGGGGGGGGGGGGGGGGGGGGGGGGGGGGGGGGGGGGGGGGGGGGGGGGGGGCGGCGAGCGGGGTCCGGGCTGGGGCGCTCAGCGGCGAGCCCGGGCGAGTGCCGGCATCCCAGCCCGCCGGCTCGGTGGCCGCAAGCCCCGCTCGCTGCGCCGGGGCGGGTGGGAGCCTGGGGAGCGGGGGCGCGGGCGGCCGCCGGGGGCCGGGGAGCCTGCGGGAGGCGGCGCACTGCGAGCACCGAGGCCGGCGGGCGGCGGGCGCTGTGCGGAGCCCTGGGCCGAGCCGGCCCGTCGGGGAAGGAGAAGGATGGGGACGGGGACGGGGAGGGGCGCCGAGCAGAGGAGGAGGAGGATGGGGAGGAGCCCCCCGGGCCCCCCCCCCCCTCGGCCCCCGGCCCCGCCTAGCCCCGAGACCCCGGCCAACTTTTACGGTCCTTTCGACAATGGAACAAATTAGCGGCCTCGGGCCGCGGGGTCCTAGAGCAGCCAGGCTGCAGGCCCCGCCCCTTGGGCCTCCGCCCCCCTAGCCCCCCCATCCCCCGCCCCGGGGGGCCGGCAGCAGCTGCTCAGAAGACTGCCCCCCCCCCTTTTCTCCCGCGCGCCTGCCCAGGAAGGCTGCCAGGCGCGTCGGGCCGGCCCCGATCCGCCCTCCCTCCCGCCCCCGCGGGGGGCACCCGGCTGGATGATGTGGCTCCGGGGCTCGGGGAGGAACTCCAGCTCCTCCCCCTCCTCCTCCTCCCTCTTTCCTTCTCCTCCCTTCCTCCTCTTCCTCCTCCCCTCCTCCGGCCACGGTGAAAGCCGAACCCCTCCCTCCCTGCCAAAGGCCGCGGTCCAGTGTTCCAGCCCCAGCCTGGAAAGGATGAATCGGCGGCCGCAGCCGTGCACAAGCTCCCGAGGCTTTCCAGGCTCCTTGGGATGCCCGGCCGGGACCTGCCCGGGCCGCTCTGCCCCCGGGGTTCCCCGCTGGGGCGGCCGTGCGAGCTGCCGGGGCCCCCGCGTGCCTGCGGGTCCCACTTTTCCGAAGCCATAAGATGAACCAAGTACTTCCCTTCCTGCCTCCGGGAGGGCATTTATTAGTGAGAAAAGGGCCCTGCGACTTCAAGGGTCTTGGCCAAAGTCGCAGGTTCCCAGCGCAAGGGTTACCCTTCAAACCAAGGGCCGCTTCCAGCTAAGGTGCGCGCTCCTTCCTCCTCCTCCCGTAAAAGTCTGCAGCCCGGGGAAGGTGAGCTCAGCGGTGAGTCCCCGTGGGGCAGCCCTGGCCAGTGCCAGGCTGGCGGCCACCTCTGAGTCCCCGGGATCCTCCCCCAGACCGTCCGTCCCACTCTGGCCAGCTCGGCTGGAGGAGAAGCTTTTCCTTCTGCCGGGTCTCCATCCGCCTCGAGAGCACGAAGGAAGCCCGCCGGGACCACAAGCAGCCAAGGCTGGATTTGAACCCAAACCCTCAGCCCTTAAATACCGTGACTCCTCCGCTACATTGTATTTCACACCCGGCGCAGCGATTTTCTGCAACAGTTTCGGCTTTTTAGTGACAGTCTTGTCAGCCCTGGGTGTTCAGCAGTTTCTTTGGTTAACAGGAGGCCGCAAGGCCTGTTACCAACCGAGTTTCTTCTCTTGCTGCTGTTGACCTCAAGGAAGGAAATTCCCACTAATCTACCAAGTTTCTCAGACTAAGAAAGTTTATACCATTCGTTACCTTTTTTCAGGCTTGGTTCCTGTGTGACTCCAAGCATTCCTTCATTCAGCCTTGATTAGACAAATATTACGTGCAAAGTATGTTCCCTCATTGTCTCCTCTCAACCAACTACACAAGAAAATCCAAGTGGATGAAAAATGCTGGTTGTCCAGGCCGCAGCATGACATCCCCTAAGGAGCCCGTGGAATTGGCTCACAAAGACATGGATGTTGGCCAGACAATGTAGCTGAATAAGGAGCTAGACCAGGAATGAAGGGGAGCACCTCCAAATAGCCCCAGATCCCCTGGCCTTGAACGTTACTGCTTGTGGAGTGACACAGCAAGGCCATGGATTGTGCCATCCCACAGCTTCCAAAGGATTCAACACTGTGGGTGCCCCGAAGGGCAAGGGAGATGGATGACGAGTAAACGGTCAGCATGTTACCACTGAGCCCTGGGAGGCCAGGAAAGAATCGTGCAGAAGAGAAACTGGAAACTGAGTGGCTGCCCGTCAGCTGGGGAACGGCTGAATAAGAGATGGGATATGAATGTTCTGGAATATTATTGTTCTGTACGAAACAAGCAGCAGGAGGATTTCAGAGAGATCTGGACAGACTGACAGGAACTGATGCTGAGGGAAATGAGCAGAACTGGCAACAACAAGACTATACAATGATCAATTCTGATGGACGTGGCTCTCTTCAACAACGAGAGGATCCAAATCAGTTCCAATTGTTTAGTAATTAAGAGAGTCATCTACACCCAGAGAGAGGGATGTGGGAACTGAGTGTGGTTCACAACAGAGCTTTTTCACTCTTTTTGTTGTTGTTTGCCTGCATTTGATTTTACTTCTCATCTGGTTTGATTTGATTTTTCTTGTGTGGAAAGATAATTGTATAAATATATATGCATATATTGGATTTACCATATATTGGACTACTTGCCATCTAGGGATGGGGGTGGGGGGAAGGGGAAATTGGAACACAAGGTTTTGCGAAGGTTAATGTTGAATAACTGTCCATGCATATGTTCTGAAAAATAAAAAGCTTTAATAAAAAAAATTTAAAAATAATTGTGCAGAAGGAGAACTGCGTAAGGGATGTCAACACAGAGATGAGTTTCTTTGCACCAACACTAACACTACTAACCAGCAATAATCAACTACCAGTTATCCCAAGAGCCTGAGAGTATCAGAGCCCCTCAGCCGGGCCCCTAGCCCTGCTTCCAATTGAACCCTCCCACCTTCATCCTGGAAAGCAACCCTTGGGAAGATGGGACCCGGCCACTGTTTCTGTGGGAGCTGAAGCTACAATTACTGAAGACCCAGTAAAGAAAGTTCTCGACATCAAAACCTTGGTCCTGTCATGGGGCCCAATGTCTGGAATAGATATACTTTTATTAATGGAAATGACATTGAAGAAAGATGTATTAGCATCTGTTTTGCTGCTCCTACCTAAGGACCATGGGAACTTCCTCTCTGACTTCCTACATAAAACGTTTTGAGTGCCAGAATAGGAACTTTCTGAGAGCAGCAGCAGTCTCAGCTTTTGTGTTTGTAGCCTCAGCAGTTGGCATAGTCCTTAACGCACGATGAGTGGATTCTTCTCCACAACTCTTCCCCTTCCATTGCATCTTTAGTCCAGAAAAGGCTGCTGTTCCTGTAACATGATTGTTCTCCCTTGTCATCGATTCCCTTTCAAGCAATCTGGAGACGGGCTCCACCTGCAGAGGGATGCAGAAGGGGAGGACTAAAGGGCTTGGTCCCATCACCCTGTTGCCCTTCACGTCTTACACACCGGGACTACCTCTGATTACAATTGCCTTTACTTAGTTGCTATAGATCTATTGAAAAGATTAAGTAATAGTGATAACAATTCACTTCTCAATAACCTCTTGCTCACAACATCTTTAGGTTAGATGGGATAGAGACAGATGAGATGTCTACTCTCCTTTTAGAGATGGGGCAACTAAGACTTCTGTACCCGTTACTCTTAGGAGCAGGTAGATCTAAATTGTGGATCTAAAGATGGAAAGAACCTGAGAAGCTACTGATTCCGAAGGCCTCTTTTTAAAGGTAGGGAAACTGAGGCCCAGGGAAGTGACTCACCTAAGGTCCCACTGAGAGAACGTGCCAAAGTTGGCCTTGGAATCCAAGAGTCTGGAGTTTGGACTCCACATTCAATGCTCCCTCTGCTGTTTCCAGTTGTTAGCTAATTTGAAATCCAAGAACCCTGTTCTTTCTCCTACTTGAAGCTCCCTCTTTAAGTCCGATGGTTTCATCCCTCCTGGAAGCAGGTTTTGTTTACTTTGGCTTGCTTTTGCTCAGCAGCCTCCATTCCATACATTCTAGCACCAGGGATGTTGTTTCCAGACACATTCCTAGTGTGGTTTTAAGTGGAGCTAAGAGCCATATCGGACTTGATATAACAGATTTAAACAGAAGGAACTGATCAAATAATAGATGGGGAGTTCATGAGGGCAGGTATTGCCTCAGGCACCTTTGTCTTCCCAGCTTTTAGGGCGGTACCTGGCACATCAATGCTTTTTGGCCAACTGTTGGCCAAGGAGGGAAAGATTGCCCCAAATGGCCAAAAACTTCTTAAAGGACCATCTTTATTATCATCTAGGTTCCTATAGGGAGGCCCTGTGAGGGTCATGGTAGAGCCCCATTTCTTTATTTTAAAGCTTTTTATTTTCAAAACACATGCACGGATAATTTGACAACACTGACCCTTACATAGCCTGTGTTTCAGATTTTCTCCTCCTTCTTCCCACCTCTTCCCCTAAGTGGCAAGCAATCTAATATATGTTAAACATGTTGAAATACATGTTAAATTTCACATGTGTAAACATATTTATACAATTATCTTACTGCACAAGGAAAATCGGATCAAAAAAAAAAGAAAATCAATGAGTAAGAAAACAAAATGCAAGCAAACAACAACAAAAAGAGGGAGAATGTTATGTTGTGGTCCAAATCAGTTCCCAGAGTCCTCTCTCTGGGTGCAGATTATAGCCCCATTTCTGAAGAACTGAAGTTGGGGATTACCCAGAAGACAGAGGCAGCGGTGACAAGGCATGAGGTGGGCTGGGCTGACTACTTAATGCCAAGATATTCAATGGAAGCCTCATATATTGAGGTTGTCATGAGAGATATAAGACTGGACCGGACAGTGATATGGGAAGAGTGAGGGATGATGGACCGGCCAGAGAAGGCATCCCTGAAATACCAACAGGGTTTTAGGAAGCCCCTCCCCATTAGCTAGAGCTCCTGTGGTCTTCTTCACAAGATGACATGGATAAGAATCCCACAATGCAAGAGGCCAGGATGGGTTACCATCTGCTTCTTTGAAGGAAATGTGGTGAGGTGCTAATTAATATGAACATCAGTCCTCCCCATGCATTCAGATCTGCACTATTGGAAGTTACAATTATGTAAAATATAGCGGAAATATGTGGTGTGAACCAATCAATAAACATTTATTAAGTACCTACTATGTGTATCGGGGGTGACAGTTTTCAGGATTTTTAGCACTTCTCTGTTTAAGCCAAGGAAGAAGGCAGCTCTGTCCTGGCTCACTAGTTGGTCTTCTCGGATCCAGTCCTTCCTGTAGGATTGAGGGATATTTGTGTGACTCCCAAAGCACCAAGCCGGACGCTCCAGAGCCATCTCTGATAATTCCCTGGGGTAGCCTGGGACTCCTGGTGTGGGACTCACTTCCTTGTGCACATGGGGTGTTGTCTCCCCCTCCCATCTTAGAAAATGTAAGCTCTCTGAGGGTAGGGACGGCTCCTTTTTTACTTCCTGGCACACAGTAAGTATTTAATAACTGAGTAGCAGTCATCATCACGGGCACCTAAGCCCACAGTAAGTCTACGGCCCAGGAGGAGGCCGCGTCTGAATGAGCGTCCCGCCTCCTCGTTCACAGGAAGTGGGACACGACATCTCATTCAGGACTGGGGTAATGCCGCAAGGCCAGAGGCCAGACCCCATTCACTGAGTGCTCATTGAAGTTTCTGAGAGAAGGCCTGTTGTTCCTGCCCGTTAGAAAGCAGTGACCTCTCTAATACCATTTCCTGTGCTCTCTTTTGGCTGACTCCCTCCCCGGACGTTCACAGTGAACAAGGCTCTGCTTGTCCAAGGGCTCCTTGGTTCACGGGATGAAACATGAATGGAGCGATTCCCCCACAGTATTCCACGGGGAGACGGGGAACGTCAGAAACCGCCCGGCTGACAGTGGAACTTTTGAGCATGAGATCATTGGATCAAAGGGTTAGAGAATTCCAAGCAGGAAGAGACCTCAGAGATCATCTGGTTAAATAGCCGGCCTTTTCCAAACAAGGAAAGTGAAGTTGAGAGGGAGGAAGCGCTTAGCCCAGGGTCACACAGGTGCCGGAGCTGGTCCCCAGTGAGCCGGCTCCACCGGACCCGACCAGGGCAGAGCAGACCAGGACCGGGGTTCCCCCTCCACCGGACCTCAGGAGTGCAATGGCTGTGATCTTTGTGGTTCTAAAGCAAGGGGAAATCTCAGTGAAGAAGCCTTGTCCTTGGCTTCTCATAAATACTTACCCTCTGTCTTTTCATTTTAAATGGGGACCATCACAGAGACTTTTCTAGCCATTATCTATCTATACATATATACATATATATATATGTATGTATATAGTGATATATAGATATAGATATATACAATATATATACACAATATACAATATATATAGTATATACACAGTGTATATATAATATACTATATATATGTATAATTACATAAATATAGAGATACAGAGATGTCGGCATATGTCCATATCAATGTAGTGGGCATACATGTTGGGGGACAGAAGATAGCTGTGATTTCATCCTTCCAGTGTGGAACCTCCTTTCAGGGATGGAGGTGGACCACTGTTCTGTACTTCAAGGCTTAAAGAGTTTCCTGGAACACTAAGAAGTTAAGTCCCATAGTTCCACCATGACTGGAACAAAGGGTTTCCTAATTGCAGACATAGTACTCTTTCCACATTGGACAGTTTTCTCATGGATAGATTGGATAGATAATATCCAAAATCCTTGATGGAAAGAAGAAGAATGAAAAAAGATGAAAGAGGGAGGAGGAGAAAAAGAATGAGGAAGAGGAGAGGGAAGTGAAAGAGGAGTAGGAAAAATAGGAAGTGGAGGAAAAAGAAGAAAAGGAGGAGTAGAAGGAGGAGGAAAGGGAGGAAGAGAAGAAAAGGAAGAAGAAGAGGAGGAAGAGGAAGAAGAAAAAAGGAGGAGGAGGAGGAGGAGAAAAAGGAAAGGGAGGAAGAGGAGAGACAGGTTATTACTTTTTAAGTAAATATATTATTCTCAAGAAAGGAGAGGGAGTGTCATGTAGAATAGAAAATAGAATAGTAGACCCAGAGTCAAGAAGACTGGTATTTTGTTCCTGCTTCATACGCTTACAGCCCCATGATTTTGGATAGATCATTTACCCCTGAAACTCAAGTTTCCCCATCTGTAACATGGAGAAAACTATACCTACAAGATTGATGTATAGATCAAATCTGATTCCATCACACACACACACACACACACACACACACACACACACACACACACAAGGCTTATGTGCTCTGTAATAAATATTAGCTGTTACCAGACATGCCTGGGGTGAGCTCCATGTTAGTGGAAGGAGGGCATCTTTTGCTGATGCAATCTGGGCTCTCTTGCTCTAATGGCCTTCTGGTAGGGAGGGCAATTTGGGGAAATATTGAGAGTGCTGGGATTGGCCTCCAGAGTCCTGGCATTGAGTCAGACCCTTGCCTCTCAGTGTCAGTGGCACCAAAGTCAAGTCATGGGCCTTGATGGGTCTCAGTTTCTCCATTTGTAAAATGAAGGGGTTGCACCTCCAAGCTCACCTCTCCAATGGAAGTCTTCCCCTGCAAGAATTTTCCCTTTTCTGGCTAATAAGTCTACTCTTTTTTTTTTTTTTTTTTTTTTTACGAATTGACTCCTGCCTTCAGGGCCCATGCTCTATCCACTGCACCAACTGGCCTCCCCTAATAAATCTCTTCTTACCAAGACGCTGACCTGGAACCTGGATTTAATCCAGTGTGGCTCCTCACAAGGGCACTGGCGATTTTTAGTCCCGACTCTCTTTGTGGCCCCCAGACTCTGGCCTTGGTTCAGAGGGCACAGTGAGCAGCTGGAGCTGGTGCGTGAGGGGAGGGAGTCTCTTTCCAGGTCCTGAGAGGAAAACCTCCAAAGAAACGAATAAATGACCTAAAAGAACAAAGTGGCCTCCGAGGCCTGCCCTCATTGCCCTTGGCGCTACTCTCCTCTCTGGGGCCAAACGGAGCTAGCCCGCGTGCCTGCTCCTGCCGCAGCTGTTTTTGACGACAGCCACCGTGTAACTTGTGACTTCCCTCCTTTTTAGTCAGTTTGAATAATGCAAAAAATAAAAAAGTGATAAAACCATTCGCAAGCTTGAGCCAGAGATTCAGGGAATAGGAGTGTTTTGAAGGCCAGGGTCGCTTTGCTTTTGTGACTGAGTACTGATCACTGAGCACAGGGTGGCACATAAGGGAGGCTTAATGCATACTTGACAAAGGAACAACAAAACGATCAGGTCATTGACAGCCAGGCAAGACCCTTCTAGCCTCGGCACAAAACCAGCGCTGCAGAGTGTGCGGTAACTAAAGCTGGAGACTAATGGGTGCCCACTGATTGGGGAACAAACAGAATGCCGTGTGATTCTGCTGTGAGAAATAACAGAGAGCAAAGCCCCGGAGGAACATGGGAATACTCGCAAAAAGTGATTCAGAATGAAGCCCAAAGTGACTCGGAAAAAAAGGTAAAAACAACTCCCGACAACAGGCAATATTGAGAGGAAAGAAAACTGATGAGTTCCAAGAGTGACTGTGAGCCGACACTGCCAAAGGTAAGGGGACATCACTGCTTTCTGTTAGCAACCCGTAATCCCACTGGTTTTGGGGATTGTCCGGGGATTGGGATTGTTGAAGTTTGCCGGAAAGCGTTTTATGGCTCAAAACAAAACGCATTAATGCTTTCATGGGCTAATTCATTTCTCAAGGGATCAACCCCCAAAAAGAGGGGCTGAAAAAAGATGCGGTAGGAATCAAGGACCCTGGCAAGACTATATTTCAAACTAAATTATAAACTAAAAAAAAGATACAGTAGGAACAAAGAAGCTTTGCAGGACTACATTTAAAATTAAATTATAAACTGAAAAAAAGATACAGTAGGAATAAAGGACCCTCCCAGGACTACATTTCAAACTAAATTATAAACCAGTGATCCTTAAAGCTATCTAGCACTTATTTAAAATAAAGTCAATCAGAGGAACAGTCTATACTTGGTGCATTTGCACATAGGTCTTTGAGGCCATGGATTCCATACTAGTCTCTCCAGAGCAGGGCCTTTTCACCCTTTTTTGTGTCCAGCACACTTTGGGCAGAATAGGAAAATAGGGACTCCTCAGAACCCACTTTTGCCCCTCCAATTGTTGATGCAGCAGTGGGGTACTTCCATGATCGAATATGTCTGTGTGAAATATATTTTAATCTTATAAATCACACAAAGAGGAAGCACTCACTAATGGCCCCAAAGCCCCTCTTCTGCAAAGGAAATAGACCTTCAGACATAGGTCAGATTCTATATCAACTAGAGAAAAGCTAGAGAGGAATCGGCCAGGGTGCTAAGGGGGTAGGTAGGAGTTCAAGACTTCCCAGTTGGGAATTAACATCCCCAAGGTGGGATCAAAGAGGTGCAAGAGAGCCAAGATCCCATTAACAGCCATGGATACGAGAACAGAACGTGGAGTGGCTTGTGTTTCCAGGAGATCTCCAAGAGTAAGGGCTTTTCTGATTGCAATGGAATATCCACCTGCCTTCTCTTGCAGTGGCTCCCACATCCAGGGGTGACTAAGACTAAACCCAATCCATCATCAAGACAGGGACTGTTTGCCTTGGGTGCCCAAGGCCATGACTGGCTGGAGATGCAGGCGGATCTGCTTCAAAATGGACACTTTTTGAACCCACTCAGCACGGTTTTTCTGTATCCCACTATTGTTCTGAACTAATAACACTGTAGCGGCTGGGTCTGCCCCAGCAGCAGAGATACAACTAGGAAAGGAAGTCAGGACTCTGTCCCAGCTCAGAGGCAGCAAATTTAGCCCATAGTTAACAAGATTAGATCAGTTGGTTAGTCCCCAGAGGGGGTGAGTTCTTTCTTTCTACTCTTCCTCCATCCCCACCCCCATCTGCCCACCCAATTCTGCTTCTCTTTAAGGTGGAGCAGTGGCCAGACTGCTGGGCCTGAACCAGCAAGACCTGAATTCAAATGTGTCACCCTAGGAAAATCATCCAAGCTCTGACTGCCCTGGTTTCCTCAACTGTAAAAATGAGGCTAATAATATCATCTCCCCCCTCCCTTCAGGGTTATTGTGAGGACTTAATATTTATACCCCCTTAGCCCAGTGCCTGACACATAGTAGGTGCTTAATAAATACTTCCTTCCTGCCCTATCTGCCATAATGCATTGCTTCTTGATAGAAAGGGTATCTCTGGACCTGCCCACAGAGGGCACCTTCTATCTGGCAAGTCTTCTCATAGTGCTCTTAGCTGTCCAGTGTCCCACAGAGAATGATGCTATGGAAATATATGGATGCATATGGTGCCAGGAAATGAGTGGGAAATAGAGCATTTCTTCCATGGTCCATTCCCCCCCCCCCCCTGTACGGTTTCCAATGATTCCCATTTAAAGCCCATTACTACTGCAAATAAAACCAGCCATACTGTCCATAGAACCAGAATTCCTTATTTGGGGCATATTTCATTTTCTAAAATTCTCCTTTTCCCTGGCTTTTCTAGTCTCGGTAACAATTGAAAGTACAAAACAGTCAAATATCCAGGGAAGAAGTAGGGGCAGGAGTGGGAAGAGGATGGGATGCATTTTTTAAAATCCTCACACTTGTTTTGTTACAGTATTCAAGCAGCAGCTGTGCACTATGATTTTTGGAGGTGTTTCCGACAGTGAAGAGAAAAAGAAAAGCATGAATCAGGAGTGGAAACGAGATGTGCCTGTTAGGAATAATTCAAAGTCGTTTAGAGGAGCTTTCATCACAAAATATAATTGGATCATTTAAAAAAATGACATTTCCTATTGTATTACTTTCTACCTGTAGGATGCAAAAAAAAAACCCTTTACAAACCCTATTTCAATCAAAATCTCTACCCATAATGTTCCCTCATTGGGGGAAACAGTTAGAAAGAACACAGTGAAAAATGGGCTTTGAAGTCAGGAATCTTGAGTTTGAGTTCAGGATCAGATACTAGCAAGTCATCTATGTCTATGGACCTCAGTTTCCTTATCTGTAAAAAGGATAGTTGGACTATGTGATCCTAAGGTCTCTTTGCATTGTGAATTCTGTGTATTTTGATTCTTTCATCATGGAATCGGAGGTGAAAGGGACCTTGGTAATCATGGATTTCAAAACATAACTGGATACCATCACCATCATCACCTTCAACATCACTATCATTATCTTGTTCTTCATTATCATCATCAGCATCAACACCATCTTCATCCCTGTTGTCCCCGCAGCTCCCGGCATTGTCCCAGTGATTTTTACTCAATGACAAAAACCAACCATTTTATATACCTGCATAATGACATATAAAATAATATTGGCAGGAGGGCAGCTTGTCCCAGAATGCTTGACCTGAGCTCAGAACATAAAGGTGAGAACCAAGAAATGATAATAAAGACTCCCATTCATATAGTCCTGAAAGGCCTTCAAGGTTTGCATGCAAAGCACTTGGCAAAGTGCTTAGCTGACAAATGGTCAGATGGCCTCTGTTTGAAGGCCTCCAATGAGGAAGAACTACCACTTTTCAAGGGAATCCCTTCTATTTGGGGACATTTCTAGCTCTTAGGCAGTTCCACTCCACCCCTCCCCAAATAGCAACTCAACATTTCCTTCTATGGAGCTTCTACTTATTTTTCCTAAGTTTGCCCTTTGAGAAAAGAAGGACGCAAAGAAACAAACACTATTAAGGACTACTCTCTCATTTTAGTAAAGGACAGACGGTTAAGTCATTGCTGGTAAGTATCCTGGCCACATTTGAAGTCAGGTCTCCCTGACTCCAGGCTCAGAATTTATTTCATCCATGGTTTCTCCTAGAAGATGACAGAGAACAAAGTTATCGTTCCTCCATATGACAACCCTTAAAACATTCAGAGCATTTACATGGCCCCTATGGATTTTTTCTTCTCCCCAGCTAAACACTTTCAGTTCCACCAATTTCTGTGCCATAGTGATTGCATTTATCTGGATTAATCATTTGTTAATCAATGAATAATTGTGTGGAACAGTGACCTGTACCCAGATTAACATTAGAGACTCTCAAGGTTAAAAGCAAAAAGGATTTGTTGTGAGGAAGGGCAACTCCCAACAGACAAGGTAGCATCAGTATAGGAGTACAAAGTACAAGGTACAAAACACAGGATTATATAGACTCTAAGATAGAAGCCCCCAGCCCCTTCTGACCTTTTCTCCCATTGGCTGGGGGAGTCCAGGCTTCCACCCTAAATTGGAAATCCATCCAGAGAAACTAAAATCTCCCCAGAGACAAAAAATACTAGTTAATGACGCACTCTTTACCAGATTAGGAACTTAATGCCAATTATGTCAAAAAGGGCAGCGGGAACAAGAGGGAAATGGAAGGGAACACCCATGGCTTTTGGCTATAGCACAAATAACAAGTTATAATTAGGTATAAGTCGAGGCCACATTCTTATGAGATGTCTTCAAGTTATCCCATTTATAATTGTCATCATAAACTAATTAATCTTTCTTCCCCACCAGTCCAGAGAACCATTCTTTATAGCAAGATTTTTTTCTAAAAGCAGGTCAGTTTGCTAACTAACCAATATATTAGTCAACCAGAAAGTACCTACAATGCCCCCAGAAATGTGCTGGTTAATGTTTAAAAACTGGTTCTCCAGAAAAAAAAATGTAGGCAAAGTATACTTTTCAGTTTAATCTGAATTGTTAATTTTCTTTCTAACACTTTCTTAAATTTAGACAATTAAAAACACACCAATAAATCAAGCCCTGACTTGTAGTTCTTGCTGATTTCTTAGTTGTAAATACTCACACTGAAAATCAGCTCTTTCAAGAGCTGTTTGGAACTGGTTCCGGGGTATCTCTAAATGCGCCACATTCATAGTTCCCCTCCTCAGCAGAGAATGAAAAAGGAGATAAATAAAGCCAAGTTTGGACATCATAACTGATCCATTGAGTTTTATATTTTCAAATCTTATATTTTCAAATTATTGATTAAACTTAACGTGCTTGGTCAGTGCAAGACTCCCCAACACAACTTGGCAGGTATGGCTCCAGGTCTTAATGGACCTTTTAAGTCCCAGATGCTAATGGGTCAAACACTTCATAGCTGTCCACCATTTTTGACTACAGTTTTGGTTGCCCTATTTTGTTGTTGTTGAGTCATTTCCTGTGTACAAGTCTCCATGACCCTGTTTAGGGTTTTCTTGACAAAGACAACGGAATGATTTGTCATTTCCTTCTCCAGACCATTTTACAGGTGAGGAAACTGAGGCAAATATGGTTCATTTACTTGACCAGAGTCTCATAGTGTCTGAGAATGGATTTGAACTCAGGTCCTCTGATTCCAGGGCTTTAAACACTGCACCCTTACCCTAAGCTTCCCTTACCTGACTTCAGTGAGCCCTGCTTTGAATTTCTATTTCAGAGGATTATTGGAACCCAATGCAATAGCAAAAGAAGCTTGAAGAGTTTGGCACGATGGGAACCATTCATTTTCTGTGGTGATCAGAGACCAGCAACTGTACCCAGTCTGAGGCAACAGACTCTGAAGCAATGAAAACGTCTCACTTTGCATCCCAGAGACATCCTCCAGGCTGATATCCATGGATTTGTTCTCAGCTCTGCTCCAGAGACAGATGCAAAGCAGACTTTTGTATAAACAAGAGCTAGGAAGGACACGGATGCCCCAAGAAACTGGAGACGCAAATGATTTTCTATAATATCATAACAAGACAGTGTCAGGCCAACCTGCCCTGGAGAGCTCAACACCCCCTCTCTGCCTTGGAGGAATCTATGTTCTCAGGGAGTCCTTGCTGATCTCATCCAGAGACAAGCAGCTTGATTAGGTCCTACTTGCAAGGACACACAGAAGCCCGTCTCCTAGGACCTTTCAGCTTGTACTTGAAGGGAGGGAGGGAGGCTTGGCTGGCCAGAGGGAGATGGGGAGCATCACTGCTCTGGCTTCAAGTTTTCGGGTCTTGCCCAGGACACTCAGCTCCCATGTGACCATTCCCCTGGGGTTCTAAGTTACTTTATATCTTGGTGGTTCTTTCTAACCCGACATATTGATGAGCCATGGAGTGTTTTGTAAACATGAATTAGTATAATTTGTCCAATTTAGGGGTTGAGGAATCCATGATTTTGATTCTTCTCTCTTGATTTTTCACACATTGACAATAAGTTGTGTGTCTGAGCAGGGGCTGAGGGATGGGTGTACATGTTTGTTGGCTGAGAAGCAGTTTAGCTAAGTCTGCAGTTTCAGCACTAATTTTATGACCCAGTTAAGGATTCTTTGACTGTAGCAACTCTCGTGATCCACTTACTTCACCACAGAAGAGAAACAGTTTTGCATAGTCAGGGGAGAAGGAGATTGTACATAGCTCCTGATCAAAGCCCCAATCCCTCAAGTGTTGAACTAAGTGGAAGGACAGCTTGCTTTCTATGCCCTTGAACTCAGTGATCAAGAAGCAGGGATGGTGTGGCCGACACAAATGCAGCAGGACCAGCACTCTCTCCACCGTACCCCCCATTGCCTCAAGATGCAAAGCTTAACATGCTACAGAAAGTTCCTAATTGTTATTCAGCAACATACTAGATGTAAAGCATTTAGGAAACCAAACTGTCAGTTATATGGCAGTAATCATCCAGATGTTCATGTGGCCTATCTGATAGTCCCCCGGTTTAGGAGTAGTCATGCTGGAGCCAGATCACCAAGGATTCAGTGAGAAAGCAAAGGCATTGATGGAGATGACCTTTTTGACAATCATTGCATTTGAATAGGAAAGGAAAGAAGGATAAAGGATGGTAGCTCAAGGGGAAAACAGAATCAAATGGATTTTTCTTTTCTTTTTCTTCCTTTACTCCTTCCCTCCTTCTTTCCTTCCTTCCTTCCTTCCTTCCTTCCTTCCTTCCTTCCTTCCTTCCTTCCTTCCTTCCTTCTTTCCTTCCTTTCTTTTTTCCTTCCTTCTTTTGTTCCTTCCTTCTTTCTTTCTTCCTTCCTTCTTTCCTTCCTTCCTTCCTTCTTTCCTTCCTTCTTTCTTTCCTTCCTTCCTTCTTTCTTTCTTCCTTCCTTCTTTCCTTCCTTCTTTCCTTCCTTCTTTCCTTCCTTCCTTCTTTCCTCCTTCCTTCCTTCTTTCCTTCCTTCCTTCCTTCCTTCTTTCCTCCTTCCTTCCTTCTTTCCTTCCTTCCTTCCTTCCTTCCTTCCTTCCTTCTTCCTTCCTTCCTTCCTTCCCTCCTTCTTTCCTTCCTTCCTTCCTTCCTTCCTTCCTTCCTTCCTTCCTTCCTTCCTTCCTTCCTTCCTTCTTTCCTTCCTTTCTTTTTTCCTTCCTTCTTTTGTTCCTTCCTTCTTTCTTTCTTCCTTCCTTCTTTCCTTCCTTCCTTCCTTCTTTCCTTCCTTCTTTCTTTCCTTCCTTCCTTCTTTCTTTCTTCCTTCCTTCTTTCCTTCCTTCTTTCCTTCCTTCTTTCCTTCCTTCCTTCTTTCCTCCTTCCTTCCTTCTTTCCTTCCTTCCTTTCTTTCCTTCCTTCCCTTCTTTTCTTTGGAATAGGGAAATCTAGACATAGGGATGTGTGTGGGCAACAGGGAAGGGGCCAGTGAATGAAGCAAAACAGAGGAAGTGATTCTCTCATATGAAATGGGAAGTGCTAGGCTTGGAATCAGGAGAAACTCAGATTGAAATCTTCTGATTTTTTACAAGTTTTGGGGACATGGGCAAGTCTCTTAATCTCTTTGAATATTAGTTTCCTTGTCAGTAAGTGGAAAGTAATATCACTGGTAGAACTCTAAGCTATTGTGAATTTCAAAGGAAACAATATGTGTCAAGGGGTTTGTAAATCCCACGACCACACATGCATGTTGGTTGTCCAGGAAATATGTGGGCTTCACGAGAGCTTACAGTATATCTTTTCCAGGGATAGTCTGAATGGCCCTCGCTCTCATTTCTCACAGTCTAAATACACACAGTGAATTGACTTCGCTGAAATCTAGAGAAATCCCAGACTTGTTAGGGTTCAGGAAACATTTTTCATCTCTGTATGTTTCATTTTCAACAGGCCAGAAGGAAGAGAGAGTCAGGAACTTGGCAGTCATTAGCAAGGAATATTGATCGACACAGTCTGGCTTTGCAAATTTGCCCTTTTTGAAAATAATTCATGTCTCTCCATCCAGCCCCTTTTTACTGTGATCTCTCCAAATCACATTTACCCTATCGATGTCTTCTTAGCACTAACGACACTCCCTGATCCTGGCTCTGGTTGGATGCAGATGGAATGCTTGTCCCCACCCAGTTGCTGCCCTTATGAATATCCCATTGGGACACAATGACCCCAATGGAAAAACCCAGAGTAGGATTTTCAAAGACACTTGGGATTTTTCAATCATCTCCCATGGAGCAGTTCACTGAGAAGATGGCCCTTATGTAAATTAGGAATGGGGATGATCATAACTTACGATGCTCTAGACTTAGCTTTAGAATAATCATATGGAGTCCGCCCACTGTGCTCATATTTGGCCAAATTCTCTCCATTAGCAAAATGCCCCAAGGATCTTGAATGGCACATTTGCTTCAGGAGCGTTTGTCTTCAAAGCACTGGAAGCCATTCCCGGCTGCAGCAGGGATCCCATGAGAAGATGGCAAGGAAGATGATAATGGGATGAACTGAAAGCTGAGAAGGAAGGACTTGCCTCCACCCAGGTTAAGCTAGTTCCTGAGAAGTTCAGAGGGATCACATAAGAGACAGATCAGGGAAAAATTAAAGAGGTGATACAACTTTTATTCTCCATTTTACTGAAGAGGGAAACTGAGGCTCAATGAAGGGAAGTTATGTTTTAGAGCTAACCAATGTTGACACCAGAATATTTTCAAGTCAGAGAACAGGAAGAGATTGCGTTGTCCCTCACTACCCACCCTCTTATTTCATCTCTGGGTCTCAGCTTTCAGATCTTTAATATAAGGGGGTTGGATTAGATGGCCCCAGAAACCCCCTTGAACCATCAATTCATGATCCAAAGATCATATAATCTACATCCCCCCTCCCAGTCCTGCCATTTTACAGATGAGGTCAAGAGGAATAAAGTGATTTGCCCAGTCGTAGTAATTTGTACAGCCAGGATTTAGTGGAGCTCCTCTGACTGCTGGGCTCCATAGCTTGATCTGACTTCCAGCTCTCTTACACCTTATCTTTCTTCCCCTCTCCCAACTTCCACGACCCAAGATCCGGAAGCATTGGTCTCCTTGCATTTCCTCAAACATGACACTATAGCTCCCAATTCCAAATGTTTCCATAGCTATTCCCCTGCCAGAGAAGCTCTCCTTTCTCACCTCCCCTGCCCATTTCTGTGGCTTCCTTCACTTCCCAGCTAAAATCTCAGCTTCCATAAGAAGTTTGCCCAATCTCTTTTAGTGTTGCTGCCTTTCCTGGGTTGACTATCATCAAGTTATTCTTGTTTGCACATTTTTCACCCCATTAGACTATTAACTCTTTGAAATCATGGACTGTTTTTTGACTCTTTTTATACCCCCAGAATTTAGCACAGTAGTTGCCACATAGTAGGAGCTTAATCAATCAATTAATTAATTAATGATTTTTGACTAAGACAAAAGGTGTTCACATGAGAGAGGTTCACAGTTGCAGTCAGTAATACTCTCAAGTGATCCCATAAAGATAAAATGTCATTGGGAAATATTGAATAAAGTAAATAAAAATACAACAGCATAGAGACAATCCCAGTCTGTAGTGTTTGAAATCACTATGCAGCCTCAGCAATTCCTCTGTGTGGATTCAAGGTCCCTTTTCTATTTGAACTTCACCCCGCTAGTCTAAAGGGGGGTTTCTTGTCTTTTGTGGTACAAATAACTAATATAATTTATCCTATAGACTGCTTTTTTTAAAAAAAGCAACCATTTATCTCTGCCCATTTGGGTCTTATTTCCCCAATCAGATCATCCCTTCCCCCAGCATCACCTGTAGTTCTGGACACATGGCTGATGCTCCTAGACAGTTGTTAAATGAGCGGACGAGTGAGTGAAACACTCCACCAGCATCCTCCAGGCATTGATCCTAGGATATCAAAGCATCTGAAAAAATTCAGTAGTAAGTAACAGAAGATGTGAGGGATTTTCTGGCCATTGGCTGCTCTTTTAATGATTTTAGGAAGTTGTGGGACATTCATCATGGTACCTCAGTCTGATCCCTGCTAACGATCCCAATGAAGGATGAATCAGAGACATCGCCTTCTGGAACAACGGAGGAGAAAGGAGAGAGACAAGGTTCTTGCATGTAGTTTTTGCTCATTTTTTATTAAATGAGTTAGTAGTTCCAAGCTTGCCTGTTGTTTCTTGGCCGATGTTTTCCACAGGCTTGATTCCATTTGGATGGGACTTTGTAGAATTTTCTTCCTTGTCTAGCTTCCCAAACTCCCCGAACACAAGACAATAGAGGGATGGAGCCCTTTTCTATCTTGAGAATGTGATTTAAGTCGCCTTCCTCCACTCAGTCTTCCCACTGGTGCCTCATTTTGCTGGACACAAAGGAGACCATCTCTGCAGGTCCTCCCAAGCTAGAGAAGCTTTTAGTGAATGTTCAGGGATGACTGATACAGCTGTGGCCCATCTCTACTTTGAATGCATTAAATCTAAGACTTAATATTTCATTAGTTCAAAATCTATTAATTTCTACTTGTTTCCTTTCTTGTTGACCTTCCTTCAAGAAAGATATCTATTTCGTCACGTAACGTGGCTGTGTGTTTTGTGTATATATTCTCTCCAGCCGACGTCTTGGAGGGCAGATTTTTTTGTTTGTTTCTTCACCCAAAAGGTGCCCCATGTTTGGTATGCCCTCTTTTCTCGCTTCCTAGAATTCCTTGCTCCTTCAACTCCCAACCCAGAACCACGAACTACACAAGACCTTTGGTGCTTCTCCTCCACCCAACTAATAGTGCCCAATCCCTCCAGTTGTGCTTTATTTTTTAAATAACTAGAATTTTTTTATTCTTCTGTCTCTTCCACTACTTCATCACTTCCATTTGCAGTTAAATCTTCATTTTGTAAAAATTGTATGGAGTTTTAGTTTATCTATCCCCTTCACATAGTAAGCACTTAATAAAGATTTGTCGATGGACTGATTTTCAGACACAGCTCCTTCTGTCTTTCCCACTGAGTCATTCCTTACAACAAGGATTTTAATGCGAGAATGGAAAAACCACTTGAGCAAAATTAACCTGACCATATTGCATTGTAAATTTCCTCTATTGTCTTCGCTGCACGTATATATAGAATGCACACAACTTGTTGGCGACAATTTTTTCACTTTTGTCTTTTTACCCTCCTGGTCTAGCATAACCCCTTTGTATACAGTAGGTGCTCAATAAACATTAAGTTTTTTTGAATCAACATTTTGTATGTTGCCTTAATGCCCTAGTTTGATTGAATGAGGTTTACTTTGGCAGATGAGAGAAGAGATACTGTGCCATGAGCCCAAGGTCATCATTCCCAGTTGTCACCTCCAAATTACAGAGAGATTCCTCATCAGAAATCTAATGATGAATAGCAATCAGATACATTTAAAGTACACTTACTTTTAATAAAAGGGGTGAACTCTAGGCAGTGTGAGGCGGTGGAAAGAGCACTGACCAGTCAGAAGACCCATGTTCAAATCCCACTTGGATGTTTACTTACTGGTATGACTTCAGGCAAGACCCTTGATCTCCCTGGGTCTCAGTTTTCTTATCTGTGAGATGGAAGACCTGAACTTTCTCATGGTTTCTTTCAACTATCTGGTGTCCTCCTGGCACTATGCCAGTGTGCCCATCCTAGTCCGACCGCTGTGGCTGTGAATTCTGCAGCTGCCTTCACGCTGACAGACTGAGGACTCAGGATCTGAACAATGGCCATCTTAGCTTTTGTCAAAGGGCCCATTGCTGGTTCCTTACAAAATTTTTTTTGACAAGTACCTTATGATTTATCTTTGAAAGGCCGCAATGTTCCCAACTTCAGGAGAGAACGGTGCAAACCATATTTTCTTATTACAGTGATAGAATACCATAAGATCACATTCACATTTAAATAGCTTTGGCAGAGTCATTAGCTGGAAATTATTTATGAAAAAAAAAAGAGGCCCATCGATTTTCATCTTTAGACAAGGACCTGTTGCAAGGCTGAAATTCACTTGGAAATAGAATCAACCCACTTAATTAGCACTAACTGCATAAATATGCATTTATTTTGTATATATTTATTTATATGCAAAAGGCCATTGATTATACAGAGAAAGAACCTAAAAGGTTATTGAGTCTAACCTTGTTTTTTTAAAAGAGTAACCTCAAATCAGAGGGATGAAGTGACATCCGGAATCACGCAAGTAATTCAATCCAATCAACTCATGGGCATTTAAAAATCCCTTCTGGGTGCCAGGTTTCGAGAATATGAAGACCTCAGAATTAGGGTCAAGAAGTAATATAAGCTAATGAGGCAATGTTTGTAAAATACTTGGCACAATTCCTGGCATGCAACTTAAGAAATGGTTATTCCATTCTGCCTTGCAAAATTAGAAACAGTGTCCTGCCCTCCAGAAGCCTATATTCTGCTGAGGGAGGGTGTCATGGATTTGGAGGAGCAGATACACCATACTTGGATGAGGAGGAAGAAAGCAGTGGCTAAAGGCATCAGCAAAGGCTTCCTGAGCTGAGCCTAAAAAGAATTCAGCACAGTGTATTACCTGAGAGTACCATGGAAAGTAAGGAGACACTTGGACACCAATTTCTCGACTCCCTGACGGGACTGCCCAGAGACAGTGCCTGACAGGGGGGTGTGTGAGTGTGTGTGAGAGTATAAGTGTGTGAATGTGTGTGTCAGTGAGTGTGTGTGTGTGAGTGTGTGTGACAGTGTGTGTGTGAGTGTATGTGAGAGTGTGAATGTGTGTGTATGAATGTATGTGTGAGAGTGTGAATGTGTGTGTGTGTGTATGAATGTGAATGTGTGTGAGTGTGTGTGTATGAATGTGTGAGTGTGAATGCGTGTGCATGAGTGTGTGTGACAGTGTGTGTCAGTGTATGTGAGAGTGTGAATGTGTGTGAGTGTGTGTATGAATGTATGTGTGAGAGTGTGAATGTGTGTGAGTGTGTGTGTATGAATGTGTGTGAGTGTGAATTTGTGTGTGTGTATGAATGTGTGAGTGTGAATGTGAGTGTATGTGAGTGTGTCAGTGAGTGTGCATGAATGTGTCAGTGTGTGTGTGACAGTGTGTGTGTGAGTGTGAATGTGTGTGTGTATGAATGTGTGAGTGTGAATGTGAGTGTGTGTGTCAGTGTGTGTGTGTGAGTGTGTGTATGTGTGTGTGAGTGTGAATGTGTGTGAGTGTGTGTATGAATGTGTGAGTGTGAATGAGTGTATGTGTGTGTCAGTGAGTGTGTGCATGAATGTGTCAGTGTGTGTGTGACTGTGTGTGTGAGTGTGAATGTGTGTGAGTATGTGTATGAATGTGTGTGTGTGAATGCGTGTGTATGAGTGTATGTGTGTGTGTGTGTGTGTGTGTGTGTGTGAGTGTGTGCATTCTCATAGGATTCTGAAACACTTCCTCACCCTCTTCCTGTTTGTCTGCCCATTATAGGCTTGAATTCAGCCCTCAGTAATAGAAGTCTGTTTTGGCTTGTTTTCCGACAACATGGATGCAGTATAACTGAGGGCTGTTTTTGCTGTAAGATTGTGATGTCTTCATATACTGAAACCTGGAACCTTAGTCACTCCCAGCATCCCACTTCCATTCCAGATGAATATCACATGATAAGCAAGAGTGTTTCAGTAGCACCAACAATGTTCTCCACAGTGCTCCCCCTTCCCAGGATGCACTTCCCCTGCCAGCCCTGATAGTCTTTAACTGTCTTCAAGCCAAAGCTGGACAGTGACAAGTGATTTCCTTTCTTCTATTCATTACATGGACATTGTAGGACTCCCCTGCCTGATTCCAAAGGGCATTTCTGGCTGCTGACCTTTAAAGAACAAAAGATCATGATCCTTTTTTGTTACTTACTCAGGATTCTGACTAGTTAAATGTCACTTCCCTTTTTAAAATTCCGCTTTTATAAATGGAGATTGATCAATTTGCTTCTGGGGACTTTATTCTATTGATCGTCAGCTACTCCAGCCCTAGGCTTGGACAAATGTTTGTCCAATTGAATTGAAATGAATAGTCTAAAATTCAACTAAACAGATATTTATAAAAATATCTTTGTTAAAAGATAATACAAAATTTTTGTCATTAATTTCTTTTGATCTTAAAGATTCCCAATTTTTTTTTTTGCAGTGGAACTTCAATTCCACTTTTATTTTTTAATTTTTTATTTATTATATTATTTATTTATTATTTAAGTGATATCCCCATAAACAAGTAAGATCTGAATACCTTAAAGATAACGGCATAGAGTAAAAAGTGTTGGTCTGGGAGCCAGAAGACTTGGGTCCAAATATTACATCTTCTTTTTATGAGCTGTATGACTTTGTATAGGTCATTTAACCTCTCTGAGCCTCAGTGACTTCATCCATAAAATGGGATTCCTTATACTTGCCCTATATCTCCTCAGGGAATGGGATAAAAATTCTTTATAAACTCTCAAGCCCCAGCCCTTATTAGCTGTTCATGCTCAGGCACAAACGCTCCAGTAGAGCAGTTATCTCAGAGGACTCTGACTGATCCATCCTGAGTGCCTCCTGCCCATGCCTTCCACTGCCACCCCAAAGAAGTCATTAATGAACTGAGGAGATGGACAGTTGGGGCTTCTTGGATTCTCCTGATTTTATTTGGCTCCTGCTAGAGGAATAGACTAGCAGACCATTGCCGCGCTTCCCTCTCCCACCAGTTTCCAGTCTCACTTCTTTTTGTCCTGGAGTCTCTTTGGTGATTCCCTCCCTCCCAACTGGTAGTTTCTCTCCCTTTCCTCCAAAAATCACCTTGTATTTACTTTGTATGTTGGAGGCACATCACCCACAGTCTATTGAACATTTTGAGTTGGATGCCTTATGGGCACCTCAAACTCAATGTGTCTGAACCAGAACTTGTTATTTTTCTCCCTAAATCCTTCCCTTTTTTACGTTCCTATTAATGTTAAGACTATCACCACCCTCTTGGTCATTCAGGTTCTTGGCTCAAATGTTATTCTCAACTGCCCATTGAAAATCACCCCCTTATTTAACCATTTTCCAAGTCTTGCTTCTTTCTCCTCAATCTTTCTTCCATCCATTTCCTTCACTCCACCCACATGACCACCTCTGGCTCAGTCTTCATCACTTCTCATCTATACTTTTGCAAGAGTCTTCTGAGTGGTCTTCTTGCCTCCATTCTCTCCATGTTCCAAATCATCCTCAGCAGTGAATTTCTAAAGGGCAGATCTAACTATGTCATCTCCATCTCCCTCACTCAATAAACTCAGAGCCTCCCTATTACCTTTAGGTTCAAACACAAATTCAACCTATTCAATCTATGCATGGTGTTAAAAGTCTTCACAACCTGGATCCTTTACACTTTTCCAGGATTTTTACATGGAAGGCACTCCAAACACTCTATGTATAATTCAGTCCTATTGGTCTGTGAACAAGTATCCTGACCATAGTCCATGTGACATCTGGGCTTCCAACTGCTGCTTGAAAATTTCCAATGAGGGCAGAGCCCATTATTTCCCAAGGCACTCTTCAGACCACTTCTGCATGGCTCTCATTCTTTAAAAAAAAAACAATTATTATTCATTTACTTTTAGCAGTCATTTAAAAAATACTTAGTTTTGAATGTTCTCTGTCTTCATATTCTCTCTTGCTCACCAAAAAGGCAAGCATTATGATATCCATTGTATATGAGAAAGCATGCAAAAATCTACTTCCATATTAATCATGTTGCAAAAAAATAAAGAGAAAAAAATACTTTACTATACGACATCTGTACCCAAAGTCAATCATTTCTCTCTTTCGAGGTGGATAGCATTTTTATCACGAGTCCTTCAAGATTGTCTTGAATTATATTAATCAGAGTAGCTAAGTCTTTCAAAATTGATCATCATTACAATATTACTTTAACTCTGTACAACATTCTTCTGGTTCTATTCATTTAATTCAGCATCGATTCATATGTCTTCTCAATCTTTTACGAAACCATCTACTTTGTCATTTCTTATATCACAATAGTATTCCATCACAATTATATATTACAACTCATTCAGTCATTCCACAATCTGTGGTATCCCCTCAATTTCCAATTCTTTGACACCATAAAAAATTGCTATAAATATTTTTGTACAAACAGACCTTTTCCCTTGTGCTTTTATCTTGCTTAAAGACCTAATAGTGGTATCGTGGGATCAAAAGTAATGAATAGTTTTATTGCTCTTTGGGCATAGTTCCAAATTGTTCTCCAGAATGGCTGGACTAGTTCACAATTCCACCCACAGCACATCAAGTGTCTCTATTTTTCCACAGCCCCCTCAGCATTTGTCATTTTTCTTTCCTGTCAACTTGGCCAGTCTGATAGGTCTGATGTGATATATCAGAATTGCTCAGATTTGTATTTCCCTGGTCAAAGGTGATTTAGAGCATTTTATATGACTGAAAATAGTTTTGATTTTTTCTGATAAATTTCTGTTCATGTCATTTGAGTCTTTATCAATTGGACAATGGTGCTTATTTTTATAAATTTGATTCAGTTCCTATGCTCAAAAAGTTATCAAACTGTGGATACTCTTTGATCCAGCAGGGTTACTACTGGGCTTATATCCCAAAGAGATCTTAAAGGAGGGAAAAGGACCTGTATGTGCCAAAATGTTTGTGGCAGCCCTCTTTGTAGTGGCCAGAAACTGGAAACTCAGTGGATGCCCATCAATTGGAGAATGGCTGAATAAATTGTGGTATATGAATGTTATGGAATATTATTGTTCTGTAAGAAATGACCAACAAGATGATTTCAGAAAGGCCTGGAGAGACTCACATGAACTGATGCTGAGTGAAATGAGCAGGACCAGGAGAACATTATATATTTCAACAATACTATATGATGATCAATTCTTATGAACGTGACTCACTTCAACAATGAGATGAACCAAACCAGTTCCATTTGTTCAATAATGAAGAGAACCAGCTACACCCAGAGAAAGAACTCTGGGAATTGAGTGTGAACCACTACATAGCATTTCCAATCCCTCTGTTTTTGTCCGCCTGCATTTTTTTTATTTCTTTTACAGGTTAATTGTAATTATTTCAAAGTCCAATTCTTCTTGTGCAGCAAATAACTATATGGATATGTTATACATATATTGTATTTAACATATACTTTAACACATTTAACATATATTGGTCTACCTGCCATCTGGGGTGAGAGAATGGGGGAAGGAGGGAAAAAATTGGAACAAAAGGTTTTGCAATTGCCAATGCTGAAAAATTACCCATGCAAATATCTTGTAAATAAAAAGCTATAAGAAAATTGATTCCATGATTTATATTTGATAAATGAGACTTTTATCAGAGAAACTTACTGAAAAATCCCCCTCAGATACATCATTTCTTGCTTTCCTTTTAGTTTTTGCTGCAATGTTTTTTTGTTTGTGCCATTAAGAATTTGGAAGTTGTTACCTTTAGCTAAGTGCATTCCACCTGGCTTCTGACCCCTCACTCTGAGTTCCTTTATTTCTCTGAGAAGCCCCCAAGGCTATTTTCCCCTATAAAAGTTCTGCTTGTCATGAACATCTTTGCTCAGTTCTTTCACTATAAGGTATTTTCTTTCTCTACCAAACAATGCCTTCCCTCTAATGGCACCATTCTCCTTACTCTAGCTATCTCTGGTCAATCTGACCTGCCAGACAATAGCTTTCTTCCACCTCATGGAGTATTTCCTTTCTCCTGGTTAATTGTGAGTTCCCCTGAGGAACTTGTCTTTTTCCTTTCTAAATATATTTGTTCTATTTAATATTTAGGATTCCTGCTGTCTATTGTATACCTTAATTTTGTCTGTAATCCTTTTCCTTCCATGAATCTATCTTTTGTAAAAAAAAAAAAATTAAGACGAATTCAGATGCTCTGCCATTTGGTGACTATATTTAGCATTGATATTAGTTCATTTTTTAATTTTAGCTTTTTATTAAAATGTTGTTTTTCTGATTATCTCTTTTGGTTAGGTCTATTTTGACTCTTGCTTTGTCTGAGATCATGATTGCTATCCCTGCCTTTTTATCTCCGGGAAAACAGAATAGATTCTATTCTAGCCTTTTATTTTAACTCTTTATGTGTTTTTTGTTACAAGTGTGTTTTTTTTGTAAACAACATATAGTTGTATTCTGAGTTCTATTCCATTCAGCTGTCTACTTCCTTTTCATGGATGAGCTCATCCCATTCATATTCAGAGTTATGATTATGTGTATTTCCTTCCAATTTTATTTTTTTCTGTTTATACTTTTTCTTTTTTGCCCTGTCCCTGATCATTGGTGACTTCTTTCTCCTTCCATTTTATCCTCTGGATATAAATATTGACGATATTTTCCTTATTCTTAAGATATGATGTCTGAGTTCTTTTTTTATTCTTCATGGATTTCAAATAGTCCAATTATTATTAAATTAAAATTTTAAAATCTGTTTTTCAGGCCAGTTTTCTTTTTGAAGAAACATATCACATTTTTTATTCTTTGGACTTTGTTGTATTGACTTCTTTTTGTCTCATGTAATCATTAGCTTCTAGTTGTCCAATTCTAAATTTTTAAAGAATTATTTTCTTCACTGAGCTTCTGTGCCTCCTTTTCCATTTTGTCAGTTCCCAACTTGGAGTTACTAATCTTTTCAGCTGACCTCCTAAGATGTCTTTGTTGAGTTTGGAAAGGGGAGCCCAAAAGTTGGGGGTCACATACCGGTGTCACAAGATGTCTCAAAAGAATTTGTGGGCTTGAACCCATTTCCTAGTCAAGAGGCAAAGTTTCATTGTAATTATAACACCAACTGGAGCAGGCTAAGTTCCAGAAGACATTAGCAAGGGACCTAAGAGCATGAGATAGATTTATAGGCAAAATTGGCCAAAGCTTCGTTACTTATTTGTTAATTTTATGACTTATAAGTAGGTTTGAGGGGTGGTCTATTCACTATTGTCTCAAGACCTTGATCATTACTGACCAACAGATTATCTATCTGACAGTCAGTAATGTTTGAAGGACTATTCTAAAGCAAGAAGTCTTTGAAATCATTGACAGACAGGTCGTTAGAACAAGAGTACTCTTAGGTCAGAGGGCTTCAGGATCACTAATATATCTTCCCTCCAAGCTAAGGGAAGAAATATTATTACATTTTTAGGCCAGAGGACTTTTACAGTCATTGACAGATTGCCAGAATAATAGTATTCTTAGGTCAGAGGGCCTTAGGATTACTAATACATCTTCCCTAAAATCCAAGGGAAGAAATATTATATTCCTGTACAATTATTGACAGACAGGATTGTTAGAACAGGAGCACTCTTAGGTCATCATCTTGGTTTAGAAAAATGTCATACCCTGACTTTTTGTTGGCTAAACCACTCCAGGATTCAATTTGACTATTTTAGAGATTTTTTTTTGGAGGGGAATGTTGGGAGAGTTTGACTTGATTGTTCCCTCTACTCCACCATCTTGGTTCTGTTAACTCTCAAGATTCTAAAGATTTTCCTTAACACAAGCATTTATTATGTACCCACTATAGCATTGTGCTAAGCACTGGAGACATGGAGAAAGGCAGAAATATTCCCTGCCTTCAAGAAGTTTATAATCTAATGGGGGAGACACTATGTAAATAATTATATATATAAAAGATGATCACCCTGGCTCTCAATGGCCATCCCAGGCCAATAGGTCCCAGGCCAAGTCCCAATGGGTCACTGTTGGGCCCAGGTCTGCTCAGAGTGAATACAAATAGCAATTGTTTCTGTTTTGGCCAGAAACTTTGAGGGTCCTCCCCTCCTAGGTTGGATTTTTTTTGGGGGCGCTATGTAAAAGTGGCCATTCTTTGCCTCAGTTCTTACCTGACCTTAATAGCTGAAGGAGCATTGCCTCAATCAAACTGAGACCTGTTAGAGACCTTGGTCTCCCACTGCAGCCAGGGCCATCTCCAGTCATCCTGATCTCTCTCTGGCCACTGAACCCAGTTGGCTCTGGAGGGGAAAGTGAGGCAGGTGACCTGATCCAGCCCTCTCTCACTCAAATCCAAATGCACTTGCATGCCATGATGTCATGGTCCTCTTGGAGAATGAATGACAAAAAACAAATTTTGGGGAATATTTCTGGTTCAGGAACTGGAGGGGAAGGGAATCTTCCAGACCCATGCTGTACCATGGTCCCCTTCAGAGCCTCAGCTCTCAGAGAGAATCTGGCCCCCAGGAAATGCTATATGAGGCTAGAAGGAGAAAGCAGCAGCAGCAGGAGATGGTGAGCCCCTGCTCCGTGTGAGTGACTAGGAAGGGGGGTAAGGGTGGACAAACAGGCCCATTTCCAGGAGGGATAAAGTGGAAGAACTCCAGGACCAAACTTTCTTTTCCTCCAAAGTGATCATTTCTAGTTAATGTGCTGACTCACCACCCAGGTATTGTCTCAAAGGATCACTTTGGCTAACGGCGTCCCACTCGGGGACTTTGAGAGCTGGGAGCCCCGGGGGTTCCAGAAGCCGGAAGCCCCGAGACTCATGATAAAGGGGTCACTAGGAAGAGAAGGGGGCCGTTGGGAGAAGATGGTGCCCAAAAGCCCCGGGAAGGGCACTGCAAATTCTCTTGAATGGTCTGATGACTTTGGAAAATTATTTGCAGGATTGTAAATGACTATCGGAGTAGTAATTTACTGAATGGCACCCTAGTGATACCTGCAGGATGTGGCTAATTGAATAGAAACCATATGCCAGGGGCCCCACTGGGCCCAGACTTAGTCATGGTCTGTCCCAGAGACGGAATTATATCAAGGGTGGAGGTAACAGAGCGATTCCAGAGCCCTGGGTTCTCGTAACAAGATGAAATGAAGATTGAAGACAGCACTTCCCTTGTCTCTTAAAAGATGAGAATAATGAGGGGCACGCTTCCAAAACGTGTCTGGTGAGGTTTTCTGGGACTTTGTCAACATTCCGCAAAACTGGGCCTGTTTCTACAAATATCTGGGAAAGGCAGACAAAGGGCAACTTCTGAAGAGAGATTTGTTTCCTCTCCCTAATTTACTTCTTATGTCATAGTGGCCATTAAATCTATTTGGTTTGCTGTCATAGCTTTCTCCTGGACCACGGGCTCCATGAAGGCAGGCACTGAGGCACTGCCCAGTGTAATCAATGTTTTCATGCTACACACAAATATATATGGATGGGAGAAGGAAACCTATTATTTCATTGCCATGAGGAGGAAACCTATTATTTCATTGCCACGAGGAGCTCTTAATGTGGAAATTTCCTCTCATTGACTAAGGCTGGTAACTGCTCTGTAACTTAGAATCTTAGGGGGGTCCTGGGGACATTGAGAGGTTAAGTAATTTCCCCACAGTCACAAGTATGTATGTATATATATGAAAGATGTGTGAATCCCAGGCTTCCTGACTCCAAGGCTTGCCTTCTATCAGCTATTTCACACTGTTCTTTATATCATCGTACTGCACTGCTGTGGATGGCTTAATACAGCACTTTAAAAGCATTTATGTGAGAAACAGGAATGATACTTTTATGGGGGTGATTGGCAGCAGGAGGAGGTTCTTTTCCTAAGTTAAGACACTCCAACCGCAATGAGCTGTGCATTCCCAAAGACACAACTTACCAGAGAATCTTTGTGTTTCTCTCTGATCTGGCGGGAACATCTTTCATTTCGAATTCTGCCCTTTAGCTTCAGCTGCTGATTCTGGGCTGTCACCATGACAAAGCACCTGAGCCTTCACGCTCATTGCACTGGGACTCTTGGAGGACTGTTTCTTTCTACTTATCTCAAGAATAAATGTGTCTTCAATAATGCATGATATCCACAGACAGTCCACATATGTATTGTATGGCTCATGTCTTCAGTAACACATTTTTAGACTAAGTAAATATTTTATAGGCTATAAATCATAGATGTGTTTAGGGGGTTATAAATATTTTAGAGATGGCAGAGGAACTGAAAAGTTGGGGATTTCCTTTTTGCGTTGCAGTGCAGTTATGACTTGAATTTGACCAGTCCTCTACAAACAGGTCTTCTGACCAAACTCTTGGTGTGCCATTATGGGAGACGGGGGATTCACAATTTTGGTCCTGTTTTATGTGTTTGTGTCAACAGTCATGTCCCTGCCTATGTTGGTGTCTATGTCTGTGTATGTATCTATGTTCATGTCCATGCCCTATATCACTCTCAACATCCATGTTGATGTTTATGTCCATGTCTGCTTCTTGGAAACAAGGCTTCCTCTTTATTACCCTCCATGACCCTCAAGTCATTTTGGACTAATGATGATGGAGCATTCACCTTGTGAAGTCAAACAAGGATACATAAACAAGCCCATATGGTAAGAGAGTTGATCAGAAACAAATGTAAGAAATAGCTAACAAGGTCCAGATGGAACAAAAAAAAATTAATCCTGGATGGCTGGTTGATGTTGCTCCTTAATTCTTCCTAATTATGCACTGCCTGACAGATTAACGACTAAGGGGGGATCCCCAAGCAAATTTCCATCACAATTATGCTTGTTTTTTTCTCTATGATGTAGAGGAATAGTTCCCAGTCAGTAGGTTAGGACCAACTAGCAGATCTCAAAGCTTTATTTCACTGAATTATTGAAGTTGAGAGCTTAAAGAAGTCATTTTGTTCAATGAACACATCAAAGGAATTCCCCTTGATATTCCACAAGTGGTCATGCAGCCTCTGCTTGAAGACTTGTAAGGAAAGATCTGTTCTCAGACAGATCTAATCACTGGGAAATTTCTTCTGGTCTCATGTTGGCAGGCACAAAGAACAAGTACAATCCTTTCCCCATGTGGCAACCCAAAGGCCGCTAGCATGAACTTTCTCTTCTCCAGGTTAAATACATCCAGTTCCCTCAAACGATGTTCATTTGACATGCACTCAAGGTTCTTTCCCTTCCAGGTTGTCCTTCTTTAGACATTCTCTAGATGAGCAGTGTCCATTTAAACAGTGCTGCTCAGAACTGGACCCATTCCCCTAGATGTGATTGAGCAGCGGAATTATCTCCTCATTACGCCCGAAGGCTGGATTTCTCATTATATAGACCATGGGCATGTGATATGGATCACCCTTGTTGAGTTTGCATCCATTAAAATACTCCAAAGTTTTTCTCCCATATTTTGTACTTCTGAAGCTCATTTTAGTTTTTGGTCTACATGTGTGGCTCTATGTTGATTCCTTTTGAATTTTATCTTATAATTAAACGCTATTTGATGTCTCTCCAAGTTGGCTGTTACAGCCATGATCCCAATTTGTAGATTTGGGATATTCTCAGGAGAGAATGCAGAGTCACCACCATTTCAACTCCTCATTATATCTAGGTGCTCTCGTCGGAAATGGTAAAGTGGATCGATTGGGGTCCTGGTGTCAGAAAGTCCAAGGCTCAAACCCTACATGTGTGACAATGGGCAAATCACAGCCTATCAGAGCCTCAATTCCTTCACTATAGAACGAGGAGGTTTGACTAAATATCATCTAAATTCACTTCTCAATCCGTATCTATGATCTTCCTTCTCATCAACAATTAGTCATCTTAAGGCTTCTGAGAAATATCAAGTATTTCTCTCTGGCCACCATTCCCACCTAAGGGATATAAAGTGTCTGTCTCTGATTGATATGGAATGTGTGGCCAAGAGCCTCTGAGAAGGTGACCCAGTGCTGGAAGAATGGAGGACGTGAAATTCCGTTGCCCTTTTCTTCCTTTTGTGGGTCATGGAGGAGAGAAGTTTTTAAATGGACAGTGGTTGATATTTTTCCATTTTATTTAAAACCTCTTTGCACTGTTACCCTGGAAGCACCTTTAAATGAAATCTGGGCAACAGGAGGAAGGGTCTGGCCAATGGGACAGGAAGCACTTTAGCTCTCTAAGATTCTGATATTCTGGAACCAAATCCATCCTTAGACATTTAGAAGCTCTGGGACCCCTGTCTTCTTCAGCTTCTTCAACTGTAAACTTAAGATAATAATAGTGTCTACCTCCAAGGGTTGTAAGGACTAAATGGAACTAAGTAACTAAATGGTTACTAAGATGCTTTAGCATAATGCCTGGCAATAGTAGGCACTTAAGAAGAACCTGCCTTGTGGAAGTGAGGAAGCAGTGCTAGGTCCTGGCACCCCCACAATGTCTTCTCCCACCTCTCTATGGGATGTAGGCATTTAGCTGGGACTGTCTCTTTGAGACTAAAGAAGTTTGAGGAGTTTCCCCTCATGGGACATCAGCTAGCTGCCTGGATATCACTATCAGCTCAAGACAGAGGAGGGAGTCATGTCAGAACCACTTCCCCAAACTCTTTTTGTTTAAGTTTGGTCTCCATCCTTGTGGTTCTACAGAGGGGCTCAGGGGCAATATTTTCCATGATTTGGTCAGAAATTGACAACAAGCTTTTTTGCCTGTGGTGGCCCGTTTTATCCTGTCTCTTTCCCTCTGTCTCTGTCTCTCTGTGTCCCTCTGTCTCTCTTTGTCTCTCAAAATTGAGACATTTGAGTGAATTGTGGTATATGAATATTATGGAATATTATTGTTCTGTAAGAAATGACCAGCAGGATGATTTCAGAAAGGCCTGGAGAGACTGACAGGAACTGATGCTGAGTGAAAAAAGCAGGACCAGGAGATCATTATACACTTCAATAACAATATTTATATGAGGTTTAATTCTGATGGTCGTGGCCCTCTTCAGCAATGAGAGGATCCACTTCAGTTCCAACTGATCAGTGATGAACAGAACCAGCTACATCCTGTGAAAGAACACTGGGAAATGAGTGTGGACCACAACAGAGCATTTGCACTCTTTCTGTTATTGTTTGCTTATTTTTTGTTTTTCTTCCCAGGTTATTTTTACCTTCTTTCTAAATCTGATTTTTCTTGTGCAGCAAGATAACTATAATTATGTCTACATATATTGTATTTAACATATACTTTAACATATTTAACGTGTATGAGACTACTTGCTATCTAGGGGAGGGAGTGGGGGGGAAGGAGGGGAAAAGTTCGAACGGAAGGTTTTGCAAGGATCAATGCTGAAAAATTACCCATGTATATGCTTTGTCAACAAAAAGCTATAATTAAAAAAAGGAAAAAAAATCGAGACATTTGGAATTTCCGTCATCTTAGGGTGTCTGTTCTATTATCTATAGTTTTTCAAAAAGCCGTGGCTCAGCTGGTGACTGACTCACAAGGGACTGACTTCCTGAATTCGTCAGGACCAGCTGCCCCCTCTCTTACTCCATCTCGTTCATTATCTCAGACGTCTGTTCCCTGTAAGACATTTTTGTTCTAGCCTTTCTAGGAAGACGATCTTGCTCCTGGGGAAAGAAAGACCCGAGTCACTCTATCTTAGACCAGAAAATCAAGAGCTGGGATGGACTTTCTGGGCCATCAAGTCTAACCTTTCATTTACAAATGAGGAGACTGAGGCCCTGGAAAGTAGAATGACCTGCATAGGATCCCATAGCTCCCAAGTGTCAGAGTCAGGATCTGAGCATTGATTTTCCAGATTCCAAATCCAGTGCCCCCCCCCACTTTTGCTCTTCCTTTTTCATCTGTTCTTTCCACCTCAAGTTAATCCAAGCTCAGCCCCCATTTCTGCCATCGTTGGTGAATTTGGAGCTCCCCGACCTCTGGCAGTGTTTGTGTGGGGCTTTGATGGGTTTCCCTTCGCTCTTTACTACATACCCTTGGTCCCATTTGTATAATCATATATTTTAAAAGGCTGAGCTGGTTGCTGACTCAGCCCCTTTCAGTGTCATTTGGAGACTTGGTTTCTAGGGAGGAAGCAAGCCAGTAATAATGCTAAAAACCTCAAGCCTTTATTTAGTGTCTTTGAAATCCCACAAGGGAAGGCTGGAGGAGGGGGAAGAGGGGAGAGGGAAAGACCCCTTACAAATCCCAGGCAGCCCAGAAGGGTGGGACATATCCATCACTCAGCCAGGGAGTGGGGGAGGGACTCGGGCCTTGAGTGAGATCATCCTCCAGCTTTCATTATGAATAGAGGAAATGGGATGAATGACCCAGTGATGGGGTCATGGTCCTGACCTGTTTATCCTTCCACCGTGGTGTGGACATGTTTGCAGTCACAAACAGCATGGTCCCTCAGAGATGCAGAGATATGGAAGGGATCAGAGGTGAGATATAGTGTGGTATGGGGGCAGAGACATGAGATTTGGGAGTTTACTTACTGCTCATGAGGAATCTCAGTGCATAAAACACTGAGCTTGGAGTCAGGAAGATGGGAGTTCAAATCCAGCTGTAGACACTTAGCAGCTAGGAGACCCTGGACAAGGCACTTTGTTTGTCTCGGTTTCTTCAGCTGTAAAATGGAACAATAATAGTACCCACCTCAAAGAGTTGCTGTGTGGATCAAAGCAGATGATACTTCTAAAGCACTTAGCACAATGCCTTGGGATGTTATAGATGCTTTAAAAATGCTTATTCCCTCCCTCTCTCCCTGTGTGACCTGTGGCAAGAGCCAGCCTCCCTGGCTCTCAGTTTCCTCATCTATAAAGTGGAGGGTTTAAAACTCTAAGGAGTTTTGCAGCTTTAAATCTATGCTCCTCTGAGGTTGGGATCCAGTATGATGGAGGGGAAAGGATAATTAATTTGAAGTGAGAGAATGAGTCCTAATCCTAGCTCTGGTACTTTATAATCATGGACAATGGACACTCTCCCTGGGTAAAAGGAACAGGTTGGATTAGATGCCTTCTGAAGTCCTCCCAATTCTAAATCAATGGTTCTACGATCAAGATGGCGTTACGGGAAGGGCAGAGTCTTTCAGTTGGGTTCCTATTTCTGAAATCACCAGGAGAAAAGCTTAAAGAAAGCCAGAGGAACCAGGAAGCAGAAAAGGAGGAAGAATTCCAGGGATGAGGAACAATCAAAGAGAATGCATGAAATCAAGAGATGGAGTGAGGACAGAAGCAAGGAGGCCATTGTCACTGGTATGAAAAGTACGGGGTGGGGAGCTGAACAAGAGGGAAGGAGGCTGGGAAAGTTGGAGGGAGCTGAGGGTGGGAGGGTTTTGAAGCCCACACAGGATTTAGCCTCCATCATACTGGGTCCCTTCCTCACTGAATTTTCCCGGCTTTGAGAAAGCCATCTCTGAAGATGGGTATCCTTCATTAGTGTTGGCTGTGGCCAACCTGGGTACAGCTGCTGGAGGAAGGGAGTGATCACCACCTGGAAGCTTCCTTTTTTCTGGACTCTGCCAGAACACACCTGAGGAGAGTCCCAAGAAGAAAAGCATTGGCAGTCGGCGGGAGCCTGAGGCCGTTAGACCTCATTTAGTCCCTGCCAAGGTCCCTGTGGCCAGGGTGGGGCTCTGGTTTAGTCATCAGCAGGGAAATGCATCACACAGAATGAAAAGGATTGGACTCTTTGGCTTCTTCAGCAGAAATCAGAATTGAAAAGTTCTTGTGTTGGTATAAAATTAAATCTAGACCTCTTGCAATCTCTTGTTGTATTTTTAGACAAAAACTGACATGAGAAACCTCTCTGTGGGCTCCTGGTGGCAGCTTTTGTGGGGAGCATGAATGTGGTGTCAGGTGGTCCCTAACGTGTCTCCTGTAATGGCGTGAGTCATGGGCAGGGGGTGCCTTGGTAGCCCTGACTCTGTCACACAGCCTCTGTTGAGCAAATGCTCCAGCTCTGACTGGCATCCTCGGGCACGGGAAGCGTGAACTGCTCTGTGGGCTTCCATGGGAGCATCCCCTTTATTCAGACTTGTATCAGATCAAAGTCTCTGGAATTGCAGATGCTGCTTAAAAAAAAAACAACAAAAACTATCAGTGCTGTTTAATAAAGTGATTTTATCCAGGCTTGGATCTTTCTTCTCCATATTCTATTAGCCAGAAGTACAGTTAGCAACATGTATAGCCAGAGAAGATGGTCCACAATGCACCCCAAGGAGGCCATGGTGGGAGCAGACTGGATCAGATCACCTGGGTACAGCTGCTGGAGGAAGGGAGTAATCACCACCTGGCAGCTTCCTTTTTTCTTTTTTGTTTCTTTTTTCCTTTTTTATATTTTCTTTTCTATTAAATCTTTTTATTTACAAAGCATATGCATGGGTAATTTTCCCAACACTGACCCTTGCAAAACTGTAGCTTCCTTTTTTCAAATTAGCTATCCTTCATGGTCGGTGCAGAAATTTGCCTTGTCTGACCATATCTTGATTTCTCATTTGGGAGAGAGAGGGGGAGAAGGAAGACCTGAAAATAAAATTGAATTTTAAGAAATAAAACAAAATTATCGTTGCTAGTTAACTAGGTGCTAAGCTCTGTCTCTGAGGTGCTGAAGGACTGAGGTTAGGAGAAGTCTGTTTAAATTCAGCAGCCAGGCAAGACTCTGGGCACCCAGCCTGCAAGTCGAGGAGGCGTCCCCCATGTTGTCACTGGGGGTGCTCTTGAAGGAAGGAAGGACAACATGATCTATTCCCCGTATGGCCAAGCTTGCGATACAGAATAATCTCTCTTCCTGGGCTCTGGAGACTGACAGGTCTCCCCTACACCCTTAAGCATCTGCCAGAATCAAGAGCTGAGAATGGGCTCAGCCCTGCCTGCAACCTTGTTCTCTGTTGCCTGGATCTGCTTCTGAGGAATAGCCCAGAGACCAGTAGGAATGTAGAGGACTTGCACTGAGATGGAGGAGATCTAAGAAGATGGCCGAGGGGGGAACAGAGGATGGGCCCCTCTGAACCATTCCTTGCCCCACTGCCTTTGGGCAGGGTGACTTCTGGGGCTGCTGTCCCCATGTCCTGAGAGCCCAGCCAGAAAGGCAGACGTAGGACCGAACTGGGGAGGGAGGATCAAGGCCGTCGGCCACATTAGTCATCGTCGTGGCCAGGGGGCGGCTGGTTAGGCTAGACAGCCAGCAACTGAGGCAGGAGCCCATTCTAGAAATGGAAATAAAGTTGATGTAGTAGATTCCCTTTCTCCCTTTACTGCCTTTCTCTTCCTCTGTTTTTCCCCACAATGCCCTCTTACAAATTGAAGGAATGAAATGTCCACTACATGTGAAGGAGGAAGGACAGAAAGGAGACAGTCTCTGCCTTCAGAGAGCTTCCACTGGTGGGAAAAGCAGTAGAGGGAGGAATATAGGGACCAAGGAAAGACTCTCGGTGTGAAGTCTCAGACTGGTGAGTGGGGATCCAGGGCACTTGATTGACAGCCTTTTGGGAAGTAAGGGAAGCACTGATTTTATTGCTGAGCCAAGAGCCAAGTAGAAAGGGAGGAAAGAGTCAAGATGTGGTGGTAATGGGGCTGGGGGCAGGGCAGGGCAGAGTGGGTGGTATGGGAAGTAGATACAAGATGCCATGGGCTGGATTCTTGCCTATTATGATTCACCCAGCAGCCCAGCCCCAGAGTGATGAGTGGGCTAACTCCCAGAGAGTATTCCTTGTTCTCTGGGGGGTCAGGTCCAAATAGAAAGGGGGAAGAGCAGTGTCTGTGGGGTAAGCGGTAAGATACTTGACGGTTATGTGGAACATGGGAACATCTCTCCTTATCCCTGTCATTTTCTCACAGGATAGAATGCACCAGACCCACAACTGAAGAGAAAAAGAGCTGGGCCAGCTCCAGAGCAGAATCCCAAGATGGAATCGGTGTGACTTCTCCCTTCTGCCATTCCCTCGCCTGTGTGACGCCCCAGTCACTGTATATGGTACATGGGCAGTCCCTGCCCCACCTGGGTTCCACTCTCCCTTAATCTGTGACCAGGAGACATGATTCTTGTCCATCCTTGCCTCTTCCCAAGGTCTCGGCTGGGACGGTCATGAAATGAATGATATAACATGAGTGATCCTAACAGTGAGCCAGGCCCACACCCAAAACGAAAAACTGGCAAGCGTCTGGCCACTGAGACAGCTGGGAATGAGCCCATAGACACCGGGAGCTGAGAAAGCTTCGGGACCCAGAAAACAGAGATCAAAAAAAGGCTCTGCTGCGCCTACAGGTGACATTCTGCTGGGCACCAGACCCAGGGTCCTGAGGGTTCTCATTCTCTCTTTCCCTGTTCTCATTTTCTTCTCCCTTTCCTTCCCAGCTGCCATATCCCGGCATCCCCCCCTTCCCGCCTCATCCCTCGGTGTGTCTCTGGTAGCCTGCATTCTCAGTCTGTTGGTCAGCTTTAACGGCCACCGTCAACTGCCAGAGTCCGGAGCCGTTTCCTCTCACCTCCATCCCAACCAATGTGGAGACGGGAGTGTCTCAACTCCCAACCAATGGGATTCCATCCAACCCCTTTTGAACCCCTGGCTCTTTCACAAAGAGTATTTTGACATCTGAGTAAGGAAGCATGTGCTGACTCAGGCTCTGGGAGCACAGAGCTTCCAGGAAGTTTGGTTGGCAGAAGACCTTGGCTGGGAAAACCAATTGTTTTTCCATTATCCCATTACTAACTGGTGGAAAGGACAAGTAACCAAATTAGGAATTGCTCCTTCAGAACAAAGCCGCAGAGATGCACATCGGCCCCACGTGGACGGCTCCGGCTCGGACGGCTCCGGCTCGTGCGGCTCCGGCTCAGCCGACTGCCCAGCTGCATAACTGGGGTCCTTTTAAAATAATGCTGGTAACGATGGCTTCTGGCTGTCTCCATTGACTTAGGAAGGTTGGGGTTGCTTTGTAGTCGATAAATTAAAGCATTTTTCAGCACTGGTTATGTGTTAGGCGGGAGAAGAGATACGGGGACCAAAGTGAACCCCAGCTCATGAATTTGTGCTCCAGGTGCTTATTTCCTACTGCAGAGCAAAAGCAACAGGTGTACAACTAATTAGATATCAGTGGGAAATGTGTCCATTTGGGGGGAAAGGGATGCTAATTAGGGAGGCCAAGAAAGCCCAAGCACAGCCAGTGACATTTGGGCCCGGCTTTGGGAAAATTGTGCTACGTGGTGCAGTGGATAGAGCCCTGGGCTTGGAATAGGCAACGTTCAGATCCAGCTACAGACACTTCCTAGCTGTGTGATTCTGGGCAAGTCGTTTAACCTGCTGGTCTCAATGAAATGAGCTGGAGAAGGAAATCACTCCAGTATAGTTACCAAGAAAATCCCAAATGGCTCATGAAGAGTTGGACGTAACAGAAATGACTCAACAAGAATTATCAGTCGGGATGGGGACTTTTCCAGCCGAGGGGACATGGCAGCAGGAGGTGAGCTCCTGAGTCCTGGAAGCAGTGAATGGTTGGGTGCCTCCCCTCCAGAATCAGAGTATCAGAGGCTTGGAACTGGAAGGGAAATTCAAGAGCACTGTAGTCTAATTCATCCATTTTACAAGTGAGAAGACTGAGGTTTAGCTGAGAAAGTGAAAGACCTGTCCAAGGTGCCATGAGTGGCTTGAAATAGCTCCAGCAGGCTGTTTTCCCAGAAAAAGCTTCCTTTGAGATCATCTCCTTGCATGGAAAATGGGGAAACTGGACCAGCTGGTCCCTAAGGTCCCTTGAAGCTCTACTATTATGATTCTATGACAACGCTGAAAGGGTGACAAAAATCATTCAATCCCTCTCCTCCATTTAACAGATGAAGCCCCTGAATTACCGGTAGTGACTTAGCCAAAGTCACACTACGAGCAAGTTGTGAAGTCTTACTCTAAATCCGAGATCGAGACTATGTTTTTTTATGCTAGACACAAACAGGTGTCATTTGAGAATACCTGTCACTGTCAATATTTGGTTAAGAAAATTGAGTTGAAAATTTAGATGATTCTCAAGAAAAATTCTGCAGTTAGAAACTGGTGAGAAGGATCTTGTTCTGAGGATCACCAGAAACTTAGCTCCTTGGAAAGAGAAGAAGCCCTCTGAAAGCGGGGTCAAGTGGGCAGCTCAGACGTTTCCCAGCTCCGACGTTTCCCAGCTTGGATTTGAGCCATGAGCTGATTAGTGGATCTCCTTGCTGGCTATCTGATAGTCACATCTTCGCATTAAAAACCCAAACCCTAAAGACAAGCTCACCTTCTCATGGGCTTTTGGGGGGATAAGAATCCTCAAACCATTGTTTTCCTTCTTTCTGCCTCAGACAACTCGGCTAATAATTATCTTTGGAAAATTTTACTAGAATTTTCTTCTCAAGTTGCCATATATTTATTCTTAAATCTATTCCCCTAATTCTTTATCTAAATGAAATGTTATTTTTTTCAATAAACAAAAGTTTATATTCTCTTCACTCACCATCATCTCTTGCCCAATACAAAGCCCTTGTAACAAATATACATAATTAAGCATTCCCACATTGAAAATCCACGATGCTTCATGAAAACCGGTAGCCCATAACTAATTATGTTAAGTGGTTAGCCCATAACTAGTATAGATGAACATTTGGGATTAAACATGAGAGAGTTTTGATGTTTGGCTTGCTTAGCAGAGAGTACTGGATTTTCCAAGATTGAAGACTGAGACTGGAGCCAGATGTGTTCTCTGAAAGAACCACCTTCTCTTCCTCTCAGGGGCCCCACTGTTTGTTTCCACATGGGGAACTTGGTCTTCATCTTCAATAGACACACTGTGTTTTTTGTGTCCAGCACCTCCCATAGCACATTTGGTACTGATGAATACTGAGCTGAGTCAAAGGGAAGGTTCCCCTTCCTAGCCTTCCCATCTGTCCATTCTACCTCCAGGATCTCCCTCCTCCCCATCCCTCATCAATGCCGTTACCCTAGTACAGGTTCTTATCGTTGCCTCCTTGGACTATTGCAATAAGCACCTAATGGATCTTTCAGCTTCAGAACTCTCCCTCCAATTCTACCTTCAAACCATTGCCAGCTGGAAAATTTGAATCTATAGAACTGAACTTAGAATGCTCAAGTCTTCTGGGGCTCCCTAGTGCTTCCCAAGTTCAGACTTCTTTGCCATCTTACGGTCTCAAATCTGATGCCTTCTGGTTGCTTTTTTGGCCCCGTCTAGATGATCTGTCCCTATAGCTTCAGTGAAAGTGGACTAAGCAGACAGCCAGACTGTCAGTTAAGTGGACAATTGACTCAATCTCCCCACTGACCCCCAGACAAGCCCTTTACTTTCTCACCTTTGTTCTTCTCTCATGCTGCTTCCTCGCACGGAGGCGTTTTTGTTTTTTCTACTTGTCAAATTACTTCCCATCCTTTGGAGTCCAGCTGAAATACCGATGCTTCTAGGAAGGCTTCTGTCAGTTCCCATCAATAACAGCGTTTCCCTCCGGGACATCACATAATACCTTGTTTCATGTCAATTTTTAGGAGTCAGTTTTATAGTTACCTCCCTAAAGTTCCTCTGTGATGCTTTACTGTGGCCCAAAGGGGGTCCTCTGTCTTCCAAGGCTTTGTCAGGAAACCCAACCATGACTTAGCTTCCTACCAAATGGGGAAGTTCCCAAACACAGGCCCGGTGATGGTGCATGTGGCTGTCGGGATCAGGTTTGGAGAGTTTCCTCACGTGATCAGAGATATTATTCAACAGATTCATTACAACTAAGGCATGATGGGAAGCATGGGACCGACTTTGGGGAGATCCTGTGTCCTTCCAGTATGGCCAAAGGTCGTTCTTAGAGAAGAGGACTCTGAGAGCTGCTGGGTAGGAGATCCCTTGGCAAATACTTTATATAATCTAGTATGGGAGCTTCACTTTTAATTAGAGAAAAATTGAAAACAAAAACACCAAAATATTGAGGCTTCAAATAATATTTATTTCCATTTTGTTGTAAAAACTAGGTTCCCTTATAAATTCCAAAATATACCGTATAAATAAAAGAAACTGTAAAAGTCTGAAAGGGCAATATTACCCTTTTGAAAACAAAGGTTTTTTTGGGGTCAAAAACCCTAGATTTGCCCCCAGCTGTACATAGTCTATTTCTGTTCACAGATCATCTGTCAAAATTGGTACTTGCTCCGACTAAGGTGTCTCATAATGACAAAGGGAAATGATAAGATATAGGGAGTCCCATTGCCAATGACATGTTACCTCTCCTAGCTCAGCTCTGCTGACCCAACTAGATTAGGTTTCTCCCTGAGGACCTCATCAACACCATTGCCCCAGGATAACTTCTCATCCTTGTCTCCTTGGACTATTGCAATAAGCACCTCATGGGTTTTCCAGCCTCAATTTTATCCTTCAATTCTATCTTCAGACCACTGCATAGTTGAATGCATAGTACTGATGACACTCATGCTCAAAAGTCTTCTGTGGCTCCCTAGTGCTTCCAGAGTCCAGTTCAGACTTCTCTGCCTGAAAATCTCCACTACTGCTGCTTTTGTGTGGTACTCAGGCTGCTCTGGAGAGTTCCTAAGCATGGCTGGGAAGGAGCAGATTTGGGGTGGAGGAGCTGAGATTGGGGAGGAGGAGGGGAAGATCACTGCTTCTATGAAAGGACAGCCTCAGTTCTTAAAAAGTTAAAGAAAATAATTCAGACACTAAAACAAGGCCCCCTGTAATTTTTTTATGCACCAGAAAGTTCATCAACACTTCCCGGGTCAGAATGGGGGCAAGGCAGGAGCAAACAGTGACATTCCAAGGGGAGAAGAGACTTCCCCCCCACAGGGCACAACGGATATTTCGCTGTGTCGGTTGTCGTTCCTCTGGGGCTGGTGCTGTTGCTCACTTTGTAAATCAGGGGAGGTTTCTTCCACGATGAAAAATCCCTAGGTTAAATCAGGGGTTGGGGGTTTGAAGATAAGGCTAACTTTCATTGGCTATGCAATATTGGAGGTCCTCCCAGATCCCCGGAGTCGCAGCTGTGGGGTTTGCCAGTCAGTCTGTGCTCCTCTGGAGGATCTGATCCAGTAGTTGCTAGAGAGGGGGAAAGGAAGAAGAAATCACAGCTCTGAGTCAGGCTGGGGGAACAAGGGTGGGAAGCTTCTCCAGGATACCTTACCTTTTTAAAGACTTCAGCACGTAGTCGATTACTCTGTAAAATTACCCTTTTCTTTTGTTCTTCCTTCTTCTTTTTCACTTCAGGCAAGTTGTTATAGATTCTGAAATGCATCCAGAGATTGGGGTTATCGACACGGGAATGGATTCAATTCTACATGACAGTCTCTAAGACTAGAATAAATATGGCGGCATGTCATCTGCAGGAGGACTCCCTCTATCAACATGGGTTGCAGCTGATTTACGAAGTGGGATCTTACAGCTTACTTAGTGCACAAGTCTGACCCACTTGTTTTGGATATGAGGAAACCAAGGCACAGAGAAATTGGGCCTTGTCCAGCATCAAACTCTTACAAAATATTCAATGAGATAGATCTAAACTCATACCTTACAGTCTCCAATTATTCATATGATCTACTCAACTACCTTAGAGAAAGGGCAGTCAGGGTGTCATAGTGAATAGAACATTGGACTCGGGATCAGGAAGACTCACGTTCATGAGTTCAAATCCAGTCTCAGATACCTACTAACTCTAACTGTGAGACCCTGGCAAGTCACTTAGCCCTGTAAAATGAGCTGGAGAAGGATATGGCAACGTATGCCAGGATCTTTGCCGAGAAAATGCCAAAATAGGGCCAGAAAAAGTCGGACATGACTGAATGACACTGTCTTGGGAAAGTGAAAACACTTGTCCAAAGTACCACAGCTAATAATGTCTAGGGACAGCTTGAACCCAGCTCTTCTGGATTCAAAATCTACCAATAAGTTGCCTGTTACAGTAAGCAATAATCTAAATTTTAAAGGGAAAACACATTTTTTGATTGGCTAACCATATGCTAATGAAGAAATTCTATAAAAATTAAATTAGTGTTATGACAAGCAGATTCGAGATGGGATTGGAGAGAAATATTGACTTTGGCGAAAGGGAATTGGGTTTAAATCTTATCGTTATTTATTAGTGTGTGATCTTGGCCAGGTCAGTAATTTCTTTGGGATTCAGTTTCCTCATCTATAATAAGGTGGAATTAGATTGGATGCATTTTTTAAGGTTCCTTTAATTTCTAGAGATATGTTCCTCTGTGCTTGATTTTCCTTGATTCCTGAAGGACTACGCATCTCAACCAAGCAATCAATCCATCAACAACATTTATTTATTAAGCACCTACTATGTGCCAGGTAGTATGCTAGGTTCTGGAGATACAAGTCCTAAGAATGAAAACTAAATCCCAACTCCTAAGTATCTTACATTCTGGTGAGAGAGACCAAAATAAGGATGGGTGTTGTCTATTTATACACACACACACACACACACACACACGTATAGATATATATAAATACACAAACACTCATGTATATGTAAATGTGCATGGATGTGTGTGTGGATATATATCGGTGTGTATTTATATTTACATGGATGGGTGTGTATGAATACATACATACACACATATAGTATATATATATATATATATATAGCATATATATAAAGTAAAAAATATATAAAAATCAATGCAAATATATAGATAAATTATTCAGAGTGCTAGAAATACACACATATAGTATATATATATATATATATATAGCATATATATAAAGTAAAAAATATATAAAAATCAATGCAAATATATAGATAAATTATTCAGAGTGCTAGAGAAGGTAAAAGAGATTGATGAAAGAGTTTATTTAATTATTAAATTGATTTAGAAGCAACTTCCTGTACTCCCAGGATCCACTAAAAAAGAGCTAGAGACTTTCTAGGTAGCAAGAGCACTGGATTTGATGTCACAAGAGAGCTGAGTTCAAATCTTGCCTCTCACAGTTCTGACCATGTGCCCTAGTGTCTCTGAGGTTGATTAACCTTAAATGGAAATAACAATCCTAGTACCTCCCTATTTACAGGAGTGCTGTGAGAAAATGTTTTTGAAGCTTCTTGTGCTAGAGAAATAAGAATGAATGATATTGAACAGAAGGAGTGATTCAAAGGGCACTATTTTCTTTCCCAAAGAAAGAGTTCAGGAACTTGAGCTGCAAAAGATCTGAGAAATAATTTAGTCCAAATGAAAGGCCAGGAGACTACCAATTGTCAGAGGCTACCCAGTGATTTTATCAGAAAATACTAGAATCTCAGAATTATCAAAAATCATTTTTTGATTTCAACCTGGCCCTCATTAAGGAAATCACTTCCACACTCCAAGCAGTGGTCATCTAGCCTTCCTATGAAGACCCAACTGATTGAAGACCCATTCCTGATTTTTCAGAGAGGGCAGACACACTGTCCCAAGTCAACCCTCTTCTACTTTAGAGAGGCTCAAATTGTTCTCATGTGTTTTTTCCTTTACATCAAATAGGGGTAATAATAACAGGTAGCATTTGTGTAAGGCATTAAGTTTTGCAAAATGCTTCTTTTTCAGTCTTTGTTTCTCTCAAACACACACACACACACACACACACACACACACACTCTCTCAAACACACACACACACACACTCTCAAACACACACACACACACACACACACACACACACATCCCTCTGGTGATAACCCATTCCACTCAAATTGTTAGCAGCAGCAGTGAGGTGGAATGAGCAATGGATTTGAAGGCGAGATAATTGGGCATGATTCTCCTCTCACTTTGTATATATTTTGTTATCTACTCACTGAGGTACATGCTATTTTCCCCAAAGGCAGAATTATTTCATTTCTGTCTTTGTTATCACCAGCACCTTGCCTAGTGCTTGGTACATTAGTAGGCATTTGTAAATATTTGTTTAGTTAGTAGATTGAATTTAGGAGATTTCCTTTGATTGAGTTTCCTCACGTATAATAAGAAAAATAATCACGGTCCATAGGATTATTGTAGGGAAAGAGCTTTCCAAATCTCAAAGGGCTATAAATATTTGTTGCAGGAAGATTTTTAGACAGATTGAACCACAAGCTGCTTCTCAATAATCTTTATCCATTGCTTCTTATTTACTGAATCACAGAATATCATAATGGAAAGGGACCCCAGAAGCCATCCAGCCTAATCTATAGAAGAGGACAATCCAATGAATCCTCAAGTGCTCATGCATATTTTGCTTGGGTGACTCCACTGATGGGGGCTCCACTACCTCATGAGGCATTTTCAGAGAGCTCTCATTATTAAGAATTTTTTCCCCTGACATTGAGCCTAAATTTGCCTCTCTTCTGCTTTCCTCTACTCCCTGTCAGCCTCTGCAAAGAGCAAGTTTCTTCTTACTGACCATACAAAGTCAGGTTTCAGATGAGCTTTGTGATATTGTCTCATTCCCGTCTTCTGAACAGAAGCTGGGTCATTCTCAGCAAAGACTTGCTAGTTTCCTCTAATACAATCAATAATTAGAACAAGTGAAACAATCCGAATGCTTTTACATGATTATTTTTCTATCCTCGTGATATCCAACTGAACATTTCTGCTTAATTTGTTATTGTAATTTCAGTCATCTCTGAACCCTGACAAAAATTCTTGACAAAAATACTAGTGTGGTTCGCCATTTTCTTCTCCAGCTCATTTTACATATGAGGAAACTGAGGCAAACAGGGCTAAGTGACTTGCCCAGGGTCACCCAGGTGTAAACAGTATGTAAGGCTAGATGTGAACTGATGAATATGAGTCCTCCTAATTCCAAGCCCAGTGCTCTATCTACTTCTCCCTTTGTGCGCTCTCTCTGCTCAAAGGGCACTTATTTTCTTTCCCACAGAAAGTTCAGAAACTTGAGATGCAAAAGATCTGAGAAATCATGGAGTCCAAATGAAAGGCAAGGAGGCTACCCTTGCCAGAGGCTACACAATGATTTCATCAGAAAATCCTAATCCTCCCCGCAGCTACATGACATGGGAAATAGATGGTCCCATGGAGAGGTAGAACCAGATCAGTCTGGGCTACTGGGACGCCCCATGTTATCCCTCTGGGAAGGGCCATCACATCATGGAAATTATTCTTGTAAGGGATGATGGTGGGAAGGAAACCAAACTGAACCCTTTGGTTCCTTGGAGCGACTCTGTCTTTGTTGGGTTATATCTGTGAGAGGACCTTGAAAATCCAGCCTATCTCAGGGGCTCTAGTCAGGAAACCCTTGGTTCAAGACCCACGTCTGACATGAATTGGTTGTGTGACCTGGACAAGTGACAGACTCTGAATCTTGTTGTTCTCATCTGTAAAATGACCCAATAGTGCATTCATCTCATCGGTGACTGGTTCCATCTGGCTGGGTGACATGAAGTGAATCGTTCTCCAAGGGCCTCTCAAGCAGAGATGTGCGTTGAGTAATTCAAATGAAAATGATCTGGGGGTATTAGTGGACCATGGGGATGGCCATCTAAGGGGATGTGGGCTTTTTCTTAAAAACAGATCTAGACTTTATCAGTGCAGTATGGGCAGCCCTGGTGTGGAAATGTTCTCTGTTGAATGGACTAGTATCCCCAACTCTAATGAAGTAGCTGGGGGGCAATGAGGGGTTACTTGACTTGGCCTGGGTCTTATAGTCACGTTGTGTCAGAGGGAGCACTTGAATCCGGGTCCTTGGACTTCAAGCCCCTGCCTCCACCCACTGCACTACCCTGCCTCTGAGACCCTCTTGGATTCCATCCCTAGAGGCACACAGACTCCCAGGGAGCACGTCCCATCACACCCGGAATATGATTCCAGCTCCTGACATCACCTTAGGGAGGATGATGGGCTTGTGCAGGAGCAGAGACCAACAGGCCGCATCACGGAGCTTAGTTCAGGCAGGGTGCTAAGTCTCGGGGCCAGGGATTCTGCCCAAGGTTTCTCCCGACTCCGGGCCCAGGACTTCTATCCCATCATGCCTTCTCAAGCATTCAAAGGCTGTTCTGGTCAAGGAGACTGGACTTGTGCTGCTGGTCCTGGAGGGCAGAACCACAAGAAAGAACGCCATGTTACCTGGGACCTCTTCCTTCTCTCTGATTCTGACGGATTTTCATGATCTCATTGGGATCTTTTACTGGATCGTCGGGGAGAGGTTAGCCCTGAGGCAGCATGGAGACAGAAAGAGCCTCATCTGGGACATCTTGGCTGCAGATTCCCTTACGCTCCTGGTACTCTGCCCAACTGCAGTAAAGGCGCTGCCGAAACAAGCGCAAGCTCTTGGCATTCTGGGCAATTCTCAGAACCTGCTGACCTGTCTATGTACAAACTGTCCGGGAATCCACTTCCCCAGTGTGTCCTCTGTCACTCCCTATCCAATCTGGGTTCAGGTTTGATGTAACTATCGGGGATGTGTAAAATGGTGACTCGACTCTGTCCTCAAGAGGTCTTCATCTTTGTCCTCCCATCCACAAGCAGACTGCAAGGAAGCAAGGTCATTATACACAGGCATTGTCTCGACCTCTTCATTTCCCAGAAAAACCTCAATTTCTTGTGATCTGGCTCCACCTCATGATGTTCCAGAAACCTTTTTGCTCCGGTTGTGACAGATTTCTTCACTTCTAAATCCAATGGGCTGTTTTCCATCTTCATCCTCCTTGTCCTCACATTATTGACCACTCCCTCTGGAACACTTTCTCTTGTTCCATGATCCCCTCCCCTTCCCCCATGGTCTTTGTCCTCTTTGTATCTGACCTCTCCTCCCTCACTCCAGCATGAGGGGCCCTGGGATTTGTCCTGGGCTTTTGGTCTTCCTCCTACATTCTATTTCTTGGTGATCTCCTCTACTCCCCCAGGTGAAAATCTCATCCTTATAGCAATGACTCCCCAGTCCACATCACCAGCCCTCCTGTGTTACTCTCCAGCACCAACGGCCTGCTCGCTATTTCCACCAGTGTGTCTTGTGGGCGTCTCGAGCTCAGCGAGTCCAAAACATTGCTTATTCTCTACTTCCCTCCTCTGCCCCTCCTCCACATGTCCCTAACCTCTGAGGACCCAAGTTCAACTCTCGAGTCTCATCCCTGACTCCTCATTCTGCTTTACTCATCATGTCCAGCCATTTGCTAAGCTGTGATTCGAGTCCAACTGCTCCTTCCCTTTCTTCCCAGTCTCCTGGATATCACATTGGTCCAGGAGCTTTTCCCCCCTCACCTGGACAGATATAACTTATCGTTGCCTTGACTTCAAGTCTCTTTCCCTCTCCCATCTATCTTGCACAAAGATATCAAAAGAATCTTCCTGAAACACTAGTCTGGCCAAGGCACCTTCCTTCTCCCTATTGACCCTATTGTCACCAATATAAATTACAAGCCCCTCCGCTTTGCATGTGAAGCCTCTCTTAGTTTGGTTCCTGCTGCCTTTCCAGACAGACTCTCTCCGCTCTCCATTATTCTGTCCTTACTCTGAAGTGGCCTGAGCGTACATTGTCAGTAAAGATGGCGGCCCATCTGGGCGGATGTCCCTTCATGCACTCCATGTCCCAAACTTGTCACCCTGCTCTTCCACAGACTCAGCATTGCATCTCATCTCTCCATCTCTGTAGAGCTCTTCTCTCCTTTCAGCTGTACTTCATCAAGTTTTGGATCATGGAACCTTCGATGTCAAGTCCTTCTTAATATACCCAATGGTCAGTGAGCTCTCTCTCTGTCTCTGTCCCTTTCTTCAAATGATCTTAGAATTACTTATTTATGTGCATGTCATGTCTGCCACTAGAATATAAATCCCCAGGAGAGCCGGCACTGTTTCTTTTTTTTTTTTTTTTTTTGGTATACCAAGTACCGTGCACACAGTAGGAATTTAATAAGTGCTTGTTGGATTGAACTAAAAACGACATTCCCATTCCTGGCAGGCTATCCTTCTTAGTGTGCTCTGAAAATTAGGGCTTTGGCTGTCACTGTCATCATCATCACTACCACCACCACCATCATCATCATCATCATCCTCATCATCATCATCATCATCATCATCATCATCCTTGTTGTTGTCATTGCCTTAGAATGTGTGGAACGGTTTCCAACCCAGTGGCATTTGGAGGATGTGCCAGCTTGCTGTGACTCAGACCATTAATGGAACAGGCAAGTTTATCCTCCCTCTCAGTTTATTACCCACAGCCTCACTGCGGATGATTTCACCAATTACCAAGTAAACAATTTAACTCAATAAAAATCAAAGGGCGGTGTCTGGAAAAGTGTGTTCATTTTTATTAATGCTGATCGGTGCGCTATAGATTAGGGGTAATTATAATAATTTCTCATATTGCTGCATATTTTGTCAGACTAATGAAATTTCAGTAATAAGAGCTTTCCCTCTGCTGCTCCATTATTCAATCCTCACTCAGAGGCAGCCTGAACACCAGGTGTTAGGGATGATGATACTTGTACTTTCTAGGAAGTGCCCGGACCACAGTAGATGAATTAGCAAGTGGGACCTTAATCCACTTCCCAAGCTTGGTATGAGAGGGCAAGGCTTGAACTGGAAGAAGAAATGAGTCAAAGTAACCCCTCTTCCATATGGACCAAACTTCAAGAAATACTAGGCAGCTGGGTGGTGCAGTGGGTAGAGCATTGGACCTGGAGGCAAGAAGATCTGAGTGCAAATTCAGTCTCAGACACTTAGTAGTGATGTAACCCTAAGTGAGGTAACCCTGCTTGCCTCAGTTTCCTCATTTGTAAAAGAGGGATAATAGAGTTATTGTGAGGAGATATTTGTAAATACTTTGCAAACCTTAAAGCACGATGTAAAAGCTACTGTTGTTATTATTATTTTGTCCCTTCTATTTTCACTTCCAAGACTGATTTTCAAGTGTTGATGTTTGGTTGATGTGGAGAACAAAAAGCAACTATCGATGGTGTATCACGTCATTGAGAGGATCTGGGGATGTTGATAATGGAGAAGAGAAGATTCAGGACAACATGGTAGCTGGAAGCTGCCTCCAAGTACACTATGAGTCACAAGGAAGGGAATGAGATTTGCCCTCTCTGCTCCTTACAATCAGGAGGAGGAACATGCCCGGAGGTTACAGGGGCAGATTCGTACTTGGTATCTGGAAAAACTTGCTAATAACGAATTATTTAGAAGTAGAGTGAGGTTGTTTTGGAGTCAAGTGAGCTTCCCTTTTTTGGAGGTCTCTAAGTATGGCTGCCTGTCTATCGCTGCATCTATAGCCAAGGGGATGCCCTTTGCAGATAAAGGAGGAGCTCAGTGGTTTCCAACCAACTCAAGAGTTCTGATTCTGGGCCAGAGAGAAGCAGATCATGGTTCTCAAGGTTCATGTCTGAACAGATCATTCTCCTGCCCAAGATGCTTCTATAGCTCCCTAGGATCTCTAGTATATAACCCAAATCCTTCTTTTTGCCCATAATGTCCACCCCAAATCATTGTGTATATATTTTGAATTTGCTTTTCTGTGCACAGGTTGTGCCCTCCCCAGTAGAATGGAAACTACTGGAGAGCAAGGTCTGGTTCACTTTTATCATGATCATCCAGCATTTGGTCCCTAGCAGGGGCTTAATAAAGCTTGGTGAATTAAATCTAATTGAATGTGAGTTGTGTTGAGACTTTCCCAGAACCCAAGGGTGGGCCCCAAGTTAATCTGGGATATGCTCATTCTTCAGATTTGTTTTGGGCATCTTGGACCCCGGCATGCCTCCCTGTACTATGTTTGGGCTCGGCATGGCTGACACATGGAGCCCTACTTAGTACCACTGGAAGCAGTGAAGTTCCACATCCTCCTGCTTATCCAGGCTGGAAACACTCCCTTGTCTCTTGTGTCATTGATCTCCAAGGGGTGCAGGTGTCTAAAACACATAGGGGCGCACCTTCCATAAGGGCCACACAAAGTGGACCTGGGATTGCTGCAAGCAGAAGGAACTTACCTTTTTGATCGCATATGCATCTCCTTCTCTGATATGCACCTCTCCTTCGGCTTGAACAAGTTATCTGGAAATAAACACACAAGGAAGCATCATTTAATGGCACCAGGGATTGGATCGTGCAGAGGCTGACATAGGCATCCCATGGGAGGGCTAGCCTGGTCCTTGCTCTTACTCCTTTCTCCTTCCATGCCAGCCTGTTATCATGCAGACCGCCATGAACGTCCAGCCAAGAGAGCCAAGGATTCTCACCCGCCAGGATGAGGAGGCTAGCCCTGAGACCCTTCCACAGAACTCTTCTAAGGCCCCCCACCACAGGGAGAACAGAAAACCCCTCCCTCAACTTCAAGTCCCCCTCAGGCAGAAAAAAAATAGGGCTACTGTGACAAGGATGCCAACCTGGGAGAACATGAGATTGAGAGCCAGGGGAATATGAGGTTTCTACCTGGACTCTGCTGTTTGACACACTTGTATTCTTACAGAATCTGCCGGATCTGCTTCCTTCTCTATAAAATGAATGGGTTGGATTGTAGGTGGAGCTGTGAGTTGGCCCAACTATGTGGAGGACTATTTGGAATGCTATGAGGAAGGTCACTAAAGTTCATTGTCTTTGATCTAGGAGTTGCATTAGAGCATAAAACCAAGGGAATAATAGAAAGAAAAACACAAAACAGCAACATCTTTTTAACTTTTTGTGGTAGCAAAGAGTCGGAAGCAGAGTAGGTCCCCATTGATTGGAGAATGAGTAAACAAGTTAGGTGTTTGAAATATAACTGACTCTTATTGCTTCATTAAAAAAATATCAACTGTGAAGAGAATTCAGAGACATGGGAAGCCTTGTATGAACTAAAACAATAAAATGAAGCAAAGAAAAACAATATATACAGTGATCTTAATCATGCAAATGGAAAGAGTACTAAGAGGAGGTAAAATTTTCACAATTATTAGATAGATTTAGATCCAAGTCTCCCAGTGATATCAAAGAGAGCCAACAGTGGTGAAAATGGCACCCAAGGGCCATTCAGCATATATGCACCCATGCATGTACGTCATGGACACACACACCTATGTGAAGATACAAACATATGCACATAAATGGAAATCTATATAGCATGTGTACATGTCCACATATATGCAAGTATGTATGGACATAATGTACATGTGCACATACATGTATGTACATGTGTATATGCATGTGTATATATAAACATAAATCTGTATGTATATTTATATTTGCCTTTGTCCATCTCAGGTAATAAGAAGTAGTCATTATTCATGGCCATTAGGTCGGTTTGGAGCTTTTTCCAGAGAACGATATTCCTCCACCAAAGCTGTAATTGAGCCAGGCAGGGCAACTCCTCCAGAGCTCACATTAAAGTTACACCCAAGGTAGATGGTGTTCCTAGGAGATAAAAGCCACCATGGAAAATTATGATTGTGGAATTAGCATAATTTCAATTGAATTGCAAGCAGGAATCACTGGAAAGGTAAAAAAAACCTACTACCCAATTCATGCTTTTCTTTTCTTTTCAAAAGTGGGGTAAAAGTAACTATGAGATATTTCACCATTGCATTGCTTTGTCTTTTCAGAATCTCGATGGCCTGCTGAGAAGCGGGCCTGAGCCAACTTTGCTGAGGGGGCCTCTTAGCCCTTTATTAATTGCCACATAACTTGAGGAGCATGGGAGGATTGGGGGCGGCGGGGAGGATCCTCTTTCAGCACCCCCTGCCCCACTCCCTGCGGGGACACAATTCTTGAGAGGGTGTTTACCCTTTGGCAGCTGCTGAAGCTAGACTTTGCTGAGAGTCAGTCCCAGGCCCAAAAGGGATGGATCTGCAGAATTCCAGGCTTCCTGGGGAAGACACGGTGGGTGTTTCCATTTCTCCCACGGTGGTTCTGCTGTAACACTAGTTACTCTATATTTGAACATACTTCGCAAACCACAGAGTTACGACAGAGGGGAAAGCGTGTTCCCAGGTTGAGAGATTTGGCATTTGGTTATCAAAAACATTTGTTTTGGAGACTTTGGAGGTCCCTAGAGAGAAATGATTTGCAATTAAATAACCCAATCCAGTCCAATACACATTCATTCAGTGCCCACCATTCTACTTAGTCACTGGGGACAGCAGACAAAATGCAAAGTCCCCACCCTCAAGAAGCTTACATCCAACTAACAATATTGACATTACTTCGAACTAGTAATACTGACAATTCAACTCGATCCAGTTAAGTATTTTAAAAGTTCCTACTATGTGACAGACATCATGTAAAGACAAGAAAGATGTTTTGCCTGCCCTCAAGGAGCTTACATTCCAGGTAGCATTCCACATAGTCATTCTTCAAAGAAAAGCATATGATCTACCCAAGAAAAATAAAGAAGGGCAGACTTGGAGCTATAAAAAGTATTTCCCTGAATTTCCTCTTCTCTAAAATAAGAGGGCTGACCCAGATGATCTCCGAGGTCACATCCAGCTGTAGACGCATGATCTTATGATTGGCAAATAGCTTTCTGAGATCTTTGGTTTAGGGTGTGGTGGGAGATGATCCCATTTCATACTTTATAAACTTGACCTCTATACAAGACAGACCAGGCTTTGACTCTCCATTTGGATACCTCCTAACTGGGTCACCCTGAGTAAATACTTAACTTAGCTTCAGTTTTTTAAACTGTAAAATAAATTTATAAAGGAACTATTCAGAAATTACTTTAGAAACCTTATGTTATGGATGCTATATGTGATAATTATTATCTTCTCTAATTTTCCCTTGGCCAAGTTCTTAAAGGAAAAATCCATTTTATATAAATATCCAGTTCTTACTGAACACATAGTAGATACTTAATAAAATAAATGCTTTTCATGAAATTAAATGATAGCTGAAGGAAAATTTTCAGGGGTCCATGCCGATCAATCAATCACCAAGTAATTTTAAGTGCTTTGCATGCTGAGCACTGAGCTGAGTACTGGGAATATAAAGAAAGCTAAAATAAGTCATTAACATATTTTTCAAAGAAGAGTCACTTGTCTAAATTCAGTGGAAAAGAGGGAAAAGGAAGGGTGTTGCCAGGTTATACTTCCAGGCAGATGGAATCTCCTCTTTTTATAACATTAGTGGGGTAAATTATCAATTTTTGCTTTTCTGCAAAATCCATTTTTATAGTATAACCTTAGTCTCAAGCCCATGAAAGAACATAGTCTCCATCATTAATTCTACTTGGCAAGGCCCTCTTTATTTATGACTTGCTCTGCAGTTTGACACAAGTAAATGGCTAAGAGCCAGTGGCTCAGGGTCTTCCCAGCTGGCCAAGAGAGAAGAAAAAAAGGACTGAGCACATTACAGCAAAATGAATGAATGTGGCATAAATGAGAGGAATGATTGAGAAAAGGGAAGAATGGAGGATAGGGCCCTGGACTTGGAGGAGTCAACAAGACCTGGATTCAAATTCTGCTTCAAACATAGACTGGCTGAATGATACAGCAAGCACTTGAACCAGTGAGTTTCCTCATCCATAAAATCAGGATCATAATAATTCCTATTCTATAAGCCTGATGGAAATGAAATGGCAGGAGGTTCAAATGAAATGGCAGGAAATTAGTCTGTAATTGGCACATAAATGCACTGAAGTTCCACCCAGAAGTGTGCAGACAATGAGACACCAGCATTTGAAGGCTGGGGGAGAGCCAAAGTTTCAGCCCATGTCAATGCCTGATGGGAAGAAGGATGATGGAAGTCTGGCTGCTCATCTAGTTTCCTCATCATTGAAATCCAGGCTCACATTCTACACCCACGAACTGTGGCAGGTCGAGCCTTCCAAATAAGCTCATGAAGTTCTTATTAAGGGTTTACTAGGTGGCAGGCCCTGTGGTAAGCCATGGGGCTGCAAAAAACAAGGATATATCTGGCTACATCTTTTAAGGTTCTAGGGTTAATATCTAGGAATTGGATGTGATTTTCTATTTTTCTAGATCACAAGCTCCCATTGGTATATTTCTCAGTTCATTATCTGTTGATATCATTTAACTAGCCAGACAATCATCTTTATTTATTTATCTTTTACGAATGAGTACTTAATAAAGAATACAAAATATTAACCTCAAACTGGAGACACACTATGCTACTAGTATAGTGTTTAGGGTCAAGCTTGGAGTGCATCAGACTTCCCTTCTGTCTTATTGTTTCTCTTTATCCTATGGATAGCTTGCTTTATGTAACTTCATTTGCATGTTATCTCTTTCATTAGACTACAAGCTCCCTGAGGGCAGGAGCTGGCTTTTGCCACTTTTGCCACAGTTTCTGGCACACAGTGGGCATTTAATAAATATTTACCAATCATGTGGCAAAGGGGATAACTCACAGCTTCTGGAAGTCCTTTCTTTTCCATTCAGGGGGACCTTATGAAGTTATTTATCACTGTCGCTCCTAAAATTCCCAAGGTCCCTTTCCTCAGGGAATATTGCTTGTTCTCAAAACTGGCATCAACTGATCTGGGGACACTGCTGACATACTTCCAGCTCTCCAGGTCCCCTTGTAGTCAAGGGGAAGAGAAGACAGAGGCTTCCCAAGTGCATCCTCCAAATCTTTGGCAGAATATGTCCCTCCCTGAGTGAGCCTGTACTCCAAACTTGGAATCTCAATGGGCTTGTTATATATAACCCACAAGTTTCAGAGTTAGCCCGGCAGAATCTCCTTAGCCAGGCCCAACATACTTCCTATGGGGCAATGTTTCATTTCACCCAGTGGTTTGACCCACTCTACTATTTTTCAACTTGATTAACTAGGTTAATTCACACTTAATTTAATGCCTTTTTTATTGATTTGATAGGAGTTTCACTTGATTAAGGTAGTTACTCTAAGGAGGGTAGGACGATTAATCCAATTGACCTTTCCCTCCTCTGTCTTTAAATCTTCAAGACTAAGCTCTGGGACCTCATCCTGCACAGACCTTTCCTAGGTCCCCAGACATTAGTGCTCTCTTCTTGTTCCAAAACTGCTTTGAATTTGCTTATCTTTCCAAGAGTCCACAAAGTCCACGAGTACAAGGACTGTTCAGGTTTTGTCTTGGTACCTTTCTGTGCCTAGCAGAGTGCCCCGTTCATAGTAGTCAGCTAGGGAACACTTATTCCACTCCAACACTGATTTGGATGTCATAAAAACACTTCCCACAACAATGCAGATGCCCAAGATGTCCCTTTTCATGAATCAGCTCCTGGGAAATGCCTTGGAGGATGTTGGGGAACGTGAGGTCAGAACATCTAGAATTGGATTTCTTCAGTCAAATCCCAGACATCAGAAAATCTGACATCAGAATATCCTTTCTAATGACCACCAGGAGGATTTCAGAAAGGCCTGGAGAGACTTACAGGAACTGATGCTGAGTGAAATGAGCAGGGCTAGGAGATCATTGTATACTTCAACAACAATACTGTATGAGGATCAATTCTGATGAACGTGGCCATCTCCAGCAATGAGATGAACCAAATCAGTTCCATTTGTTCGATAATGAAGAGAACCAGCTATACCCAGTAAAAGAACTTTGGGAAATAAGTTGGACCACAACATAGCCTATCCAATCCTGCTTGCGTTTTTGATTTCCTTCTCAGGTTAATTTTATCTTATTTCTAAGTCCGATTCTTCTTGTGAAGCAAAATAACTGTATGGATATGTATACATATATTGTGTTTAACATATACTTTAACATATTTAACATGTATTGGTCTACCTGCCATCTGGGGGAGGAGGTGGGAGGAAAGAGGGGAAAAATTGGAACAGAAGGTTTTGCAAGGGTCAATGCTGAAAAATTACCCATGCATATATCTTGTAAATAAAAAGCTATAATAATAATAATAAAAGAAAATCCTCTCTAGTTCCTAGAGCTGCTCCTCTCAAGGGAAATGTGGTTTGAGGGAATGGAGGGATCCTCCTCTAGTGGAAGTCTCTAAGAAAGGGCTGGAGGATCACTCGTTGGATAGTCCTGACTGGACTCTCTTGAGGTTAGATGGCTGCCAAGTGAGCTTCCTTGGGACTCTGACATCCTTTAAGGTCTTTTCCAGCTTAACTCTAGGATTTCCCCCAAAGGAAAGAAAGCGGGACATCCTTTCAAAGAAAAGTCAACATTTTGGGGGTTTGCTTTTCCTAAAAAGAAATCTGCAAGTACTTGTATGCTTGAAGATCACCAGGCTGTTCATTAGGAGGATTTAAAGGCCCATAAACAGCTGGTGGCCTTGTCACTCTGATAATTCCATCGTGGTTGTCAAGATTTAAATCCAGTTTGGGGGGCATTGTTCCCATTTGGCTCCTCGCAGGGGGGTCTCTCATTTGCTCTGTGTCGTCAATAGCCAAGGAGTCTATTGTGCACTAATTGGCCCTCTCAAAATTAAATAGTGCACATCGACCAGGCTGGGAGATGGCTTGCCTCCCAAGGACTCGTGATCAGCAAATGTTTTGCTGGGTAAACATTCTCATTTTCCACAAATCACTTGCAGTACTTGGTGAAATCCCGAGCTCTCGGATGACAATGACAAATGATAAACAAGTTGTTTGAGAAGATGAGAAGGTAAAGAGAAGCTGTGCAGATGTCTGCATTTAGATGGAAATGATGCTGCTGCCAATTATCTTCTTGACATACGCCAGCCCTGAAGTCACAGCAACAATGGCAGCAGCAGAGGGGTGCTGGAAGCCTGGGAGGATTTGACCTCCAAAATCATCCTCTTCCACAGAGACAGGGTAATGAAAAATAGAGGATTCCACAGGCAACAAGCTCTCTTCCATGGCACTGATGGCAAAGACAGACTCGGGAGGGTCTGTTTCATTTTCATCTTTGTATACCCATAGCCTGGCACATAATCGATGCTTAATAAATGTTTGATGATTGACTGACTGGTTGGTGATGCTTGTATAAATCATTCCCAGCCAGGAAAGATGAACCTTCTTGTAAACATGTCTATCCATGGAATAGAACCACAGTGGTATCTCTAGCTAAATTTGAGAACATTTCTGACCTGGAAGTGGAAGGAATGGCAGAGGTCATTTTCTAGATGCCCAAGGTCATACAGTTAGTAAATGACTCGAGGGATATTAAATTCATGACTTCTGATTATAGAGCTGTCTCCTTCACCCTTTTCAATGACACTGTAAATTTAGCCAAGTAAATCATGATAATGTTAATGGTATTAACAAATGCAATTTAACAAATGATTTTAAACTGGCATACATCTGCTCTCCCCAACATCTCTAGGAAGTAGGTGCCATTATTATTCTCATTTTACAGATTAGGAAACTGAGCCCAGAGACAGTAGATACCCAGGGTCACACAGCTCATAAATGTCAGAGTCAGAATTCGAACCTAACTTTCTTTAGACACTAAGTTTAATAGTTTTTCCACTGTAGCTTGTTGCCTTAAGATGTTCATTGGGTTGAACTGAGAATGGAATATATAGGAATCTGGGGGTGGGGGGGGGAAGATGAGGAATGGTGAAGAACAGTGATAAAGCTGAAACTACCAAGATCTTGGGCCAAATGAATGGTATGGTCAGACGCCTGAGGACTCCTCTAAGAGGTAGGAGCACTAAAGCACACACAAAATAATAATCAATGTTGATTCTGCAACAAAATGGAAGGAACTAAAGACTGAAAAAATTAGCAGCTATATACTAATAATATAATATAATAATACAGCATAATAAAATTAGCTACTATATATTATCTAGAATATATGCTATCTAGAATGATATCTGGTGAATAGAATTATAGAGCAGAATTCTAACCAATGACAAAGAAAAATCTTTCCAAAACAGATGTCAAATGCCATATTGAATAAGTACAAATTCCAAAATATCTTTTTAGGATTCAGTGAATGTGCTGGAAGTAGATTATCCTCACAATTAGACCTATTAGCCAACCCTCCAGACAAAAAAATAGTCCATAAAATTTTAAGAACAATATTTTTAATTGATGTCATCATACCTTTTACTCATAATCCCCTCAAGATACAGGAAATGAAAAACTTTCAAAATAAAGATAGAGCTAAAAAAAACCACATAGGAAAAGGAGAGGCCCATGTCATCATCAAAGGAATCTGTATATATCAAGGATGTTTCAAGTGAGCCCATAGAGAATAAACTTCAATTATAAAATTGAATTCAATTATAAAAAAATCATCTTATCCATCTACCATATAATAAGTCTGAATCTCAATTTCTTCATCTGTATAATTTGCAGAATATTCAATAGAAAAGAGTAAGAGCAAAATGGTCACTCATCGATCATGTACACAGCAACATCAATATTATACGGCAATCAATTCTGATGAATGTGACTCCTTCCAACAATGAGATGATTGATGCTAGCTCCAATGATCTTGTGATGGAGAGAGCCATTTACACCCAGAGAGAGGGCTGTGGAGACTGAATGTGGATCACAACATAACATTTTCCCTCTTTTTTTTGTTGTTCTCTTGCATTTTGTTTTCTTACTCATTTTCTTTCTTTTTTGATCTGATTTTTCTTGTGCAGAAAGAGCAGTATGTAAATATGTTTATACATATTGGATTTAATATATATTTTAAAACATGTTTAACATATGCTGGATTGCCTGCCATCTAGGGGAAGGGATGGGGAGAAAGAGGAGAAAATCTGAAATACAAGGCTATGCAAGGGTCAATGTTGAAAAATTATTCATGCATATGTTTTAAAAATAAAAAGCTTTAAAAAATGCTAAAAAAAAAAAAACCCTATAAAATAACATAAAAGGGGGGAAAAGGATAGTCACTCCTACCAGGGCCTTTCCTATTTAATCTTCCTCAGAAAAGAATGGAAGTATTAGATAACAGTGATGATCTTGATGATAATGACAATGATGAATAATAATTTACATGTAGGTTTTCAAGTACCTTACACACATTGTTTTATTCCATTCTCTTAACAGACTCTGTGCTCCATCCATAGGCCATCTAATTGCTCTTATAATGATATATGTATAGTTATCCAGAGACAGATAGATAGACATGTATATAGATGTATGTAAATAAACATATACAAGTATATGCATATACATATACATGTAAATATTATCCACAATTTGCAAATAAAGGAATTGAGATCCAGGGATATTACATGGGTTGTTAAAGGTAACTCAGCTAATAAATAAGCCCCAAAGCCCCAGACATTCTTGTTTAAAATTAAGTGTTATTTTCATTATATTACAGTGACCTCAGTGACCACTCTTCATTCTCAATTTTGAGAGGTTGCATTTAGACCTTAGTGGGTTCCTTCCACCCTGTCAAAAAAACCCAGAAATTTGCCAGAAAAAGTAATAAAAATGGCAATAAGAACATGAGAAAGAAATTCCTATAGTCTTATTTCTAACAGGAATTTTTAAAAAGCAGAAGGCTCTGGTCTTTACTTTATGACTACCAATGGTGAATCCAGATGGCAGAGTGAAGCCAGGAAGCTGCTCAAGCTTTCCCAGTTTCCCTCTAAAACTAATGAAATCAAGCCTCTGAACAGAGTCTGATGGAATGAAACTACTCTCCAGCACAAGATAGATTAGAAGGACTTCAAGAAAGGTCAGTCTCAGTGGAGTGAAAGAGCCCAGCTCACAGGGTGTTCAGGAAAGCCAAAGAGAGGGTCTTAATCAGAGCTGATCAGCAACTGAGACCCTCAGTCCTGGCTCAGTGGGAGAGCTACCTCCATTCCCAGTGTAGAAGGCAAACTGCCAGCCAAGGAAACCAGACTATGGCCTAGAGAGAGAACTATGCTGTGAGCAAGACATCAAACACAAGGGACTCCTGTGCTCAACACCAAGGCTCAGAGCTTCAAGATTCAAGAAGTTTGAAACAGTGCCCCCTGTACTCCAGGAGCAGAGCTCAACCTTAAAAGTCACAAAATAGGGGAAAAAAGAAAGAAAGAAAATGAGCAAGAAACAGAAAAGAACTTTAATTGTAGCAAGCTCCTATGGTGACTTCCCTGTCACTAGTTTTTTTTTTTTTTAGACCAAAACACCAATTTAGAAGAAAATAAAATGTTTACAGAGGAAATTTCAAAGGGTCATATGAATTGGTCTCAAGCCCAAAGAGGCTCCTTGGAAATAATCATAAAGGGTTTTAAAAGTCAAATAAGAGAGTTAGAAGAAAAACTGGAAAAAGAAATGAGAGTCAACAACTTGGAAGAGGAAGGATAAAAATTAAAGAAAACAATTCCTTAAAAAATATAATTGGCCAAATGCAAAAAAAAAATCCACTGAAGAAAACATTTTGAAAAGTAGAAATAATCAAACAGAAAAAGAGACACAAAAGCTAACTAAAGAAAATCATACATTAAAAACTAGAGCCCAGCAAATTGATGGTAATGATTGTAGGAAACAATAAGAATCAGTCAAACAAATTAAAAAGAATGAAAAAATGGAAGAAAATGTAAAATGCTTCATTGGAAAAATAAATGATCTTGAAAATAGATCCAGAAAAAAAACACATTAAAAATTATTGTTCTACCTGAAGGCCATAACCAAAATAAAAAGAGCCTGTACAGCATTCTTCAAGAGATCATTAAGGAAAATTGCCCTGTTAAGGAAAATAGTCATGGAAAGAATCCATCAATCACCTCTAGAAGAGATCCCACAAGGAAAATCTCAAGAAACATTGTTGCAAAACTCCAAAACTACAATTTCGAGGGAAAATCTACTGCAAGCTGCCAGAAAAAAAAAAAGAAAAAAAAATCAAGTATCAGGGAGCCACAATCAGGATTACCTAGGATCTAGCAGCATTTACAATAGTGGATATCAGGGGGTCTGGAATACCATATTCTAGAAGGCAAAGGATCTGTTGTTACAACCAAGAATTGACTACCCAGCAAGTCTGACCATGGTCTTTTAGGGAAGGAGATGGATCTTCAATGAAGTAAAAGACTTTCACTCATTTCTATGGAAAAGACCAGAACAAAACAGAAAATTTGATCTTCACGCACACGACTAAAGAGAAACATAGAGAGGTAAACAGGAAAAAAAAACATTTTATTTAAAAGTTAAACTATTTACATCTCTAAATGGGAAAATGGTACTTGCAACTCTTGAGAATTATAGCTTTTATTAGAACAGCTAGAGGGGGCATATAGAGATAGATATTTTTTAAAAATGGTAATCATATGGTGGCTTAGCTGTACCAGATCTAAAATTATATTATAGAGCAGCGGTTACCAAAACTATTTGGTATTGGCTAAGGAATAGATTAGTTGATCAGTGGAATAGATTAGGTTCAAGGGATAAAACAGTCAACAAATATAGCAACCTAGTCTTTGACAAACCCAAAGATCCCAGCTTTTGGGATAAGAACTTACTGTTTGATAAAAATTGCTGGGAAAATTGGAAACTAGTATGGCGGAGGCTAGGCATTGATCCATACTTAACGCCGTACACCAACATGGGGTCAAAATGGTTCATGACCTAGGCATAAAGAATGAAATTATTAATAAATTAGAGGAACATGGGATGGTTTACCTCTCAGACCTGTGGAAGGGGAAGGTCTTTATGACCAAAGCAGAACTAGAGATCATTACTGATCACAAAGTAGAAAATTTCGATTATACCAAACTGAAGGGTTTTTGTACAAACAAAACTAATGCAGACAGGATTGGAGGGGAAGCAATAAACTGGGAAAATATTTTTACAGTCAGGGGTTCTGATAAAGGCCTCATTTCCAAAATATATAGAGAATTAACTCTAATTTATAAAAAAATCAAGCCATTTTCTAATTGAAAATGGTCAGTTGGATATGAACAGACAATTCCTAGATGAAGAAATTGAAACTATTTCTAGTCATATGAAAAGATGCTCCAAGTCATTATTAATCAGAGAAATGCAAATTGAGACAACTCTAAGATACTCACTACACCTGTCGATTGGCTAAGATGACAGGAAAAATAATGATGATTGTTGAGGGGATGCGGGAAAACTGGGACATTGATGCATTGTTGGTGGAGTTGTGAACAAATCCAACCATTTTGGAGAGCAGTTTGAACATGCTCAAAAAGTTATCAAACTGTGCATACCCTTTGATCCAGCAGTGTTACTACTGGATTATATCCCAAAGAGATTATAAAGAAGGGAAAGGACCTGTATGTGCACGAATGTTTGTGGCAGCCCTTTTGTAGTGGCTAAAAACTGGAAACTGAATGGATGTTCATCAGTTGGAGAATGGTTGAATAAATTGTGGTATATGAAAATTATGGAATATTACTGTTCTGTAAGAAATGACCAACAGGATGATTTCAGAAAGGCCTGGAGAGACTTTACATGAACTGATGCTGGAGTGAAATGAGCAGGACCAGGAGATCATTATATACTCTAACAACAATACTATATGATGACCAGTTCTGATGGATCAGGCCATCCTCAGCAACGAGATCAACCAAATCATTTCTAATGGAGCAGTAATGAACTGAACTAGCTAGGCCCAGAAAAAGAACCTCTGGGAGATGACTAAAACCATTACATTGAATTCTAATCCCTATATTTATGCACACCTGCATTTTTGATTTCCTTCACAAGCTAATTGTACAATATTTCAGAGTCTGATTCTTTTCTACAGCAAAATAACGTTTTGGTCAGGTATACTTATTGTGTATCTAATTTATATTTTAATATATTTAACATCCACTGGTCATCCTGCCATCTAGGGAGGGGTGGGGGGGTAAGAGGTGAAAAATTGGAACAAGAGGTTTGGCAATTGTTAATGCTGTAAAGTTACCCATGTATATATCCTGTAAATAAAAGGCTATTAAATTAAAAAAATAAAAAATAAAAAAAAATGGTAATCATAACTGTGAATATAAATGGGATGAACTCTCCCATAAAATAGAAGCAGATAGCAGAGTGGACTAAAGAGTCAGAATCCTACAATATGTGGTTTATAAGAAACACATTTGAAATAGAGAGATGCACACAGAGTAAAGGCAAAAGACTGAAGCAGAATTTATCATGCTTCAAAGAAACAAAAAAAGCAGGGGTAGTAATTCTGATCTCAGATAAAGTAAAAGCAAAAATACATCTAAAAAAAATGGATAAGGACACTACATCTTGTTAAAGGGAACCATAGACGATGATGCACAAAGTATAACAGCATCCAAATTCTTAGAGAAGTTAAGCCATTTACAGGAAGAATAGATAGCAAAACTACATTAGTGGGGGACCTCAACCTCTCCTTCTCCTAATTAGATAAAATCTAACTACAAAATAAACAAGAAAGATACCAGGGAATTAGAAAACTTGGATATAATAATAGACCGTTAGAAAAATAGAATAGGCATAGAAAGGAATTACATTTGTTGTTGTTGTTTGTTTGTTTGTTTTTGCTGAGGCAATTAGGGTTAAGTGACTTATCCAGGATCACACAACTAGGAAGTGTCAAGTGTCTGAGACCAGATTTGAACTCAAGTCCTCCTGACTTTAGGGCTGGTCCACCCGGCTGCCCCGGAATATACATTTTTTTTGTCAGTAGTACATAGCAGCTACATAAAAACTGATCACGTATTAGGGCATAAAAACTTCACAATCAAATTCAGAAAGGCAGAAATAGTAAATGCTTCCTTTTCAGATCACAAAAATTAAATTCAATCAAAAGCCAAGAAAAATTGTACTGTATAAAAACATTTGGAAATTAAATAATTTAATTCTAAAGAATGAGCAGATCAAACAAGAAATCATAGAAACAATCAATAATTTCATCCAACAGAATGACAGTAATGAGACAACATACTAAAATCTATGGGATGCAGCCAAAGAAATTCTTTAAGGAAATTTTATATCACGAAATAGTTACACAAATGAAATAGAGATCAATGAATTGGGCATGCAACTAAAAAAAGTTAGAAAAAGAACAAATTAAAACCCCCTAAATTAAGTATAAAATTAGAAATTCTGAAAATCAAAGGAGATTAATAAAATTGAAAATAAGAAAATTATTGAACTAATTTAAAAAAGTTGTTTTTATGAAAAAATCAACAAAATAGATAAACATTTGGTTAATTTGATTAGAAAAAAGGAAAGAAAAAAATCAAGTTACCAGCATCAAAAATGAAAAAAAGGTGAACTTAACAACGAGAAGAAATTAAAGAAATAATTAGGAACTATTTTGCTCAACTATATGCCAACAAATCTTAAAACCCAATTGAAAATAGATGAATATTTATAAAGATATAAATTGCCCAGATTAACAGGAGAGAAAAATAAATTATTTAAATAATCCCATTTTAGAAAAAAATAAATTGAACAAATCAACAAAGAACTTCTTACGAAAATAATCTCCAGGGTCAGATGGATTTACAAATGAATTCTACCAAAGTTTTAAACAACAATTAATTCCAATACTATGTAAAGTATTTGGAAAAATAAGCAAAGAAGGAGTCCTTCCAAATTTCATAAACATGGTACTGATACTTAAACCAGGAAGAGTCCAAATAGAGAAAAGAAAATTACAGACCAATCTCTCCAGTGAATATTGACTCAACGATTTTAAATAAAATATTAGCAGAGAGATTACAAAAAATTTATTAGCAAGATAATACATTATGACCAAGTGGGATTTATACCGGGCTACTTCAATATAAGGAAAACTATTGGCATGGATTGACCATATAGCCAAAGATGCAGAAAAATACTATCCCTATTCCTATTAAAAACATTAGAGCATAGGAATAAATGGATTTTTCCTTAAAATAATAATCAGCATCTATCTAAAACCACCAGCAAGCATTATTTGTAATGGAGAGAAGCTAGGCACATTTCCAATAAGACTAGGGGTGAAACAAGTATGCCTATTATTACTACTATTATTCAATATTATACTAGAATTGTTGGTTTTGGTAATATGGAAAAGAAATTAAAGCAATTAGAATAGGCAATGAGGAGATCAAACTATCATTCTTTGCAGATGATATGATGGTATACTTAGAGAATACTAGAGAATCACCCCAAATCTACTTGAAACAATTAACAGCGTTAGCAAAATTGCAGGATATAAAATAAACCCACACAAGTTGTCAGCATTTCTTGTTACTAATGAAGTCCAGCAGCAAGAGATAGAAAGAGAAATTCCATTTAAATAAGTGTAGACAAAATAAGATAATTGGTTGTCTACCTGCCAAGACAAACCCAGAACAAACCCAGGAACTATATGAACACAATTACAAAATACTTTTCACACAAATAAAGTCAGCTCTAAACATTTGGAAAAATATCAATTGCTCATGGGTAGGCTGAGCTAATATAATAAATATGAAAATTCTATCTAAATTAGCCTACGTGTTCAGTGCCATACTAATCAAACTGCCAAAAGTTTATTATATAGAGCTGGAAAAAAATAATAACAAAATTCATCTGGAAGGACAAAAGATTAAAAATATCAAGGGAATTAATGGGGAAAAAATGTAAAGTTTGATGTTCAAGCTGTACCAGACCTAAAACTCTATCATAAAACAACAGTCATCAAAATCATATGGTACTGGCTAAAAAATAGAGTGGTGGATCAGTGGAATAGGTTAGATACACATGACACAATAATAAATGACTGGTAACCTAATATTTGGTAAACCCCAAAACTCTAGCTTCTCGGATAAGAACTAACTACTTGATAAAAATTGCTGGGAAAACTGGAAAATAATATGTCAGAAACTCAGCGTAGACATAAATTTCACATACCATATCAAAATAAGGTCAAAATGGATACAAGATCTAGGCATAAAGGATGATACTATAAGCAAATTAGGAGAGCAATGTGTACTTTACCTATCAAATTTTTGGAGAAGGGAGGAATTTGTGGCCAAAGAACTAGAGAACATTATGAAATGCAAAATATACAACCTTCAATTACATTAAATTAAAAAAGTTTTGCCAAATAAAACCAATGCAGCCAAAACTAGAAGGGAAGCAGAAATCTGGAATTTTTGCAGCCACTGTTTCTGATAAAGGCCAATTTCTTTTTTTATTTATTTAAAGCTTTTTTTTTAATTTTCAAAGCACATGCATAGATAGTTTTCAACTTTCACCCTTGCAAAACCTTGTGTTCCAAATTTTTTCTTCCCTCCCTTCCCCTCACGCCCTCCCCTGGATTGCAAGTAATACAATATATGTTAAACATGTGCAGTTCTTCTAGATATATTTCCACAATTATCATGATGCACAAGAAAAATCAGATCAAAAAGGAGAAAATGAGAAAGAAAACAAATTGAAAGCAAACAACATCAATAAAAAAGTGAAAATACTATGTTGTGATACACAATCAGTCCCCATAATCCTCTCTCTGGGTATAGATGGCATTATAAGATCACTGGAACTGGTCTGAATCATCTCATTGTTGAAGAGAGCCACATCCATCAGAATTGATCATCGTATAATCTTATTGCCATGAATGATCTCCTGGTTCTGCTCATTTCACTCAGCATCAGTTCCTGTAAGTCTCTCCAGGCCTCTCTAAAATAATTCTTCTGATGATTTCTTATAGAACAATAATATTCCATTACATTCATATACCATAACTTATTCAGCCATTCCCTAGCTGATGGGCAGCCATTCAGTTTCCAGTTCCTTAACACTACAAAAGGGCTGTTGCATACATTTTTGCACATGTAAGTCCTTTTCTCTTTTTTATGATCTCTTTGGGATACAGGCTCAGTAGAGATTTTGTTGAATCCAAGGATTTACACAGTTTGATAGCCCTTTGGACATAATTCCAAATTGCTCTTTAGAATGGTTGGATCAGTTCACAACTCCCCTAACAACGTATTAGTGTCTCAGTTTTCCCACATCCCCTCCAACATTTATCATTATCTTTTTTTGGTCATCTTAACCAATCTGAACTGTGTGTAGAGATACCTCAGAATTGTCTTAATTTGCATTTCTCTGACCAATACTGATTTAGAGCATTGTTTCATATGACTAGAAATAGTTTCAATTTCTTCATCTGAAAATTGTCTGTTCATAGTCTTTGACCATTTATCAGTTGGAGAACGGCTTGTATTCTTATAAATCTGAGTCAATTATACATATATATATAAAGTGAGGCCTTTATCAGAACCCTTGAGTGTAAATTTTCCCCCCCCAGTTTACTGCTTCCCTTCTTATTGGAACACATGGGAGCCACCTGACAGTGGCTGCTGGAGATCCAACCCAGAATGGATCTCCTTGTGTGAGAGGATGCTACAAGGAGACTGGGAGGCAGTTGCTGTTCTCTGACCTCCCTCCTCTTCTCTCTTTTTTTTTTTTTTTTTTTTTTTTTTTTTGTTGTGCCTTTAATTTACAGGATATATATACATGGGTAACTTTACAGCATTAACAATTGCCAAACCTCTTGTTCCAATTTTTCACCTCTTACCCCACCCCCCCCACCCCCTCCCCTAAATGGCAGGATGACCAGTAGATGTTAAATATATTAAAATATAACTTAGATACACAATAAGTATACATGACCACAACATTATTTTGCTGTACAAAAAGAATCAGACTCTGAATTATTGTACAATTAGCTTGTGAAGGAAATCAAAGATGCAGGTGTGCATAAATATAGGGACTAGGAATTCAATGTAGTGGTTTTTAGTCATCTCCCAGAGTTCTTTTTCTGGGTATAGCTAGTTCAGTTCATTACTGCTCCATTAGAAATGATTTGGTTGATCCGTTGCATGAGGATGGCCTGATCCATCAGGACTGGTCATCATCTAGTATTGTTGTTGAAGATATAATGATCTCCTGGTCCTGCTCATTTCACTTGAGCATCAGTTCGTGTAAGTCTCTCCAGGCCTTTCTGAGAATCATCCTGTTGGTCATTTCTTACAGAACAGTAATATTCCATAATTTTCATATACCAGCAATTTATTCAGCCATTCTCCAACTGATGGACATCCATTCAGTTTCCAGTTTCTAGCCACTACAAAAGGGCTGCCACAAACATTCATGCACATACAGGTCCCTTTCCTTCTTTATAATCTCTTTGGGATATAATCCCAGTAGTACACTTCTGGATCAAAGGGTATGCAGTTTGATATTGAGCATAGTTCCAACTACTCTCAAATGGTTGGATTCGTTCACACCCACCAACAATGAATCAATGTCCCAGTTTTCCCACATCCCTCCAACAATCATCATTATTTTTCCGTCATCTTAGCCAATCTGACAGGTGTGTAGTGGTATCTAGAGTTGTCTTAATTTGCATTTGATTAATAATGACTTGAGCATCTTTTCATATGACTAGAAATAGTTTCAATTTCCATCTGAGAATTGTCTGTTCATATCCTTGACCATTTTTCAATTGGAGAATGGCTTGATTTTTATAAATTAGAGTTAATTCTCTATATATTTTGGAAATGAGGCCTTTATCAGAACCTTTGACTAAAAATATTTTCCCAGTTTATTGCTTCCTTCTAATCTTGTCTGCATTAGTTTTGTTTGTACAAAACTTTCAGTTTGGTATAATCGAATTTTCATTTTGTGATCAGTAATGATCTCTAGTTCTGCTTTGGTCATAGAAACCTTCCCTTCCACAGGTCAGAGGTAAACTATCCTATGTTCCTCTAATTTATTAATAATGCATTCTTTATGCCTAGGTCATTTGAACCCATTTTGACTTTATCTTGGGTACTGCGTTAAGTATGGATCAATGCCTAGTTTCTGCTATATGTATTTCAATTTTCCCAGCAATGTTTATCAAACAGTAAGTTCTTATCCCAAAAGCTGGGATCTTTGGGTTTGTCAAAGACTAGGTTGCTATATTTGTTGACTGTTTTATCCTTGAACCTATCTATTCCACTGATCAACTAATCTATTCCTTGGCAATACCAAATAGTTTTGGTAACTGCTGCTCTATAGTATAGTTTTAGATCTGGTACAGCTAAGCCACCATCATTTGATTTTTTTCATTAATTCCTTGAAATTCTTGACCTTTTGTTTTTCCATATGTAACTTGTTGTTATTTTTTCTAGGTCATTAAAATGTAGTTTTTGGGAGTCTGATTGGTATATCGCTAAATAAATAGATTAGTTTGGTAATATTTCATCTTTATTATTTGCTCGCCCTATCCAGGAGCATTTATATTTTTCAATTGGTTTAGATCAGACTTAATTTGTGTTAAAGTGGTCTGTAATTTTGCTCATAGAAGTTTCTGATTTCCTTGGCAGATAGATTCTAAATATTTTATATATTATCAGTAGTTACTTTTAAATGGAATTTCTCTTTTGTAACTCTGACTAGTTGATTTTGTTAGTGATATATAAGAATGCTGATGACTTATGTGGTTTATTTTATAACCAGCAACTGCTAAAGATTGTGGATTATTTCAATGAACTTTTGTAGGATCTCTGGGGTTCTCTAAGTATACATCATGTCATGGCAAAGAGTGATAATTTGGCTTCCTCATTGCCTATTCTTATTCCTTTAATCTCTTTCTCAGCTCTTATTGTATAGCTAGCGTTTCTAATACAATATTAAAGTAGTAACGGTGATAGTGTGGCAACCTTGTTTCACTCAGATCTTATTAGAGAATGGTTGCAGTTTATGTCTCCATTACATATGATGCTTTTCTGATGGTTTTAAATAGATGCTGCTAGTTATTTTAAGGAAAAGGTCCATTTATTCCTATACTCTCAAGTGTTTTTAACTAGGAATGGATGTTGGATTTTATCAAATGCTTTTCTGCATCTATTGAGATGATCATATGGTTTTATGTTAATTTGGTTATTAACATGGCCAATTATATTGATAGTTTTCCTATATTGACCAGCCCTGCATTCCTGGTATAAATCTACTTGATCATAGTGCTATTATCTTGGAGATGATTTTCTGTAGTCTTTTTGCTAATATCTTATTTAGATTTTAGCATCATTATTCATTAGGAGATGTGGTCTTAGTAATTTTCTTTCTGTTTTCAGCCTACCTGGTTTAGGTATCAGTACCATGTTCTGTGTCATAGAAGGAATTTGGTAGGACTCCTTCATTCCCTTATTTTTATCAAATAATTTATATAGCATTGAAGATAATTGTTCTTTAAATGTTTGGTAAAATTCACATGTAAATCCATCTGGTCCTGGGGATTTTTCTTTAGGGAGTTGTTTAATTGCTCTGTTCTATTTCTTTTTCTGAAATGGGACTATTCAAGCAATTACTTCCTCCTTCTCGTTAATCTGGGAAGTCTAGTATTTTTGGAGGTAGTATCCATTTCATTAGGTTATCAAATTTATTGGCATAAAGTTGACAAAATAACTCCTTATTATTTCTAATTTCCTCTTCCTTGGTGGAAAGTTCTCTTTTCATTTTTAAGACTACTAATTTCATTTTCCTCCTCCTTTTCTAATCAGATTTACCAAAGGCTTATTCTATTTTATTGGCTTTTTCATAGAACTAACTCTTAGTTTTATTAATTAGTTCAATAGATTTTTACTTTGCAATATTTTTAATTTCTCCTTTTAATTTTAGAATTTCCAATTTAGTATTTGATTGGGGTTTTTAATTTGGTCTTTTTAGTTTTTAGTTGTAAGTCCAATTCATTAATCTTTTCTTCTCTGTTTTATTCAAGTAAGCCTCTAAGGATATAAAATTCCCTCTTATTACCGCTTTGGCTGCATCCCACAAATTTTGGTATGATGTCTCATCATTGTCATTATCTTGAGTGAAATTATTAGTGTATCTATAATTTGCTGCTTCACCCAATCATTCTTTAAGATGAGATTGTTTAGTTTCAATACTTTTTGGTCTATTTCCCTAATTTTTGTTGAATGTAGTTTTTATTGCATCATGATCTGAAAAGAAAGCATTTACTATTTCTGCTTTTCTTGCATTTAATTTTGAGGTCTTTATGTCCTAATATATGGTCAATTTTTGAATAGGTTCCATGAACTGCTGAGAAGAAAGTATATTCCTTCTATCTCCATTCAATTTTCTCCAAAGATCCAACATACCTAATTTTTCTAATATTCTGTTTACTTTAATTTCTTTCTTATTTGTTTGTGTTTGAGTTTGTCTAATTCTGGAGAGTGCAAGGTTGAGATCTCCCTATTAAGTTTTTTGTCTTTTCTTTTGCAATCTCTTAACTTCTCCTTTAGGAAGCTGAGTGCCATACCACTGGTGCATATATAGTTTGTATATTGATATTGCTTCGTTGTTGCTCCTTTAGCAGGATGTAGTTTCCTTCATCTCTTTAATTAGATCAATTTGTACTTTTGCTTGATCTGAGATAAGGATGGCTCCCCTGTTTTGACTCACCTGAAGCATAATAGATTTTGCCCAGCCTTTTTCTTTACTCTATATGTATCCCCCTGCTTTAAATGTGTTTCTTGTAATACAACATATTGTAGGGTTCTGACTTTTGATCCAGTCTGCTATCTGCCTTCCTCTTATGGGGAGTTCATCCATTCACATTTACAGTTAGAATTACTAAATCTTGTGATTTCCTGCCATCTAATAACCCCAGATTGTGCTTTTTATTCTTGCCTCCCAACCTCTTTCCCTTTTAAACTTGATGTACCCTCTTTGATGCGATACTTATCCTCTTTATAATCCCCCTCCCCTTTGAGTCTTTCCCTTCCTTCCCTTATTACTCTTTTTCTTTCCTTTTCCTCTCCCCGTTTTTAATGAGGGTGAGAGGAATTTTCTTCTAAAACAAATGTCAATTATTTTTCCTTTGAGCAACTCTTTGATGAGAGTAAGATTCATACAATGTTCCTCCCTCTCTAAATTCCTCAGATATGATAAGTTTCCTTAGCCTCTTGTGGATGTGGTTTCCTCTTTTATCCTCCTTCCACCTTATTCTGCCATCATCCTTTTTCCATATCTACTTCCTTTTTTATGTTATATCAGTACTATCAAATTTATGATGTATTTTTTTTGTATATCACATCAAATAAATTCTTCAAGGAGTTATTTTTTACCTTTTTCTGCATCTCTTGAGTTCTATTCTTGGAGATCAAATTTTTTGTTTAGTTCTGGTTTTTCTTCAGAAACAAATGGAATTCATTTGTTTCATTAAATGTCCATCTTCTTCCCTTGGAAGAAAATGCTCAGCTTAGCTGGGTAGTTTATTCTTGGCTGCATCCAAGTTCTGTGCCTTTCGGAATATCATATTCCAGGCCTTCTTTCCTTTAATGTAGAGGCAGCCAGATCTTTGGGTGATCCTTATTGTGGCACCTCGGTATTTAAATGGTTTTTTTTTGGCTGCTTGTAAAATTTTTTCCTTAATCTGATAGTTCTGAAATTTTTGCCACAATATTCTGGGGTTTTTATTTTAGGGTTTCTTCTGTAGAAGGTGTTCGATGAATTCTTTCAATGCCTATTTTACCTTCTGATTCTATTACATCTGGGCAGTTCTCTTTGATGATTTCTTGTAAAATAGTATCTAGGCTTTTTTTTTCATCATAATTTTCGGAAAGTCCAATAATCCTCAGATTATCTCTCCTAGATCTATTTTCCAAGTCTGTCATTTTTGCAAGTAGATAATTCATGGTTTTTTCCAGTTTGTCATTTTTTTGGTTTTGCTTAACTGATTCTTGCTGTCTCAATGCATCATTAGTTTCCAATTTGTTCAGTTCAATTTTTAAGAATTATTTTCTCATTAGCTTTTTTTACTTCTTTCTGTATATGTCCAATTGAGTTTTGAATGTATTGTTTTGGTCTGTGGAATTTTTTTTCCATTTCACTAATTTTTTTTAGTGAATTATTTTTCTTTTCAATTCACAGATCCTACTTTCTTGCGAGTTCTTTGTCTTTTCCAATTACAAATCCTACTTTCTAGTGAATTCTTTATTTTTTCCAATTCACAATTCTTACTTTCCTGAGATTTTTTATTTTTTCCAATTCACCAATTTTGTTTCCCTGCACTTCCTGGGAATTTTTAACTTTTCCAATTCGTATTTCAGGAAGTTGTTGCTCTCTGTAAGGCTTCTCTTTCCTTTTTCCCATTTATCTTCTAACTCTCTTTGAGACTTTTAATGGTCTCTTCTATGAGAGCATTATGTAAAAAGAGGACAGTCTGATGCATTTTGTGTTTGAGGTCTCTTCAGGTTTGCTGACCTGCTCTTTTCTGCGATAGAAGCTGTCGATCGTTTCTTTTCATCTTTTATTCATGTTTATAAAGCCTTTAGGGCTGTCTCTAGGCAAGGGGTTACCAGCTTCCTCTTAGAATAGGGAGAGATGTAAACGATTTCCTGCTCCAAGGTATGGGAGTGCTCGAGTGAGAGTTTTCCTTCCCCAACAGGAAGTGGATTCAGCACTGGCCGAGCTATCTCAAACTGCTTAGTAGGCTGAGTGTGATTAGCGATTGCCCTCGGCTAGAGACTAATGGTGAAAGTGTCACTGCCCCAGGCCGGAGACCTCTAGTGGACTGTGAGTATTAGCAGCTGAGGCTCAGACTGCAGACCCCCGAACTCTGCCCCAGTGTCTCTGCCTGATGCAAATCGGCCCTGGAAAAGCTCTTATGGCCCCAAGCCGAGCTCCCCTGTGCAGATTGGAGGCTAACCTGGCTGCGCCTCCCTGCGGTGCAGGATCACAACTGCTCCTCAAGGAAAAGCCCTTACCGGGTTGGGGTGCTGGCTTGTGCTGAGATCTGTGCTTTCTCCCTCGGTTTGAGACTCTCCTCGGAACCTAATTTCTCTCCCAGTCTGCGCCGATCTCCCCCCTGGCCCCGGAACCAACCTTTTTTGGCGAGACTGCAGATTTTCTTCTGCGGTGAGTTGCTTCTATTATCTTTCACGAATTGTACCAGTCAAGACTATTTTTGAGGCTCGATATAATATTGATAAAGAGGGTAAGAGAAGAGCTTAGAAAGTCGCGTGTGTCTTCTCCGCCATCTTGGCTCCGCCCCCTCCCTCCTCTTCTCTCTGCCTCCAATTTATCTCATTCCCAGTCCACAACACACCAATGTCAGCAAAAGCTGCCCTGTAGCTCCTTCAGATGCTCTGATCCACAGCTGTGGAGACTCTCGGAGAATTGACCTGTTCCTTAACACCTTCTAATCTTGTCTGCATTGGCTTTGTTTGTACACAACCTTTTGAACTTAATATAATCAAAATTATCCATTTTGCATTCCATAATGTACTCTAGGTCACAAATTCTTTCTTTTCCCACAGATCTGAGAGGTAGATTATCGTTATTCTTCTAATTTGCTTAGAATATCACTATGTCCAAATCATGAACCCATTTTTGACCTTTCCTTTATATAGGATGTTTAGGTGTGGGTCAATGCCAAGTTTCTGCCATAGTAATTTCCAATTTCCCCAGCAATTTTTATTAAATAGTGAATTCCTATCCCAGAAGCTGGGGTCTTCTTTGAGTTTATCAAAAATTAGATTGCTACAGTCATTGAATATTGTGTCTTGTAAACCTAACCTATTCCATTGATCAACTGATCTATTTCTTAGTAGTATTAAATGGTTTTGATGACTGATGCTATATAATATAATTTTAGACCTGGTACAGACTTTCATTTGCATTTTTATTCATTAATTCAAAGAAAGGCCTCTTTTCTAAAATATATAAAGGAATCATAAATGGATCATAAAAGAGAGAAAAGGACCCATATGTATAAAAATGTTAATAGCAGCTCTTTTTATGATGGCAAAGAATTGGAAAATACATAGATGGCCATCAATTGGGGGAAGGACTGAATAAGTTATGATATATGACAGTAATGGAATATTATTGTTCTAAAACGAGAAAAAGATTCATTTTAGAAAGGCTTGGAAAGATTGACATGAACTGATGCTGAGTGAAATGAGCAGAACCAGGAAAACCTGCACAGCAACTGTAAGATTACGTGATGATCAACTATGACAAACTTGGTTCCTCTCTCAGTGATTCAGTTATCCAAGGCAATCCTAATAAACTTTGAATAGAAAATGCCATTTGCATCCAGAAAGAGAACTATGGAGACTGAATGTAAAGCAACACAGGGTATGTTCACTTTTTTCCCCTCTTTCTTTTGTTTCTTTTTTGTCTCATGGTTTTTCTTTTTTGTTCCAATTTTTCTCTCCCAACATGATTCATCAAGAAATATGTTTAAAAATGAATGTACATTTTTAATAAAATGTTTACATATAACTAGGGAAAATAAATATTTCTAAAAGTTTGCTTTATACAGGAAGTCTTCTCTAACCCTTCTTAATTCTAGTGCTTTCTCTCAATTATTTCCTATTTATCCTGTTTAGAACTTGTTTTACAATATTTGTTAGTATATTCTCTCTCATTAGATTATAAGCTTTTTGAAGACAGTATTTATCTCTTGCCCCTTTTTTACCCTCCAAAATAAGGATTAATTAGTACCTGGCACATAGCAGGCATTTAATAATTTTATTTATCATTTACATTTAGAAAAAAAAGAAGGCTGAGATCCTGACCAACAAGAAGTTTGATAAATTCAAAGACCTCAGTTACTAGGATAAAGACTTTTTCAAAATGGCTGGGAAAACTGGATAAGAGAGTAATGGAAATTAGATTTTAGATCAATATGATACACATACCAAGACAAGTTTCAAATAAATACACCTTGGATATAAAAGGCCATATCATAAGCAAATTAAGAAAAGCAAGAATAAATTACTTTTCAGTTATATGGATTGAGAGTTTTGCTTATGAAGAAAAACAAAGAAAGCACAAAAATAAAATGTGCACTTTAAAATATACTCAGTTTAAGATTTTGCACAAAAATATTACTGGAATTAGAAAGGAAACAGGATATTGGGGGGAAATTTTTGCAGCAAATTTCTCTAAAACGTAGTAGTAGTTGTTGTTAGACATGCATGTAGGTGTATATAAATAAACATACGCAAATATATGCATGTTCATAACCATGGAATTATTCAAGTTTTTAAGTCCAATCATGAATGGTAAAAAGATGTGAAGAGGCATTTTTCAGAAGACATTTGGGCTATCAATAATCATATTAAAAACACCTTTAAATAATAATTAGAGAAATGAAAATAAAGGAACTTTGAAGTTTATTTCACTCAGACTAGCAAAGATGACAAAAGAAGTAAGTGACAAATGCAGAAGGGGTTGTGGGAAAACAGTTACACATTAATGCCTTGTTGGTAAAGCTATTTCTTGGTCTAGCCATTCTGGAAAACAATTTGGAACCAATCTCCTCCAAGTCATTAAACTACAAGCCCTTTGTTCCAGGAATGTCTTTACCAGTTTATAACCCAAAGAGATGAAAGAAAAAGGAAAAAGATACAAAAATGTTTCTAGCAACTTTTTTTTTGGAGTGTCAAAGTTGGCAATTAAAGGAGTGTCCTTCTATTGGGAAATAGCTAAATAAATTATGGGACATGAAATAGAAAGATATATTGTACAATGGCAAAATGGTTAATTTCAGAGGAGAATGGAAGGGCTCTCAGGAAGTCATGCAGAGTGATGAGTGATGAGAAGTAGAAAATAATTTGGGCAAGAATGACAATGTTATAGAGAAAAGCAAAATTAAGACTTTGGCCTTTTTTAGTGTAATGATAAGCCATGAGTCCAGGAGACTGAAGATGAAAGAGAATACAATATAAGTAAGCTCACAGAATTTGGGTTAAAGCCTGGAAATGAGAAAGCAGGAAGAGCCTGGGAGAAGACTCATTAAATTAGTGTAAACAAAACAAATCACAGGCACTAAATACTGTCTTAAAAGATCAGGGAAAAATCAATACAAATGAATTAAATGGAAAAAAACAGAAACTTCACAATTGTAACCTTAAATGCGAACAAATAAGCTCCTTAATAAAACTAAAGAAAATGGTCAAATGAATAAATACTTTCAATACCTTTTTTCATATCCCAAATTCACATTTAAAACATAAATAGTGAAAATTCAGTAGAAGAAAATTTATTATGTTTCATGAGCTTATCCCCAAAACAACATTTCCAAGTACTATTAAAGTAAAAATAAAATTTGATGAAATCAAGTGACATAAACAGGAAAACTACATTATATCATGCATAAAGATACCATAGACAATGAAGCTATCCTCACTAAATTAAACATATACTAAATGATAGAATATCCAAAATATTAAAGGAAAAGCCAACTGAAGTGCTAAAAGACACTGAGAGTAACATTCTAATTGTAGAAAACTTCAATATTTCTCTTTCAAAACTGTCTGAATCTAAAAGAAAAACAAACAAGATAGAAAATGTAGAGCTGAATCAGACTGTTGGAAAAATTATGTGAAAAATATGAAAGACCAAGGAGAATTCCTAAATGGGAATAATAAATAATTTTCATGTTTCTCAGAATTATGGACACCTTAACAAAAATCGTAATATATCATAATGATCAATGTTATAAAAATAATGTGAAAAAATAAATATGTGCAAAAAAGAAGAAATAGTAAACCCATTTGTAGGAACCATGACCCAAAAGAATAGTAAAGGAAATAAAAGCAAGAAATATAGCCCTAAATGAAAGTTGAGAATGACATCCCGAATAATTGGTGAGTCAAAAACAAAATCAGAGATGCAATAAATATGTAGTTAAAGCATACTTCGGGGAAAAATATATGTCAGAAAACAGATATTAAAATTGAAAAAAGAATTAAACTGAACAAGCTATTTAAAAAAATACTAGGGAAATCATTCTCAAAATCAGCACAAATGGAATCTTAGAGTTTTAGAGACATAGACACAATGAAAAAATACTTTGGACTTGATGAATAAAATAACTTTTCTGAAAAGATGAACAAAATCAACAAAGCATTTGGTAATTTGACAAAACATAGGACAATTATATTATCAAAATTTAAAATAAGATAAATTCATAGCAAATCGTAATTCAGGATAAATATTTAAAAATTTTATATGCAATTAGAAAAATGTTTATTAATGAAAGAGTTATTTTGTTGGATTGAAGAACATTCGATATCTCAAGAAAAGATCAGAGCAGAGGCCCAGACTTGAACAAGAAGAAGAAAAAAAACTAAAGCTTTTTATTTTCAAAACATATGCATAGTTTTCAGTATTCATCTATGTACAACCTTGTGTTTTAATTTTTTTTCTCCCTCCCTTTCCCCCATCCTCTCTCCTAAATGGCAAGTAATACAATATATATTAGTCATGTTCAATTGAAAAGAAAAATTTTCAGGTGATCTGAAGGACTCTGGACTTCTGAGGAAGATTGAACTTGGGACTGAAGAATACATGATAGCTTCCAGAATGGTTGGAAAAAAAATCCTTTGATCTGAATGAAGAAGGACTTGATCTGAAGGAGGAGAATTATAGAGAAATAAAACCCTGAAAACAAGAGGCACTCGAGAAGAAGGAAGAGCCAAGACAAAGTGATCAAGAAAAGGTAATATGATAAGTTGATAATATGAAATAAAAAATAGTGGGATGGCAATAATGATAATAACATTTATATAGTACCTACTATGTGCTAAATACTGTGCCAGTACTTTATTTCACAACAACCCAGGGAGGCAAGTGTTATTATCATCCCCATTTTACACATGTGGAAACTGAAGGGAAAAAGGAGTTAAGTGACTTTTCCAGGGTCATATAGCTAGTATTTGAGGCTGCATTTGAACTCACACCTTTCTGATTCCAGATCCAGCACTCTTGGCATTCTGGCACCCCCCCAACTACAGGGAAAAGAAGGGAGTGTTTCTGTCAAATTGTTGATGCAATCTTGGCTGTGTTGCTGATTGACTACTTGTCTCTTGAAAGTTCAGTCTCCTTTCTAAGGAGGAGATCAAAGAATACTTCCTGCATAGCCGATTATCAGGGAGAATGAAGTTGTTTGGACTTGAATATCAGTAAAACCCTTAACTCACTCCAAGAGAGCCAAGATGAACCTGTGGAAGGAGGTGATCCTGACAGATGTTAGTCTTTCCTTCCGGCAGAGGAGAAATGCATCCGAGAGAAAGCTGGGGGTGAACATCTTAGGAGACTTCTGGAAACAAAAGCTGAATGAGTCAAGTACTTTGAAACAAGGAATGCTTATGGGGTCCTTATCTTAATATTTGTTTTTGGAAACATAAAATGCAGGATGACAGATCTGGAAAGTTATCCTAACCAGAACTTCGACAGAATGAATGCAACCCAACACCCATGACCTGAAGAAAATTATAGAAAGATTAACCTTCCCTCATTGACGAGGAGGAAGAGGAACAAGATACATTCTCAAAGCACAGGGTAACTGGGGCAAAGCCCTGCAGAAATGCTTTGGTTCAGAACTTTCCACTGGAAAGCCTGATCCCAGGTATACACACGAGATCTGTCAACTGAAATTTGTCCTTCCAGATGGAGGCCATTCAAGGGTGGAATCCAAAGACACTTCTCGGAACACACTCAGCCAAAAATATGTCAACATCAAAGCACAGAACAAATGGCAAAATCACAGTGAATTTGTTTGTTGAAATGAAAGGGTTTTAGTGGGTATTTGAGGGTCAGATCATCCCGACCAGATAACTATGAAAGGATACCATCCTAGTTTAAGTTCAACACCCCTAATTTCAGCATAATGCTTGCTACCTCAAGCCTCTTCTGACCCTCTCCCCTTGCAGCCTTCTCTGCCCTCTGGTTGGAGGGCTAGAAAGTAGAGTACCAAACTCCTTTCAATACTTTCCTTTATAGAAGGCAGAAATTGGCTTTTTTGGCTCCCTCTGCTACTAGACCTGGTTTCAGTTCCATGGGACAAGATGTCTCTCTCCACCCCTTCTAGACTTCTTATGTACTTTGTCTTCCTCCATTGGAATGTAAGCTCCTTGTGGGCAGGGACTATCATATTGTATCCAATTGTATCCACAGTTCTTAACCCAGTGCTTGGCACACAGTAGGTGCTTAATAAATGTCATTGGATTAGATTGGTTATTCAATTTTTTAAAAAGAAGAGCTATCTTTAAGGATATAGGATTTACTGGGCCAATGGAAATTATGTAAAAAAAAAAAAAAAAAACAGTAGAAACTGGACCATACTGTCATTGCAGGATGTAAATATTTAATACCTGCTGCATACCTGACATGTGAGGAAGAATTACACAATAGAAACTCATGAAGTGACACACAAATCCTCATTCTACAACCTTTAAAATGTCCTTGAGAATTTAACAGATAAACTATACTGTTTATGGGATTATTGTTATACAGTAAATTGCTGCCCACAATTACTTTTTTTTTTTTTTTGTAATACGGTTCCGAAGAGAACTTAAAATATAACATAATTCATTTTAAATAGCAACATGATAGGAAAATAAATTCTGACATAGTTTGATAGGCCCCCAGAGTTTTGGAAGAGCAGATTCTTATGGCAGGTGGATTTCCACGAATGAAAATTCTGTAAGGAAAGTTACTAAAGAGGCAAGAGAAATAAAAGAAAATTCTGAAAAATAAAAAGAAATAATTCCTATGAAGAGGAGAAAGGGGTAGCTTAAGGATTTTCCACATGGATTTGAACAAAGCAAGTGGAGGTGTTGGTTTTATTCTACATTGCAACAAGAACCATCATTTTGTAAGATACAGGGTCATTCACCTTGCAGGGTTTGTGATGAACCTAAGTAAACAGACTGTTATGAAGATAATTAGAGTTTATGCACCAAGATGTGTTGCAGAGAGTAACTAAGTAAACATATACCTTGCTTCTCAGTGACTTCAATGCAACAGTGGTCACAGGGGAGAACGGTGAAAAATATGTTGGAAAATGTAGTTTGACAGGCTAGAACATTGGGCAGAATCTAATAAGGTGAAAATTAATCAGGATAAATGCAAAGGCAGAGAATTTCAGCATCAGGAGGTACCTCAGTGGCCACATAGTGAAAACCATTCCTGAATTCCTCTCCCCAGTAGTTTTTCAGCTTTCTCCCTTTACAAGGCAGTCAGCCCACCCTGCTTTGGGATAACTTTGTTGGGAACATTTTCAAACCTAATTTTACCACGATGACCTTTGGCCAGTCTGAGGCCAAATAAAACAAGTTCCATTCATTTTCCTTAAGACAGCTATTGAATCTCCCCAACCCCTCCCCACCCTCATCAATGATATTCTAAACAATGAGATAGCTCTGAGATCCATCCTGATTCTGAGATGATAAGGTTCTGTAGGAGATTTGTTCATTTCTCAGAAGTCTTTATGTGAGCATATTCTAAGATTCAGAGCTTCTGGGCATGATCGGAATTGAATGGTATCACACAAAATGAAATAAACAGTGTCTAAATAGATGGCAAATAGCCAGAGGCCAAAATGACATTTCAGACATAGGTAGCTACGTGGAGGTAGAATGACAAGTGGTCAGAGTAACAGATAAAATCAACACCAAGAGAGAAGGATGAAGATTAGGGGGAAAAAAATCACTGATCCCAATTACAACAGCTCCAAACCAACCCATTTGAAAAAGTTCTTGAGTCAAAAAAATAGGAAATGGATATAACTAAAGATGTCGACTGCTACAATCACTATTTTTCAGATACAGTCATTAGTTTAGGGAACTTCTAGCATAGAAACTCCATTCACTTTTGTACAATAGCAAGGTTTGAATCCAAATCTTTCTGACTCCAAAACCATGCTGGTCTTTTACCCTCTACAACAGATTGCCTTAGAGAGAACTGATAACTAAGACACCCAAACAGTCCAAAAAACCTACAATAATTGATTTTTTTCATCAAATGGAGAAGGCAAGAATACCACTGTTTTAGACTATGAATTCATTTTCAAAATGTTAAGAAGGAAGAGGGAAGAGGAGGAGAAGAAGAAGAGGAGGAAGAGGAAAGATTACAAGTAATAATTTCTCATTTAAAAGTGAAAAGCATAGGAGAGAGAAGTGAACCTACAAAAAGTGTTGTGTGAAATTAATTTTTGAATTATTTACAAAGAACTTATTGTTGATATTATAAATAAAGGCAACCCATGTTGTGAGAGAACCATCCTGTTGGAATTTCTACCCCAATCTATCTTCATCATCGAACAAGACTGTTATATTGGTATGTAAAAAATAGTAAATAAATAAATTGTGCGCAATATATCAAGTAGATTGTCTTTGGAGAATTTCAAACTGTTCAACACATATAGGAGAATCACACTGGGAAGAATATGGCTTCCCAGCTGTAATCTGTGGCAGGACTGTGATATGTCCTGAGGACAACTCAGATCAGTGTAATCATGGATTCACTGATATCCCTAAGTAGCTCTGGCATTTAAAACAAAGGAGCTTTATAATATATGTTGAATTGAATTGGAGTAAATTAATTATTGATGTCATGGGAGAGGGTTTATAGTCATTGAAGATCTTCACCAGTGCTTTTTCCTACATAAAGTCCCCCAAAGAGAAAGATTTCTTTATCTACAGATGACATTGGATGTCAAGAAACAACCCCTGGACCATGACTAAAAAGTGTCCCTAGCAAGCCAAGAACATCTACAAGGGAAATGGAAGAGAATGAATTGGTTAAGAGAGTGGAGTTGGCGAGGCTGTGAAATGTAGCTGGGCAGAGGGCCCATTGTATCTCTCCATCAATGCATTGCATATTCATACTGTGTGCACATGGACGATAGGCTAGGTCTAGAATTGATCAGCAAGAACAATGTAGGCTGGATTAAATTTGAGAAACTACAGAAGGATTTTATGGATGTGAACAAGTTCTCAGTCCTATTTTTTTAACCTATTTCTCAAAACCTCAGTCCTCAAAACCTATTTCTTTTTAATTTAATTGTCTTCTCATAGGGAAAGTTGTGGGCACAATTACAAGTCACTCAATGGTCAATAGAAAGAAACATGATAGGTGCAAATAGACTCTGGTGATTAATCAAAAATAACTTGCAGAAAAGGTACTGATGCTGGAGATGGTCCAGAACAGGCCAATCAAGAAAATGAAGGGAACTGAGCCTGTTATAGGCAGATTGATGGAAGGAGGCAGACATGTTTGGTTTGGGAAAGAATGACTTGGGGACATGATAGTTGTCAGTGAAAGAACAACTAGTTGTGTTCTATTTGGCCTCAGAAGACAGAACAAGTGCTAGTGGGAGGAAGTTCTATATTGGAACATTTAGGCTTGATGTCAGGAAAAACATCAGTGGGTAAGATGGAGTCAAGATGTCATGGAGGGAGTAAGCCAAAATCTAATTAAAAAAATCCAGAAAAAGTTATGAGAGTTATTTTCCCACCTAGAGTAGTTTAAGGAAAGAGAGGTAGAAAGAAAGGGAGAGAGAGAGGAAGAGAGGGAGGGAGGAGAGAGAGACAGAGACAGAGAGAGAGAGAAAGAGAGAGACAAACAGACAGACAGAGACACAGACACAGAGAGATCTGCAGACACTGGGGTGAAGTCTAGGCAGAAGCATAGTAGCAGCTGAGGGGAGTTTTATAGCACACAGGGATGGTAAGGGGACTGAGACTGAACATCAGCATAGGAGGCATCAGAGCAGAAAGAATTCGCAGGGGACCTCTGAGCCAGTGATGGGAGCAGGAAAAAGTGACACGTGGCAGTTGTCACTCATTATGCAGTTCTGGGTCCCAGAGCAGAGTCATTACAAGCAAAAGAAGCCCTGGCTGAATATAGAGAAGTCCTAGCAAATCTCTTCTTTATCACAAATATGGCTCTGATATCCAAACTTCAGAGAATCAAAACAGAGAAAGAATACTGTGGACCAATTTCCCAAATGAATATTGAAGCAAAAATTTTAAATAAAATGTTAGTAAGAAGATTACAGCAATATATCACAAATATCATACATTATGACCAGGCTGGATTTATTCCAGGAATGTAATATTGGTTCAATATTAAGAAAACTCTAAGCTTAATTGACCACATCAATAACAAAAATAACAACAAAAAATATGATTATTTCAATAGATACAAAAAACACTTCTGACAAAATATAACGTCCATTTCTGTTAAAAACACTAGACATCACAAGATGGAGCTTTCCCTAAAATGACAAGTAGTGTCTATATAAAACTGAAAAGCCTCATCTGTAATGAGGATAAGGTTGAAATCTTTCCAATAATATCAGGATGAAGCAAAGATGGGACATTATCACCAGTATTCAACATTGTATTAGAAATGGTAGCTCTGGAAAAAAGAGCTGAGCAGCTAGCTGGCACAGTGGATAGTCCACTAGCTCTGGAGTCAGGAGGATCCAAGTTCAAATTTATTCTCAGAAATTTATCATGTACTACTAGCTGTATGATTCTGGGAAAGTTACTTAACCCCAGTTGCCTCTCAAAAAAAAAAAGAAAAAAGAAAAGAAAAGAAAAAGAAACTGAAGAAATAAACATAGTCATTGAGGAAACAAAAGTATCACTTTTGCTGATGATTTGATGATATAGTTAGAGCACCTTGGATAATCAACTAAAAATCAACTTCAGGAAAATATTATGCTATAAAATAAACCACACAAATCATCAACATTTATATATGATACCAGCAAAACCCAGTAGAAAGAGATAAAAGAAATAATTACATTTAAAATAACTATAAACAACATAAAATAATTGGAACTCTACCTGGTGAGATATATAAGGAATCATGAACAATTACAAAACATTTCACACAAATACAGATCTGAATAATTAGAAAAATGTTAATTGCTTGTGAGTTGACTGAGCCAATATTTTTAAATGATAAATCTACCTAAATTAATTTACTATGGTTCCAAACCAAAGTAATCATTTTATAGAATGGGAAAAAAATAATAAAATTCATCTGGAGGAATAAAAGGTCAAGAATATCAAGAGGATCAATTTTAAAAATGGGAAAAAAGGGGGGACACTAAAATACCAGATTATCAAGCTATACTACAAAGTTTGTCATCAAAATAATTTGATTCTGGGTCATAAATAGAAAGGTTGATCAGTTGTTACATAATACAAAGAAACAAATGAACACAGTAATGTAGTATTCATTCTGATTCTAGGACATGAGGGCAGTTTTCCTTGACGATTTCCTGAAAGAGAATGTCTAGGCTCTTTTTGTCATCATGGTTTTTAGAAAGTCCAATGATCCTTAGATTGTCTCTCCTATATCTATTTTACAGGAATGTTGTTTTTCCAAGTAAGTATTTTACATTTTCTTCTTCTTCTTCTTCTTCTTCTTCTTCTTCTTCTTCTTCTTCTTCTTCTTCTTCTTCTTTTTGATTTTGCTTGACTGATTGTTGACTCATTTTGTCATTCATTTCCTTTGTTCAGTTCTGATTTTTAGTGATTTTCTTCAGTTACCTTTTTTAGTTCTTTTTGTATTTGGCCAACTGAATTTTTAAATGAGTTGTCTTGTTCTATGGATTTTTTATTCCATTTCACAAACTCTATTCTTTAAGGAATTATTTTCTTTTTTCATTTCACAAATTATGTTTTTCAGGGCGTTTTTTCTTTTTCCATTTTGTCAAATCTATTTTGTAAGGAGTTATATGTTTTTTCCATTTCACTAAATCTATTTTGTAAGGAATTTTCTTCAGATAATTTCTGTGTTTCCTTTTCCAAGCCCTCCTGTAAAGTTCTCATTTCCTTTCCTCATTTTTCTTCTAGCTCTTTTAATATCCTTTTTAATTTCTTCCAAGAGAGCCTTGTGAGATGGAGCTTCTCTTTGGGGCTTCATTTGGACACGATCTGTTTTTAATGATCTCAGGATTTAAAATCTGTTTTTCTCTTTCACCATAAAAACTATTCATGGTCAAAATTCATTATGCTTTTTCACTCATTTTTTAAAAATGTTGAGGTTTGCCTTTTAGGGCAAGGGGGAGATTGTCCAAGCTTTCTCTACAAATGGCAGTGACTGTGCAGGGTCAGTGATGATTAACTTCTGGTACTGGGTGGGCGTGGTCAGGTCCCATAAAATTCTGGTGTTTAGGGGTTCGCTATTTGTCTTTTGTTTTGTGTTGGATGTCTTATAACTAGTCTGCTGACCTACTGGCTTGGAACCAGGGCAGAGTAGTCAACCCAGCTGTAGATTCCTCCCAGCAGATTCTCCAGTGCATGGAGCCCACACTGCCCCAGGACTGTGCACTACCTGTGCATGCCTCCCTCCATGCCCGATTGAAACATCTTTTCTGGAGATCTTCAAAATTATCTTCTGATGGTAATTTGTTACACTCCCAATATTCGTTGAGTCTGTCACTCCAAAACCAGTTGAGAGGCTGTATTTGCTGTTAGTTTGTGGGTCATGGGGAGGGATCAGAAAAAGACATGTCTCCTCTCCGCCATCTTGGCTCTGCTCCAGTAATGTAGTATTCAATAAATCCAAAGATTCTAGCTTTTTTACAAAAACTTTTGGGAAAAATGGAAAGCAGTCTGGCAGAAACTAAACATAGACCAATACTCATACTATATATACCAAGATAAGCTCAAAATGGGTATATAATTTAGACATAAAGGGTGATATTCATAAGGAACTTAATGGAATAGGGAATAATTACCTGTCAGTTCTATGGAGAAAGGGTTTGTGGTCAAATAAAAGATAGGTTCATAGGTAATTTTGATTACATGAAATTAAAAAGGTTTTGCATAAACAAAACAAACTTCCTTCCATCTCTGAGATTATTAGCTTTTGTGACTTTCAGTGTATAGTTAGTGACATAAAACAAATTACTAAGTACATGTATGAGGTGGAAAAAGAGGAAAAAAATCAGGAAAATCACCTAAAATTAGAATGAAATCAGGAAACTGGGGAAAATTTTTGCAACAAGATTCGTTAATAGAGGTTTCATTTTTCAGATTTACAGAATTGAGTTGAATTTGTAAAAATAAGAAACATTCTTTAACTGATAAATGGTTAAATGATATGAATAGGCAATTTTCAGAGCAAAAAATCAAAATTATCAATAGTCACATAAAAAATTCTCTAAGTAACAAATAATTGAGAAATTTAAAATAAAACAACTCTAAGATACAGCCTTCATATCCATCAGATTGGCTAAGATGACAAAAAAGGAAATTGATAAATGTTGGAAGGAATGGAAAGTAGGTACATTAATTGGTGCTGGTGGAACTATGAACCAGTCCAAAAACTGGAAAACATTCTGGAAAACAACTTGGCATTATGCCCCCAAAGCACTTAAATTGTATATATCCTGTGACCGAGTGAGATTGCTACTAAAGCTTTATCCGAAGAGATTATGAAAAATAAAGAGAGAGGAAAAGGATCCATAGGTGCAAAAATATTTAAATCGGTTCTTTTTTGTGGTAGCAGACAACTGGAAATTAAGAGTGCCCATCAATTGGGGAATGGCCAAGTATGCTATGGTATATGAATGTGATGGAGTACTATTGTACTGTAAGAATGATGAAGGGTATAGTTTCAAAAGAAATCCAGGATGATTTGTATGAATTGATGCAGAGTGAAATGAGAAGGTGAACAAATTAAAATGGAAGTTAAAGTTGCAAGTTAAAAATGGAAATATTATAAATAGTACAAAGTTAACTAACTTGGAAAAGACTTAAGAACTCTGAGCAACACCATGACCAACTCACAGTAAAAAAAAATGCTATCCACTTCCAAATAAAGAATCAATGGATTTAAGAGTACAGATTAATATATATATATATATATATATATATATATTTCTTCCTTCCTTCCTTCCTTTCCTTCCTTCTTTTCTTTCCTTCCTTCCTTCCTTTCCTTCCTTCCTTCCTTTCTCCCTCCCTCCCTTTCTCCCTTCACTTCCTCCCTTTCCCTCCCACTATTCTTTCCTCCCTTTTCTTATTCCCTCCCTTTCTTCTTTCCTCTTTCCTTCCTTCCTTCCTTCTTTCCTCCTTTTCTTCCTTCCTTTTCCCCTCCCTTTTCCCTTCTTTTTTCTTTCTTATACATGATTAATGAGGAAATTTGTTCTGTATGACTTAATATTTATAATCAGTTTTCTCTTTCTTGCTTTCTCAGTGATGGGGAAGAGAGAGAATTTAGAACATAAAAGAAAAGAGAATCTCAAGTAGAAAAAATAAAAACTCAAAGTGGTCTGGGATAGAGTGGTTCTTGACATCCCTCTGATTTAATATTCTTCAGACAGAAACTGGAAGGTCATTTTTGCACATCAATTTTAGAGTGGATTCTTGTCCAGGCATGGGTTGGACTGAACTGACTAGAGCTGAATTTCCTTTCATCTCTAAGATTTTGGGCTTTTGTGACTCTCAGTATGTAAATAGTGATATAGAGCAAATTTCTAAGCACTTGTGTGAGAGGGAAAGGAGCTGAGCTAATCAGTAGCATGATGGAGGGATTTTAGAGGAATTTAATAAATGACTTGACATCTATAAGTTATTAAAAATTACAGAATATTGGAGGATAGATTCTAATATTCATAGGTGTGCTTGGATAAGAATTACTTAGAGAGAAAAAACAGAATTGCTGCAACCTGTACTGGTGAAGGTGTGCTCACATTGAGGAGGCCATAAATCCATCAAAGTATTAAAGTCAGACGTTAGAAACTACCAAAAAATCCATGAAAGATGACTGACCATATGCAGCTACACAGAGTGAGCTTATTCTTCTATTGAAAAGATTCTGATTCACTGAGGAGGTTAACATGTACATTGTCACCCTCAGTGCTAATAAATATTAATGACAGTGTCCTCACAGTAAGATAAGAAAGAAGCAAAGAAATTCAATCAGGGATGCGTTATATGGAAATCCCTAGGGCCACTTCTGAAAGGAATAAAACTTGAATCTTGTTAGAGCTTATGGTAAAATGGGAATCTTCTCAAAACTCTTAAAATCTAATGACCTAAATTCTTGGAGGTCTCAGTTTGCAACTATAAAACTCACCCATCTAGAGAATTGTGTTCTGTTCTAGGTGCCACATTTTAGGAAGAATCAGAGGGAGTCCAGAGAAGAACAGCTGGAGCCTTTCCCCCCATGTGTCACAGGTGCCAATGTGAGAAGAGGTTCTGGAAGATGCTGTCTCCCCTACTCCACTCTCCCTCTTGGAGATCTTTGAAAAAACAAATTTTGTTTTGTTTTATATAATCAGACCAATCTATTCCAAAGGGAGATGGAAATAAATATGGAAAAAGTGGGGGTGCCTCTCTGAACCCCAAACAAGATGGTGCTAATAAGTCTAGTGGATATAGCCCAGGTATTGAGGGAGCAGAAGAGAAGACAGATTCACAATGAGGGTGCCAGGAAAGGAAAACAGAAATCCATGGGATTTATCCAAAAAAGAGGTATTCCCAGATTGATTGAAGAAACTCTTATGTGAGGAAGGTGGAACTATGGGATCTGAGTAAAGGGTTAGAAGTAAGCACATTTTGGCCCTGGAGGTGAGAAAGAACTGAAATACTTGCCTTGGGTTCTAGTGTGTCTGTATTACCAACTGATTAAAGAATTGAAACCTAGAACTAGCTGCTAAAGAAGAACTAAGTACTAGGGAGCAGCAATTATAAAAGAACTCACAAATGAGCAATGTGCCACAAAGTATGGATTGCTGAAGTCCCACCGAGGGAAAAACTGTAACTTTTGGAGGGATGGTTGTCTATTTAAAGATGAGTTGACTTATTTGTGAATCATTTCTTTGTCCTTTACTGTCAAATAGAACTGTTCTTTGTTCTAAAGCCTTGTGAACTGAAATGCTTGCAAGGGGAACTCATGGTCACCTCTAGTACAGGACAAGATACAGAACTTCACATTAATACAGAATTTGTACACAAGTTACATGAGCAAAATCCTTTATAAACTGAGAGGGAAAGAAAAAAGGAATGAACTCTGGGGAAAAAGTTGCATTTGAGCTGAGATATGCAAGGAAGGCAGGCTTAGAACAGCGGAACACAACATTTTATCTTCTCCTACAGAAGGAGATTCAGTGCTTTTGCAATCATGATTTTTCACCAGTAAAAGACAAAATAAGATAGCTTTTACCAATGATGGGCCTACAGTGTGACAGAAGCACAAATCACTGACTCTACAGGAAGACCAAAGTAGCACGTAGTGGGAAAAAATAGATCTTGAGACGCATTTGCCCTTTAGATTTTTGGATCTGATAAACTGTCCTCAGGTGTCAGTGGGCCCAAGAACTTTATTTCTAGAGTCCCTTCTTTTCAGGATTCTGACCAAGGGTGTTTGTCCTTTGGTTAACCCAGTTGTGCTTTTCAGCTTATTTGTATGGGTAAAGCCATCCTGTCCTCATCACCCTGCCTTGGTTATTTTCCCTGGTTATTTCAGACTGTGACATCTGCTCAGCATATTCCAACAAACATGACTGGGCTTTCTTTTTTAGGCTTTTTCTTTTTCCATGACCCAAGACTGGGGCATCCTAACAGATGTCAAAAAGAATGTACCCCACTCTTGGAAAGGGAGGCAGGTCTGTGAGCCACTCCATCAAGGCGTATCCTGCAACAGACTAACATCTTTGGTCAGGGAGTATCCCCTGGAGACTTCTCCTCAAATCTCTTCATGTTGCTGCCAGCCCCCAAGGACATCACTTCAGAGTTCACAGGTCTTTGGACAGTCCCATAAATCTAGGAAGGAAAGTGGCTGTCTGGGAAGGAGCTTGGTTTTCAATATAATATTCCTGAGACCAGCACATGGGCACACATCCAAAATATAAAAAAGAAAAGAAGTTGGGGTGATCTCTCTATAGGCAATGACCCCCCAAATTCACTTAGAAAGCCAGTTCTTGAAGGAAGATACACAAATAGTCGATAACCACTTGAAAAACTGTTCAAACTCTCTCATCGTCAGATAAATAGAAATTAAGACAATCCTGAGGCACATTTTGCCTCTTTCCCAGTTTGCAAAAAGGTTTACAAATGGTCAGGTTCAATGCTGGCAGGACAATGGAGAATCAGGCACACTCTTTATGACAATCCTGGCAGGGCTATGAACTGGGGCAGCCTTTCTGGAAAGCCATAAGGTATTAAATAATAAGAGCAACAAGCTTTATACCCAGGACCCAGCAATACCTTTATTAGGACCCTACCCTCAGGAGGTTAATGTTGGGGGAAAGAGCAAAATTTACAATTTTACTCATAATATTAAAAAAAGGTTTTCATTTTTTTATTGTAAAATTGGTTCAGCCATTCGCAAATCATTTGTGAATGGCTGAATCAATTGTAGCACGTTAATGTTGTGGAATCTGATATTTCCACAAGAAATAACAGAGAATATAAAGAGCTGCAAAAAGATTTCTGTGTACCTGGCTTAGTGCCCGGCACATAGTAGGTATTCCATATAATGTAGTAGGTATTCAATATAACATAGGCCTGTTGAACTGATTGAAGGGAAGCCCAGGGAAGAACAATAAGTTTCTCCCCATTTACTCTGGTCCTCGATCAGGAACGGCAAGGTTCCCCAGCTATGTCACCTCCCTTGACAGCGCAGGGGAGCCCCTCGTGTCTGAGAGGGTCCCACAGAGCCCCGTTCTGGTATCACCTCCTACACAAACTTCCCCCTTTGGTTGTGTTTCAGGTGTGTCCACTTCTTCAAGGTTCTATATGGGATTTTCTTGTCAGATACACCAGCGTGGTTTGCTCTTTCATTTTACAAATGAAGAAACTGAGTCAGACAGAGTGAAATGATGGCCCAAAGTCACACTGACAGTAAGGTCTGAGGCTGGACAGGAACTCAGGTCTTCCTCACTCCCCACTGCACCACCAGCTGCCCCCAGCTTTCCCCACTACCCTCCATGTTAGCACACTCTCTCCAGTGATGGTGGATGCATAAATCTGCTCACACTTCATCTTCTACTCATTCTCAATTATAAACTCCTTGAGGGCAGGGGATCTTTGGGCTTCCAGAAGCTACTACAGTTCCTAGAACATAGAGGTATTTAATGATTTGATTAGAAAAAACATACACCAAAAAGGAGATGAAGGTTAGAAAAGGAGATGGAGGCCCACAAGATGCTTTTGCTTAAGGTTAATAGACAAGATTTTTAAAATGTGAATAACTGGAAGCTTATAATTTTATGTATGACTTAATTTTTATTGTGTTTATGGGAAAGTTGACTTTTATTGGTTTCTGGGTTTATAATAAAAGGTTTCATGACTTTTTTTTAAGGGTGATCCAATTAGGGGTTGGGGAAGCTACATGCCCTGACTTCTCAATCTATTTGGGTTAAAGACAGCTTTGTTACAGGGGAAGAAAAACTTGGATTTTAAAATACCTTTGCATTGTTCTGAAAGTCATTGATTCACCAGCTTAAGGCTGAAAGAGACTTATTTCAACTGATGTTCAAGTGACTTCCCTGGACTCGTACAGCTTGTCATTCAAAAGATGAAGTTTTTGATACAATGTGACTCCCAATCAAATGCATCCAGGGAGTCCAGAGCACAAATCACAGCCTTGGAAGGTCAACATGAAGCCTAGGAATAGCCATTTACTAAGAACTGAGTTCAGAATTCCGATTCCACTTCAACCTCTATACTTTTAGGCAGGGCCTTTCCCCTCATCTGTGATTGTTTCCATTCCCACAAAATAAAGGGCTGGATGGGATAAGCTCTATATCTGCTTCCTATTTCCAATCTCAAGCTATTAGAGGAAGAGGGATTCTCCCAGTCATACAGGTGACATCTAAGATTCAAAATCAGAAATGTTGGAAAGAATGTGGGAAAACTGGGACACTAATGCATTACTGGTGGAGTTGTGAACTGATCCAACCATCCTGGAGGGCAATTTGGAACTATGCCCAAGGGCTATCAAACTGTGCATATCCTTTGAGCCAACAATCTCACTACTGGGTCTGTATCCCAAAGAAATAATAAAAGAGGGAAAAGGAGCCAGATGTGCAAAAATGTTTATAGCAGCTCTTTTTCTAGTGACAAGGAACTACAAGTTGTGTGGATGCCCATCATTTGGGGATGAATAAGTTAAGGAATATGAATGTTATGGAATATTATTATTCCATAAAAAATGATCAGCCCGATAATTTCAGAAAAGCCTGGAGAGACCGACATGAACTGATGCTGAGGGAAGTGAGCAGAACATTGCACAGAGCAATGACAAGATTATGTGATGTTCAGCTGGGATGGACTTGGCTCTTTTCAACAATGGGGTGATGATTCAAGGCAATTCCAATAGATTTGTGATGAATCATCCACATCCAAAGAGGGAACTATGGAGACTGAATGTCGATCAGAGCATATTATTTTCACTTTTTTGTTTATTTGTTTGCTTTTTCTTTCTTGTGGTTTTTCCCCCTTTGTTCTGATTTTTCTTGCACAGCATGACGAATATGGAAATGTGTTTAAAAGAACATATATAACATATATTGGATTGTTTGCTGTCTTGGAGAAGGACAAGATAAGGGAGGAAAGGAGAGAAAAATTTGGAATATAAAATCTTACAAAAATGAATGTCGAAAATAACAACAACAATAAAAGAAAAAATAGAGTAAGAGAATGAATTTTTAACAGAAATTCAAAGTCGGGTCTTCCTGCCTCCAAGTCACTTCATATCAACAAGCATTTATTAAGTGCCTACTACATCCTAGACATTATGCTTTGTGGGGAAAGGGAATAAGCATTTATATGGCACCTACGGTGGGCCAAGCACTGTACTAAACACTTTACGTTACCTCATTTGATCCTCACAAGTAGTGTGAGGTAGATGTCATTATTATTTTCAGGGTCACATGGCTAGTAGTATCTGAGGCTGGATTGAACTCAGTTCTTCCTGACTCCATGCCCTGACATCACCTAGCTGCAAATCTGGTTGATTCATCTCTTTCAGCCTTCATCGGTAAAAACAGGATGGACTCCGTAGCCTCTGGGATACCTTCTTATTATCCTACAAACTGGAGTGAAGTGATCAGAAAAGCTTTGTGTACAAGGGGGCGTTTGGTTTGGACCTCAAAGGGAACAAAGAATTCTAAAAGAAGAGATTTAAGACCCAGAAAATGGCACTTCCTGAAAGGGAAGCAGGCAGAGCGGGCCGTTGGGCAGGAATGCAGGGTCCATGGTTGGGCAGAGCCAGCCTGGCTCAGCCACTTACTAACTTCTCGTTTCTCTTCTTTTGGACACTCTCCATATGGCTCCTTTATCTTAGTCCTTTCAGTATTTGCAGGCAGTGCTCTTACCCCCTCCCTAGTGTTCTCCAGGTTAAACATGCACAGCTTCTCCAACTGCCTCTCACACGGCACGGGCATGGACTCCTGACCCTCCTGGAGGCCCAATTTCCAGCTGACCTTGGCTGCCTTGATCCCTGGGGCCAAGAACTGAGCTCTACCGTCTGAACAGCAGAACTGTCACGTATTCCTGGGAACCAGACTTTTCTTCATAATAACTGAAGTCACATTCAGTGAGTCAGTCAACAAACATGTATTAAGCACCTACTGTGTGCCAGGCATATCCAAAGAAAGGCAAAAGTTGATCCCTGCCCTCAAGGATATCACAATCCAGTGAAGACAGTTCCAATTCTGAGACCTTTTTCAGACAATCGCCTCATCTCCCCTGACTTCTCAAGGGGACTTTCAACCCTCTTGCATTTGGGGATTGGATTCAGCCCAATGCTTACGGTTTGTGATCTACTGAGGTCTCTGTCATCCTGCATGTGGCTATTGCTCCCAGCTTTGTCACCACCTCTGAATATTTGATGATAGAAACCTGGTTTTTATCCAGTGTTATTTATTTTAACATAAAAACTCTGAGCAGCGAGAACCTTGCCCAGGGGAATCCCCCGGAAACCTCCTACCTGGTTGATGTTGGGCCATTAACAATGTTTTTATCAGCCACTCCTCCTCTGTCCATATTTCCCTGCCCCAGCACAACAGAGGGGAGGCAGTTTCCAAATAGCAACGCTGGTGAGGACAGGTGGTGATATGGAGCCCCTCTGCCTATTCTAGTAAGAGCCGATAAGCAGCCAACGTCTAGGAACAACCTATAAGCAGCCAGTATCAGAAATCTCAACTCCCGGGGTCAATTCCATTTGAGGCTGGGGGCAAGAGGCAGGGGCATGGGGCGTACCATCACTGCACCATGGAAAGGCATGTACCAGGGAGTCCAGCCTGTACCCCTGTGAGTACTGAGGAGGGAGAGAAAGAACCACAATGACCGGAGGGTGCCAATCCAGAAGGCACCGCAATGACCAGAGGGTGCTGGTCCATGAGTAGTGGCACCCCGTGGACAGCAAGGTGGGACACCACGCTGACTGCAGCTACAACCCTGAGATGGCCCCTTGGTTGACACCTGGACCCAAGACTTGGTGGCCCTGGGCTAGTGGCAGCTCGGAGTCCATGAGGTTTCCCAATGATGGGCCCACAGATTGACCTCAGACCTGCCTCAGCAAGAGCAGAAAAGTGTCCTGGGAACAAGGAGCCGCAGCAGCCCAGGTCTGCTTATGGCTCTGGGCGTGGAGGGGGCAGTTTCCTGGGCTGCTCTACCTGGGGGCCCCATCCCAGGCGGGCAGAGGGCCTCGGCAGCCGCACCAGGGACAGAAAGGCCTCGGCAGCCAGATCAAGCCCCATCCTAGGGGGCAGAGGGCCTCGGTAGCCGGACCTAGAACCTGTCTGTAGGGGCGGGAGGGCCTCGGCAGCCGGACCTGACATTCCCACAAGGCAGAAATGGAACCCCCCTTCTCTTGCCCCACAAGTTTCCAGGCTGGCCCCTGGCTCCGGGGGGAGTTCCCAGCTGAGAGCCACCCAGCCAGGGCAGGGGACTCACCGCTGAGAGGATGGGGGATGGTGTATTGCTTCTTCTTGGCTGTCCGGAGGGGCAGTGGGCTGGGCTTCTTCCGGGGGCTCTCTCCTCGCTGGGCTTTCCTCTGCTGGGCCATACTCTCCAGCTTTCTCAGCCGTTCTTGCGAACGAGAGATAAACTGAGGTTTGTGGACCTCAAGAGCTTCCTGAGGGCAAAAGAGAGAACATTTCACTCAGGGGAAAGGCAAGGAGGGGCCTGGCCCCGGGTAGGCAGCGCAGGCCGTGGCTGGGGGAGGGCAGCCTGGGGGGGGGGGGGCGTGGGCTCTAATGGGGACTTGCGTCTGAGCCCGCAGGGAGAAGGCCGGGCCCCACTAGTTTCTAGCACCTTTGCCATCCATGGCGGAGGGAGCTGGGCGCTCCCCAATTCTGGGGGACAGAGAGAGATGGGAGAAGGAAAGGGTATTCGCAGCCCTCTGGGGCTGGAGTGGGTGGAAGAGGCCTAAGAGGCTGAGACATAGCGTCAGGTACAGGGAAAAGGGGGCAGAATGACCTCATCTCTTCAAGGGGAGCCCCAACGGTACTCTGAGAGACAAGAAGCGGCGATGGCCCAGCTGAGGGCTGGGCTTGGAGTTCAGATCCCAGCTCTTCCCTTACTCTGCGAGGGCCTCTGAACAAATTGTTTCCTCTTTTTGTCTAAGTTTTCCTTTTCTTTGAAATAAAATGTGGGGAGGGCTTGATATTAACTCATGGCCCCCAGAAAAAGAACTCTGGGAGATGACTAAAAACCATTACATTGAATTCCCAATCCCTCTATTTATGCCCACCTGCATTTTTGATTTCCTTCACAAGCCAATTGTACAATATTTCAGAGTCTGATTCTTTTTGTACAGCAAAATAACTGTTTGGTCATGTATACTTATTGTGTATCTAATTTATATTTTAATATATTTAACATCTACTGGTCATCCTGCCATCTAGGGGAGGGGGTGGGGGGGTAAGAGGTGAAAAATTGGAACAAGAGTTTTGGCAATTGTTAATGCTGTAAAGTTACCCATACATATAACCTGTAAATAAAAGGCTATTAAATTAAAAAAAAAAAAAAGTTAGGCAACTTGCCTGTGATCACAAAGGTCAAAAAAAAAAAAAAAAAAAAAAAAAAACAAAACTCATGGCCCATGGTCAGTTCCATCATCAGTGTCCGAGGCCAGAAAGCTGGTGACCATTAGGTCAGATGCCCTCATGTCGCAGGGACCCAGGAAGGGGCAGGTTTTGACCAAGGCAGCCAGAAAATGGGCACTGTTCCTCCATGTCCCAAGCCACAGCCCTTTCCCAGGGGTTGCCCCAGGGCAGCCCCACTTGGGATGGCAAGTTTCAGGGACAGAAGGTGTTTCTAAGCTTCCCCTCCCCCAAATCACTGGATACCAGAGGTATGAGGACATCCAGGAGGACGGAGGGGAGGAGCCTGGGAGAGAGCTGAAAGTCTCCCGAGGTCCCCGGGACTCCCCAGGAAACCTGCTCCCAGAGGCAGCAGGATGGCAGCCCTTACCCTCAGCGTCAGGGAGTGGGCCGGCAAGACTGTGATCTCGGGGTCCAGGCGCGTGTCCTGCTCTGGGGGCGGGTCCGGCTTCTCCGGGTGCATGGGCTCTGGGGGGGCCGGGGGAGATGCTGGGGCCATCCCCCTCTCTTTGCTGGGGCTCCGACAATCCTTGAGCTTCACCACCAGGTCACAGCATTGATAATCTCCTAAAAGAGAAAGGCACGGACCCAGTTAGGGCACCCTGGGAGGCGCTGCCCGAGTCCTGAGCCCCATTAGGCCCAGAAAGCCGGTGGCTCCTTAATGGGTCTCATCAAGCAGAAGGATCTGGCCTAATCAGAGCCCCCTGGCGCTGCCCTGGTCCCAGCGAGCGCTCCCACATTAAGCCCGACTCCGGGTGTGCTAACGAGACCTTTCTACCATCGGCCTCGAGTTCTGTCGGCTCTCGGCTACCAGCGGTCTCTCTGTTCTGTGTCTCCTCAAAGCATCCCTCGCCATTATCCCAGTTCAAGCATGGGGGACAGTGTTAATCTCCCTTCTCTTTGCTGCTCTAATGGCAAGACACAGGCCAGGGGAACGGGCTAATTGCTCCCCCCCTCGGATGGCCCCCAAGGAGTTGCCAACTGTATGTGCTTAATTGGAAGGATTCTCCTCTGCAGGATGGCGAAGGATGCTGGGATTGCAGCCAACATCCGTGCCTGAGAAAGGGCAAGCACTGGGGGCATCCCCAGGGTCTGACCTGCTCCCTGCCCAAAGGAGGAGGAGGACAAATGAACCTCCCCCCACAGACATGCTCAGGCCCGTCAGTGGGTGCCCAGTGAGGGGCACGTGGGGGAGCAAAGGGCCCCGAGCCAGGAAGAGCCGGGTTCAGGTCCTGCCTCATGCCACCGGCTTGCCCGCCCTCTGCCAGCCGGGAGCTCTGACTGTGAGAGCTCCAACACTCACCTGAACTCCTCAGAAGCCCCCACAGGCACCGACCACACAGATACAGCCCCAGCCATAGACCCAAAGAGAGGGAGGGTAGCACAATGAGAGGCTTTCCTCAAAGAGGGAGGGGCCAGGAGGGGCTGCATGGAGCTTTGGGGTCACCCACCCGAGAGGGACCTGAAGCCCAAGGCAATTCATCAGGTAGCAGAGTCAGAGTCCAAACCCAGGTGTCTATATCTCTGTGACAGTGTTCACACAATAAATACTGATGAGCTGGCGGCCCACAAGCCATTCTTGAGTGGCATTTGTAGGAGGGCCACAGATCCAGGGACATTAGGATTGTCCCTGGCCAGACCTTTGGGTCTTGGAGAGCTGGAGGGCCCATCCCCTCCTCCCACTCCCTAAGCCTCAGTGAAGGGCCCTGGCTCATCAGGGGTGCAGGGGGCTCAGGCTCAGGCTGAGCCCTTTCCCTGCTCCTGTGACACCCCACAGGCAGGGCCCGCCCCTTGTTGGGGCAGGGTCTTCTCTACCCCTTCAGGTAAGCGTTATCTGCAGGAGCTTTCTAGCGCCTACCTTCTGCTTACCTTGGGAAAAATGGCTTTCGATTGGCACCTCCATCTCTTCCCGAGCAGAGGGAGGCAAAGCTTTTAGGGGGCAGAGATACTCGTGTAAGGGGGCTCGGGCTTTCAGAAAAGACTGTGGCTGACTCTCTCGGGATTCCAAAGACTTGCTAGACTGATAATCGCCTTGCAGAGAGCCAGGAACATCAGGAGCAAACTCGTTTAGGGGCGATGGTCCCACTGGGGACACGGACAAAGCCACACGCTGCTCTCCTTGCTGCATCGTGCTGCTTCCAGAAAATGCTTTTGTTTCTACCAAAAATAAAATGAAAGTGATACTAAAAATCCCTGATGGAGACCCTCGTCCTGTATGTCGAAGTCTTAATTGCTCTGCCCAGGTGCCCCAGAGCTGGCGCCCGGTACCTCGGCCTTGACTCAGGGATATCAGGCCAATAGCTCTTTGTTCCCAACCCATTTCTCCCCCGTACACTGTCTATTCTGCAGCAGGGACTTTCTCTGAAGTTCTACTAGAGTCGAAGGGAGCGTGACAACATCCAGTGAGATTTAGAGGAGAAACCGTCACGTTCTCTGTTATTACTTGGCCACAGAAACATGGCGCGAGCCTCAGAGTTTAAACATATGAACTCTGGAGTGGGAAGTGACTGGGGAAGGAGGGGGAATGAGGGAGGGGCTGATTTCTCTGCCACAGGATGCCATGAGATGCCAAATGATTTCCTGACAGATTGGCTCCAAATCACGTCAGATGCTTGGGAAGAATAGTTAGCAAAATTCATTTATAAAAATTGTTACGAATGCTACAAGTCCACAAAACTCAGAGTGACCTGTTTGAGCCTTTGGGTTCTCTGTGGGAAACCACAGGCAATCTGGTAACCTTTCTGAATCTCAGTTTCTTCATCCATAAAATGGGAATGATTATAGCTGATATTTATATAGTTCCCTTGTAAAGTCCATTTATATCTTTGGACTAGTGATCTCTACCTGTGGAACCTTGGTCTCAATGGAGTAGCCAGTTCTGTGGTCCCATCTCATTGGATGAGAAAGCAGAGAAGCTGAAAAGAGCTGGGGTATTTCCCCCAAAATGACAGTGTTTCAGGGTGTGTTTGGGTTTGGGGGTCTCCAGTCTCCAAAGCCACGATGCTTTGATCATAATACCTGCCCTACTCACCCACCAGGGCTGTTGTAAGACATGAGCTCAGCTGACAAGGTGGGCACCAAGGCCTTGGAAAACCTTTAGTACTGCAACCATGTTACCTATTGGTAAATCTTAATGTCCTATTAAAATGCCAGCTATCATTATTGTTGTGGTGGTGTTTGGATCAGTATAACATGATTTTCAGGTGAAGAAATCCTTCCTATCGATGCAAACCTGCTCCTTTTGGGCATTTCAGTCTTAAGAGATTTGTCGGGGAGACTGATAAAGTACAAGACTTTTCCAAGGTACATAGATACTATGTGTCAGAGGCAGGATTTGAACCCAGCTCCTCTTTACTCTGAGGTCAGTGCTTAACTGCTATACTATACTACTTCTTTATATCATTCAATATCTACAGTTCATTTATATCTGTTTATAGAACCTTTTAACTAGCATGAACTGGCCCCTCCTAGGCTGTGCCAGTCTCCTGGGAGTAGAATGATCCTGAGAACTTCCCAGATAAAACCCAGTCTTTCTGCTTCTCTCACAGTTATACCTCAGTGAGTAGTGGAGAACTTTGGGTGTGGATCATGTAGACATACTCTGGCAAGCCTGGTGGTTGTTGTGTGATACATTGGTTAGTTTGCCCATCTGTTTTTCTTCTCTATTGTTTTAGGGTACAATTGTCAGAAAGAGGGAGGATATATATATATATATATATATATATATATATATATATATAAAATCTATCATCTATCTATCTAACCCTTATTTAGCCATCTAAACCTATATAAATATAATCTTAGAAGTCAAACAAAATATACTTGTAACCCCCGGAGACAGAAATTTTCCCTAAATTGCCATCCTCCTTCTTATTCCCACAGCTTAACCTGGGACTTATCTGCTTAGCCAGAGAAAAGTTCACCCAAGACAACTCATGAGCTCACCAGGAAAGAACAGAGAGAGAGAAGTCCATGGCAGATCCTCGTACTAAAAAGCCCATGCTATTTGTTCCAAGGTAGGTCCCTCAGTTAGTTTACTTACAATTTGAACAGCATTGGATCTCTGCTTTTCAAACTCACAGGAGAAGCAGAAACAACTCAACAGTAAAAGTTGTGACAAGTGGCTGTAAAAGAGGCTACAGAAGAGATGACTTTGGGAAAGGGAGAGGGAAGGTGCAAGAACTAGCTCTACATCCTTTAAAGGCTGTTATGAGGAGGGGGTCCTGACCCGCTCCCCTTTGCTCCAGAGGACAGACTAGGAACAGTGGGTGAAAATCACAAAAAGCTAACCCAAGTGTCCAGAAAAAACTTGCTGGTGAGTAGAGCTGCCCAGAAGTGCTCTCTCACGGGGTGGGGGGTATTTCTTCCTTGTTGGTCTTCAAGTAGAAGCTGGATGAATACTTATAAGAATGTAGTAACAGATGCCTTTCCTTTAAGGCTGAGACTAGAGATCATCGAACCCCTTTCCAACTCTCAAACTGTATGATTCTGGGATTTTATGACTACAAAAGGAAAAATGGGGGGGGGGGGAAACTATTAAAAACAGACATGAGAAGTCTAAAACCACAGTCCTCTAGAGGGTAATTCAACATGGCGGCCAAGAAACATGTGCTTCTCAATAGCCCCTGAAGGCATTACGGTCTCACAGAAAAAGACAGGTCCCATGACTGATGCTTTTGACCAGTCATAGAATTTCAGATTTGGAAAGGACTTCAGAGGAGGTCCTTGAGCCTCACTTACATGTCCTCTGCCATATACCTCATCTGGTGCTTGGCTGAATATTTTCCAAGGAGGGGAGGAGGCAACCCATTCCACTTTGAGACACTGTTCATTAGTCCAAAACTTCTTCACTGACATCAAGTCTACATTTCTCTTTGGCACTTCTATCAGTGCTCCTGGTTTCGGTTTATTTTGGTTTATTCATTTATTTATTTAGATTTGCAGTGCTCCCGGTTTTGACCCCTGGCCCAAACAGAGCAAGACTATCCCTCATCTATATAAGGGTGCTTTCTATTGAGGACTAGAGTTTTAATCTGGAGAAGGTAACCATTTTAGGGTCTTAAACTCCTGTAAACTCTGATGAAACACAGTATTTTAAAATTCATAAGATGGATTATGTAGGATTATAAAGAAAACAAATTATATGGAAATACAATTACCAAAGTATTTTTCCCCTCAAAAGTTTGGAGTTCCCAGGTGAAGAGCCCCAGTCTAGAGGAAAGCCTCCGAGATAGTTATAATCCCTCTATAACAGCTCTATGGGTCACAGAGGAGGAGGTGCTGACAGGGTAGCAACCATGCCCAAGGGGACAATGTCTATATCAATGAGAAAGACACAGTGAATTGTCATGAACAAATTAACTTGAGTATAATTGAGATCAAAGAGTAGCGTAAAATAGCTCATGGGGGAAAGGTATGACCAGAAAAAAGTAGGTTGCTTGTCTTACTTGGATTGGAAACACTAGAAGACTAGATGGCTCACGAGCTGGAACAGATCCCCCAAGACACTAAGAGATTCAAAAGAGGGGGGCCCTCCAGTACACAGTGGGTACATGTGTTGAGAGGGGATTCGTGGAAGGACATGGACAAAGGATGTACAAGATGAGACCATGCAAAGGGATTGCCCTATAGCACATGGCGAAGACCAAGTCTTTGTTAAAGTACTGAAATGTGATTAGGCTTTGGTAGTCTTGTTTTGCCTTTGTAATTAGAGTTCTTCCTTTCTGAGGACAGGTAGTGGTAGGAGATGAAAATTAAAGCAAACACTGGTTGGAAGCCAGCCGAGCAGCTCCCACCCAGTGGGCCTGTAAACTCATGTGGAAGCCTGTCCCTCCAACGACGCAGGGGGCCTGCTTTGTTCCGCCAGGTACCCCCAGTCCATCTTCCGCAGGGGCTCCGGAGGGAGCTATGAGGGAGAAAGCAATACCATCCTCCTTCTTTGTTATAGGGACACCCAGCTGGGAGCTTCCCCTGCTTTTGAACTGGCCCAATCATAACCCAACCTTTTTGGCAACACGATGTAATGGAAAGAGAATCAGAAGCATCAGATACTCGGTTTACTTTCCAGTTCCCTATCTGATATTTGTGTGAATTGGAAGAAGTGCCTCCCCTCTCTGAGTCTCATCTGCCTCATTTATAAAATCGGGCGTTGGCTCGGAGGATCCTGCCATGAAAGATCCTATGATCCCATTATCCTGTGGTTTTAGGCAAATCATATTCCCTCTCTGGCCTCGGTTCCCTCATCTGTAAAATGAGAGCGTTGGGCCAGATGGTATGCTAGAGTCTCTTCCAGATTTAAAGTGGGCACAAAATGAGCAGAGCGTGACAGAGATGGAGGAGACATGTTCTCGGGGAGGGGGCTGCCAATGGGACATGTGTGGAGCTTAGCTGGGTTTTCACAGGCGCTGCTGCAAGACTCGGGACATCCTGGGGGATGAGCTGCATGGCAAGAGCCCAGAACTCCTGCTAGAGGCCTTAGGAAATGGCAAGAGAGGGCGGCTCTGGGAATCGAGGGGATATGGGACACTTGTCATCCCTAAATGAGGGAGCCACAGGCATCAAGGAGCCCTGCCTGCCTGCAAAAGCCAACAGTGAAGCGGAGCTTGGGGTGTAGAAAACACGTGGATGCTGAGGAACGGCCCCAAACGGGTCCTCATGTGGGTCGCAGAACGCACACCCAGTCCTAACCTCGATGCCCTTCCTGGAACATGGGACTTGGCCCATGGGTACAAGGAGCCCTTTCCTGGAAGAGAAATCCCTTCCTGGTGGCTTTCCAGGTAACATAGATCTCCTTCGGGCCAAGCCAGGGAAGGAAGAACATGGTGAGGGGTGGGAAAAATAAACAAACAATCTCCCCCCATCCCCCCACCCCCGCCCACTACAGGCCCCCAACAACAGCCGGGAGCCACACCGAGAGCCTTCCAGGCTCCCCACACTGTGCACAGACAAGGGAAAGACGGACGGGGAGGAGAGACGGATGTTTCCTGTTCTGGGATAAATTTCCAAGAGACCGTGTGGGGAATAAGGCAGGCAGCCCTCCCGGACACTCTCTGGGCTTGCATATCTAATTCCCGGCAAAATGGAAATCCACAAACCCCGCGGAGAATATCAAGCAGTAACTGGACCAGGAGTCGGAGCTCTGCTTTTTCTATTATATGGCCACGGAGCTGGACAGGGAGGAACAGAAAGCCCAACATGCTTTGGGGTTCACCCCACCCCCTCATAGAGACACTCACCCTCACCCCCTCATACACACACTTCCCCCCCACTCACACTCACACACTTCCAGACACCCCCACACACTCACCCCCCACACCCAGACAGACACACTCACTCACCCCCCCACACTTAGCACTCTGTTCCTAAGGGCAGGATGTTCTTAAAGCTGGAGGAGAATGAGACAGCAATCATTCAAGGTACGGAAAGAGAACTCCCCAGCCCCAGCTCCAGAAGCTCAGGCCTTTTCATCCTGACTCAGATCCAGCATGCAAACAAAAACAAAAAAGAAGGATCAGACCAAGAACACAGGTACCAAGTTTTCCCAAGAGGCATGAGCCGGGTTCAGGGGTCAGCTGAGGGGTCTGGTAGAAGAGGATGGATCTGTCTCTTTGGGACCCAGTCCTGGGACAACTTGGGCAAGTCCCTGTCTCCTCATCTGCTGAATGATGGAGTGGGTCACATGACCTCTTAAGTATCATCCACTTCTAGTGCCACACGTCGGTCACGTCACCTCAAAAATGATGAGGTGCCGAGGGGAGCCCAAAGCCACCGGGCACAGGAGTCTCCACACCGGGAGTGCTCCGAGCCCCGACAGAAACTTCTAGGGGTGAGACTCTCCCTCATTTTTATATTCACTATAAGTACATATATTCTGATATATGCATCCATCCATTGTATTTATGCAAAATAGGCATAAATGAAAATAAATCATGTTAATTTATATACATATATATGCGTGTATGTTATTGTTCAGTTGTTCTTCAGTGGTGTCTGATTCTCTGACTCCACTGGGGGTTTTCTTGGCAGAGATGCCAGAGTGATTTCCCATTTCCTCCTGCAGCTCATTTTTCAGATGCGGAAACTGAGGCAAACAGGGTTAAGTGTCAGTTAGTGTGTAAGTGTCTGAGGCTTGATTTGAACTCAGGCTTCCTGACTCTGGGCCCAGAGCTCTATCCACAGTGCTGTCTATGTAGAGCTATCTATCCATCCTTCCTTCCATCCATCTATCTGTCTATCTAATCTTTCCTTCCATCCACCGTCTATTTATCCATCCCCATTTATCTATCTATCTATCTATTTATCTAATTAACCACACACTCATCCATTCTATCTGCCTTTCTATCTACCCATATATCTATGTATACATTCTATCTATTCTTCTCTCTTCCCATCCATCCATCTTTCTATCTATCCTTCTATGTATCTTTCTTTCAGCCAGTAGAATCCATCTATCTACGTACATAAGCATGTTCATGTGTATGGCTGCATATGAATGCACATGTGTGTGTATATCTGTGTGTGTGTGTGTGGGGGTATCTCCTGCTCTGCTGGTTTCCTTCCTCACGTGCCTGTTGTCTCCACCTTGGAGCACATCCTCCTTTCAAGTATCAAAGACCTCCTTCCTTGTCCTTGTATCCCCAGAGCTTGGTCCCCTGCTTGGTACAGAGCAGGTGCTTAATCAGTGCTTGCTGATGGGCTGCTCTTGAGCCCTGTGGATAGTATTAATTTGGGGAAACGTGATTCTTTCACTGGTTTCTCTCAGGTCTAGTCAGAACAGAACAGGAAGGAGTATCTTTTGAACCCTGGGATTAAGTAAAAACCCAGGCCAAGAAGACGACATGCCTTTATTTTCCCTTTTTTCCCCACAGAGAAATAGAAAGAGGGAGACCCAGGGTCCAGGCCTTTGGGAAGGGCTGAGGCTGGGGATCAAAGGGGATTTCCATTCTCTTTTGCATGCACTTAATGGGTTTGATTCTATTAAATCCACTCCAATTAAACTGCACCCTAAAAGGCTGGGCACTGATTGATGGAAAGAGGAGTGGCCGGGAGGGGGCAGGAGTCTGAACCATGAGTGACTTGCTTCCCCTTCCTAATCCCAATCCCATCCATCACCTTTCTCTTCTGAAAATTCTGCCTTCCTTCAGCAGCAAAGATGGAGCCCGTCCGGGTTCCGAAGGTCTTTGGTTTCTTTCCCCTCCCATGCACTTCTTGTCTCCCTCATTGGAACACGGGCTCCTCAAGAGCAGGGACTGGTCATTCTCTGTCCTGGTGCCCCTCGTGCCCAGCCCTGCTTGGCACAGGTCAGTACTGAGGAAATGCTTGTCACAGACCCTCTCCTTCTGTCTACATGGCACTTTCTATCTTTCCTTACCTACCTTCTCTTCTTCTTCCTAATAACCATAGTAACAATAACAAACAATAGATATTATTTGAGTTTAAGGCTCCCAAGGTAGTTTTCATCTGTCAGTCAATCACCATGTATCTATCATCAGGGACTCTAGGCCCGGCACAATGCCTAGTAAACAAGTAAGAAATAATAGAGCCATTTCTACTACTAAGGGTTTATACTCTGATACAGGGGCATATGAAGCGCATGGACACTGCCACAAAGCTATTAAATCCAATAACAAAATGGACACGGGCATTGGACAGGGGGCATTGGACGGGGGGCACTGCCCTGGGGGGCCCAGACTGGGCTACTTGCGGAAAAGCTCCGTCTCAGAGGAAGAGTGAGCGGGACTGCATTCGGCAGAGGCCAGGAGGGGGCTTTCCAGGGGATGCAGAGTGCCCGCACAGCTGGGCTGGGAAGCCAGGAGACGCCCCATTGTGAGGGGGTTAAAGAGGAACCGTCTGCCAGCTGTTGACTAAGATGATTAAGAGACTCCCATGGCCAGGTCTGAATTTAAAGGAAATCATGTCGGCAACAGTTGGAACCGGAGCCCGCCCTGAAGCCCCTACAAGAGCCCAGGCCTGTGGATGAGTGAGGAGACACGGGAAACTGCCCTGAAGAATTTGGCCGCCAGTGATGGGGAAATCAAAGTGTCCTTGGGACAGAGCCTGACTAAGACAAGCACAAGCAGAGGAGGGCAGGAGAAGAAAGATGGCAGCCTACACAAGCCCCGGAGACAAAAGCGTCCCTGTGTGGGGTGGACGGGCAGTGGGCATCGTCCCATCAAAATGCAGCTCTCTGTAGCGAGTGGGGCTGAAGCTTGGCCAAGGGCCCCCTAGACAGCAGCAAATCAATGATGGGGAGAAAGCCACCAGGGGAAAAAGAGGGGCTGTTCTGGCGCAGATGGAGCAAAGGTCGGATTGTAACAAGAGGCCGATTGGAGCAGAAAAGCTCAGAAGGGAGCACCGAGAACACTGGGTCAGGCAGGCACAATGAAATGTAATCAGAATAAGGGGAAAGCCGCACTTGGGGTACCACGAGCACCACAAGGGGGAGGGGTGGCAGCTCACCAACCAGCCCGTTGTTCCCGCAAGCATTCAGCAAGGGTCTACTCTGTGCACGTCCTGTGCTGATGCGGGGGAGAAGCCGGCACTAACAGAAAGGATCCCTGTCCTCATGGAACTCCCATGGTATTCCTTCTTTTAGTCCGGTTCTTTCCACTCTTCCCGGCTGCAGAGAAGCGTGAGAGCCTGGGCCTCCTCAGCTGTGAGGAGCTGGGGAAGGAGCTGGAGCTGAGTGATCCAAAGGCAGACACAGGAGAGTTTTTATACAGCTTACCACCTCTCACACTCATACAAATACCTACAGAAAATGGACAGAATGCCTACACGGTGATTGGGGGTGGGGGTGGGCTCTGGCAAGGAGGAGGAGATGACATTCGAGCCGAGCCAACTTTCTGAAAAAGATCTGGGGGTCTTAGAGTCAAGAGCAACTCGCCATGTGATTGTGAGGTCTGAGGCTCCGATCAGAATCACCGAAGCTTCTGGGAGCGGAGAGGGATGGGTTCTGACAAGCTCTGCCCTCCTCGACCCACCCTGGGAGGGATGTGCTCGCTTCTGGTGGCCACATGTTAGGGAGGCTGTTAATGAGCTGGAAACTCCCCCAAGAGGGGACCACATTTGGAGCACATGGGCCCTGCTCTCGAGGATGGGCAGGACTCAGGGGGGGGATGTAATGGCTGCGTTCAGCAAACCTGTCACCACAGAGAGAAGCCGGGCTTGTTTGGCCCCGGGAGACGACGAGGGTTACGAGGTGGGGAGAGGAAACGAGAAGGGATTGATCGACCCCACAGAGGCAGACTTTGGCTTGGTAGGAGTCAAAATTCCTCCACAATTAGAGCAGTCTCACAGGGACAGGGCTGGGCTCCATCCTGGAGCGTTTCAAGAGGAGCCTAATTAATTACTGCTTGTCTCCTGAGTGTTTAGCAGAGACTTTTTTGGCATGAATCTGACTTGATGCTTTGGAAGGACCATCAGAATACAGTGAATCCCAAGAGAAGCTGAGTCAGACTCCAGCTCCGGAATCTCTCTGGCTGCGGGCACTTCATTTGTGCCCGGGAACCCCGGAAAGTTGGATTAGGTGACCTGCGGTCTGATGATCTGAATTTTCCTCTTAGGTGCTAGTTCGAATGGCCACATTATCTTATCCAGGTGAAGTAGATACTGGCCCCTTGTGGGGCCTGGGAGCTGGACGAGCGCTGATCAGGTGTTGAGAAAGCAATCCCGGCCTCAAGAGGCCAACAGTCTCATGGGCAGCCATTATGTGCACACAAGACATAGGGAGGAGAAGATGGAGAGAAGGTCAGAGGGAGGGCACCAACATTAGCAACATATGCCCAGGAGATTATCTAGATATAGATAGATGGATGGATGGATGGATGGATAGATAGATAGATAGATAGATAGATTATATGAAGATAAATAAAGCTGGGAAGAGCTTCAGGTGGGCCATTACTTGAAACTGACATTGGGAAGCCAGAAGGGAGGGACGGCTCCCCCCAGACATTCCAGACATGGGGGACACCTGGTAAAAATGCACCAAGTTGGGCTATGGAGAGTCTTGTCTGAAGAGCAGCAAGGAAATGGTCCCTGGCTCACAGAGTATGTCTAAGAGACTGGAGTGATTAGTCAGCCTATCTATAAAGGACTTTAGGAGCCAAAGAGAGGTTTTATATTTGCTCCTGGAGACCATAGGGAGCCACTGGTGTTTACTGAGTGATGATAGTCAGATCTGTGCTTTTAAAAAATCATTTTAGTGGCTGGATTGGAGAGGGCGAGAGTTCTGAGGCAGCGGACTAACCTGCAGCTAGTGCCATAGAGCAGGTGGGAGGGGATGCACCAGGATGGAGGGAGCCTCAAAGAGATAAGGAGGCATATTGGAGAGAGGTTCCGAAGAGAATTGTCAGAACTTCAGAACAAAAGCTAGAAAGAGAAACAACAGAACTTGGCAACTGAGTTCCATGGGAAGGAGCTAGGGTTTCCCTTAGGGAGGTTTGCAGAGAGGGTCCGGCTTTATCACGGACAGTTCAGCACGCTGTGGCAATCAGAGGAGGAAGTATAGCCCAGTGGAAAGCAGCCTAAACTCGGAATCATGGGACTCGAGTTCCAGCTCTGAGTGTTTCTTCCTCACTAGTGGCCCTGGACAAATCAGGGGGCCTGCCTCACCCGGGCCTCAGTTTTCTCATCTCTACACCAAGATGGCCTCTGTGTACCTGTGATGCTAAGGTGCTTTCTGGCCCTTTCCATAACACCCTTTCTGCTACTAACTGACCATACCTTCGGTCTGAAATACTGAGTCTGGACCCACTTCCTTAGGCAGTGAGTCATTCAAGGCTCCCGCGTGCTGGGTTAAGGTTTTGCTTTCTAATGTGAAAAAAAAAAGAAAAAAGAAAGCGTAAGAGAGAATCCTCAGTGTGGCTTCTTCTTTTGCTCTGAATATCTATTCATTTTTTCTCCATTTGGAGTGAGATAAAAAGAAGGGCTCGTGCTTTCCCCAGGCCTTTCAAAGCTCTGAATACCTCAATCAAGTTTCCTCCGAAGCTTTTCTGTGCAAGGGAAATGGGCCTGGGCTCCAGCGATAAAGCCCAACTGTACCTTGAACCATCCCTTTTTCTGACTTGCATCTTTTCAAAGTTTTCTGTTCAGGAGGCAGAGAAGCCCAGGGCCTTTTAAAAAAACCTGGTTCAGGCAGCTGGTGCTTCTGTTTATCGATGCCTCTTGTTTTGTCAAATAAAAATGGACTCAAGACATATCTATGAACATATAATATATGTACACATATGTGTGTGTGTATATATATGTGGTTGTTATAACCATAATAACAAAAAACAAACCAAAACTCTATGTACCAAGAACTATTCCTGGGGCCCCCAGAGATGCACTTGCTTCTCAGCATCATGGTATCAGGCCGATACGAGAGAGAGAGTAGGACCTCAGGAACATGGGCCTTGAGGTGCAAGAAGCCTCAGAGGCCGTCAGATCCAAGCCCATGTTTTGTAGATGAGAGAATCTTACAGAGATTATCCTTTTATTATGGCTTTTTATTTACAAAGCATATGCATGGGTCATTTTTCCAACATTGACCCTTGCAAAACCTTCTGTTCCAAATTTTCCCCTCCTTGTCCCCACCTGCTCTCCCAGCTGGCAGGTAGTCCCATACATGTTAAATGTGTTAAAGTATATATTAAATCCAATAGATGTATACATATTTATACAGTTATCTTGGATCTAGAAAGAATGAAAAAACCTGAAAAGGAAAACAAAAATGCAAGAAAACAACAACAAAAATGGTTGAAAATGCTATGTTGTGTCCACCCTCATTTCCCACAGTCCTCTCTCTGGGTGCAGATGGTTCTCTCCATCACTGAACAATTGGAACTGGTTGAATCATCTCAATGTTGAAGAGAACTACGTCCATCAGAATTGATCATCGTATAGTCTTGTTGCTGTGTATAATGATCTAACAGATTATCTTTTTTTTTTTTTAACAGAGATTATCTTAACAGTGTTATGCACACAGTAGGTCCTCAAGTTAAATGATCCGGCATTTGCTAGCTATGCAGAGTCACCAAACCTCCTCTCTGAAAGGAGCGTAAAAAGGGGGGCAGAGTGGACTGGGTTCAAATGCTGCTGCTAACACTCCAGCTCCGTTACTCTTCAGGGCTCCAGGCCAATGGCATCAAACTCAAACAGATCGGGATTTACCTGATCCCTGCTTAGACAACCACAAACTAACATTATCTATGCTGCATTCCCTTTTTCCTGATCTCAGTAACATTTCCCAATGAGATTTTCATCCTGCTGAGGCCCAGAGTTACCAGCCTGGAGCTGACACTTCTGCTCAAGGAAGCTCTGAGATAAGTTACAGGAGTTCCCTCTGCTAATCAAGGAAATCCCAGGTGCCCTCCCCTTCCTTCACCACCGTTGTGATCCCCACAATCCACACGTAAGCAAGTCAGCCTTGGAGATGAATTCTACTCCCAACAGCTCCCCAAAGTCATTAGTACAAATATTGTGGTTCCCATCGTATAGATGAGGAAACTGAGACTCAGGAGGGGAAAGTGACTTGCTGAGGAAAGAGTCAATAAATGCCCCCAATCAGCTCTGACTCTTTAAAAAAAAGAAAGAAAGAAAGAAAGAAAGAAAAAAAGGGCTGAGTGAATCGCTCAAACCTTCCTCAGATTTTGCAGGGGAAGTTTAGAAGGGGGTTTAGGTAGAAATATGAGATTTTTTTCTAACGCGCGTAAGAAATGGCCCAAACCTCCAGAATCACGGGATTTGGGGCTAGAAGGAATGAGACGGACATTTGCAGGCACTGGCTGCGCGCCTGGCTCTGTCCTAGGAACAAAATTGAGAACCCCTGCCCTCACTGCAGCGAGGATACGTGAGCACAGAAGGAAAGGCAGGTACCACCTAACCTAAGGAGAGGGTACTAGTAACTGGGGGGACCCAGAGGCTGAGCTCAACGGGCAAGGGGCTGGGGGTGCCCCACGGCACGGCTTCCAGACCTGGGGGGCCCCTGTGCAAAACCATGAGGTCCGGGCAAGCCCGTCCTTCGTTATCGGTGGACCTGGGTGGGAAGCCCAGGAGCCCAGATGGAAATGCAGGACTTCTAACCGAAGGCTCCTGGGCTTTCTCCCCAGCCCCACCAGGACCTCGGAGGCAGCCGCCAGCAGGCTCCCTGGGTGCGGGGGTGGCAGGGCTGCTCCATCCAGGCTGGAAGGCCTACCAGGGCCAGGGAGCCGGCCCGTGAGCTGACGGCCTGGGCTCTGCCATCCGCTGCTTGGACTCCACATGGATGCGTTTCTCCCAATAAAGCTAATGGGAGTCATGTGCCTCAGTGAAGATAGATGTGAGTTTCCAGATTTTTCCAAAAATAAAGCACAAAGAAGGAAAACACATGTTTTTCCCCTATTTAAGACTAAAAAATGGAAGGAGGATGCTCAGCCCCCTGGATCTCATTAAAAAAGAATAAAGGGGTCTTCTCCTCGATCTTGTCATAGCCGACAGTGCAATTCTCCACTTCCTCCCCACCCCTGTCCCCTTCCCATTAAAGAGATTGAGCTCTGAAGCCTCCTGTCTTGCTCGGGCCACCCGGGGGAAGACTTCCTACCTTGTCAACAATTCACCCTGTGGGAAAGACCTCCCGTCTTCTCTTTGCCAGAAGATAGGAAATGTGTTCATCGGAACTTTTCAATAGTCTTGGATTCTCATTTAACTAAATAGCTGCGTTCCAGCAAAGTGCACTGGAGAGCCAATTTCTGATAACAGAGTCCCCACTTCCACCTGGGAATCATGGACAGGTTCTCCTGGGGAAAAAACACAGCCCTGGATGTAACGAGCCCAAATTGAGAATTCAAAGATCCATTTACAGGGGGAAAATTTCTGCTAAAACATTAATAATGTTATTCAAAATGTGAATCCTATCGGCCTGGATTTGGCTTGGTTTGATTTGGTCTGGAGAGAAAATGATTAAAGGGTCATAGACATTGTGTTGGGGGAACTGGCTGGGGTCCCAAGGTGAAGGAAGGTGGATGGAGGAGGACCTAAGGAGATCGGAATCATTTCCGATTTATTCTGCCTCATCCTATAGAATGAAACTGTATTCCATAAATGCAAGTTAGAGGCGAAAAGGAGTTTAGTCTTTAGACAAGAGAGGAAAAAAGGGGGAAGAGAGGAGAGAGACACAGAGAGAGGGAGGAAGAGAGAAAGGAGAGAGAGAAAATAGAAGAGGAGAAAGAAGAAGAAAGGAGAGAAGAGGAGAGGAGAGGAAGAAAGAGGAAGGTAGAGGAAATGAAGGAGGAGGTGGAAGAAGGGAAGGGAAGGGAGCAGGGAAGGGAGAAAGGAAGGAAGAAAGAGATTAGAATGATTCTATGAAATGCTCATCTGTTCATCTCACCCCTATTTTTTGGAATTCCTAGTCCCCTTTAAGGCTTTGCTCCTGTCACCTCCTATAGGAAGCCTTTCAGGATCCTCTCCCTCACATTTAGCTCCTTCTCCCAATTTCTTTGTACTCATTAAGTATACAGTTTGTACTTATTTCTCTGCATAAAAGTTGCTTTTTTTTTTTTTTTTTTTTTTTTGTAAACTGGAAACTCCATGAATACAGGGACTATTTTTTATCTTTGTGCTCCCATGTTAGTAGCCACATAAGGCAGGCTTTTAAAAAATATAACTAAGAAGAATCACAAAATGGACCAGGTCACCTTCCTGGCCCTGCAGAGTGAGCTCTCATCATTAGCAGAGTCTGAACCACTACTTCTCAGCTTTGGTTTAGTTTCTTCAATTGTTTCGCTCTCCCAATTTTCTATCCATCTATTCTGTCTTTTTTTTGAAATATGCCTTTTTCTTTTCAGTAGGCTCATCACCTGGGGAGGGCTCAGGCTACCTGACCTGAGTTCTTTTCAAGCTCTAAGAGTGGATGAGTCTGTGAAATTAAGAATCTGTTCAATAAGCTCTTGTGGTACTAAAAAATAAATAAATAAATCTTAGGTTTATTACAGCTAATTAACTCAATGGAAACCTGGGAGCAAGGCAAGACTAAACTTTAATAAGTCTTAGCCCAGCCCCCTCCCCACAGCCATTGGGAGCCATTCATTTTCCAGGCATCTCCTTATAAAAGTGCCCCCTTGGCATTTCAATGCCTTACATACAATCGAGGGCCAGGTAATCTTTTCTAGACAGCTCCCGCCTTGTCTAACCATTCTACATTCGCTCAAATTGTTAAATCCTGTTACGTGCCAGGGACTGTGCTGGATCAGCTCGGTGGCTCTTATAGGCTCCTGCCCCCCCCCCCCAATAATTCTCCATCTCCACTATTCTTGACTTTGCTGGGAATCCTGCCGCGGTCCCTCTTTACCTCCCCTGGAATCTCCAACTCCATCAGCATTCGGCTCTAAGGACAAATCCCCTAACAGGCCTTTCCTGATTTCTCCTGCTGTTAATGCTTCCAACTAGAATGCTTTGTGTTTGCCTTTTTTATAAGCTTAACATGTTTATTTGTGCACTTGGTCCTTCCCCTGTAGATTTTAAACTCCTTGAGAATTGACTCAAATTTATAAGAATCCAAGTCATTCTCTAGTAGATAAATGGTCAAAGGATATGAGCAATTTTCAGACAAAGAAAGTAGTCATACAGAAATATGCTCTAAGTCACTATAGATTAAAAGAAATGAAAATAAAGACAATTCCGAGATACCACTACACACCTCTCAGACTGGCTGAGACAGCAGGAAAAGAGAATGAGAAATGTTGGAGGTGAAAACTGGGACATGGATGCATTGTTGGTGGAGTTGTGGACTGCAGTTCTGGAGACCAGTTTGGAACTAGGTCCAAAGGGCTTTCTAACTGTATGTTCTCTTTGATTCAGCAGGTTCCTACTGGGCCTGTATCCCAGAGAGAGCATAAAAAACAGGAAAAGGGCCTATGTGTGTAAAAGTGTTTGTGGCAGCCTTTTTTGTAGTGGGAAGGAACAGAAACTGAGTGGATGCTCATCGTGAGGGAATGGCTGAATAAGTGATGGTGTGTGAATGTTATGGAATATCATTGTTCTAAAAGAAATGATCAGGAGGATGATTTCATAGAGGCCTGGGGAGACTTACAGGAACTGATGCTAAGTGAATGAGCAGACCCAGGAGATCATTGTACACAGAAACATCAAGATTATCATCAGATAATCTTGTTGTTACAGGTGATCAACAAGATGATCAACTGTGATGGATGTGGCTCTTTTCAGCAATGAGGTGGTTCAGGCCAGTTCCAATGATCTTGTGATGGACAGAGCCATTGGCCTGTGGGAACTGAGTGTGGATCACGATATAGTATTTTCTCTTTTTTTGTTTTTTGCCTTTTTTTCTCATTTTTTTTCTCTTTTTGATCTGATTTTTCTTCCGCAGCATGAGAAATGTGGAAATGTTTAGAAGAATCGCACATGTTTAACCTATATTGGACTGCTTGCTATCTGGGGGAAGGGAGGGAGAAAAATTTGGACTACAAAGTTTGCAAGGTTGAATGTTGAAAATTATCTTTGCATGTATTTTGAAAATAAAAAGCTATTTAAAATGTTTTAAATAAAATCTTTACAATAAAAACAAACAAACAAAAGGGAGCCATTCTTAATGCTTTTGTCTTTGGGCAGAGTTGCTTCAATTGTCTCACTCTTCCAATTTTCTATCTATGCTATTCTATCTTTTTTTAAATATACCTTTTTCTTTTCAGACATTAGAACACTTACTTATATAAGTATTATATAAATAATGTAAGATGCCATATAATGGACTGCCATATTTTCATATTCACTCAGTCTTGAAAAATTTTAATGGGCAACTAGCTGGCACAGTGGATAAAGCACCTGGGCTACAGTCAGGAAGACTCACCTTCCTGAATTTAAATCCAGCCTCAGATACTAGCTGGGTTTCCTGAGCAAATCACTTTACTCTGTCTGCCTCAGTTTCCTCATCTGTCAAATTAGTTGGAGAAGGAAGTGGCAAACCACACCAACATCTTTGCGAAGAAAACCCCAAATGGGGTCACAAAGAATAAAATATAATTGAAATGAATGAACAATAAAATTATTGAAAAGGAAATGTCAGCTTTTATGACTCTTCTTTGCTTAGTAGTCAATACCAGCTTGTCCTACTAGGGTGTGTTGGGACATGAAGCTTGAGTTCCACTTGCCAGGAAAAAAAGTCAGAATCTTAGAATCTTCATGCTAAGATATGGTGAATATTCCATGTTTCAATGTATTGAACACTCCATTTCCAAATCAAGACAACATTTACAAAGCACCTACTATGTGCCAGGTATTATGCTGAGCCCTAAAGACACAAAGAAAGGCAAAGCTGAAAACAAAACAAAACCAAACAGCTCCTGCTCTCAAGGAGCTCACATCTTACTAAGGAAAAACATTCAAATACAATCTCTACACAGGATCAATTGGGGGTAGTCTGAGAGGGAAGGCACTAAGATAAAGGAAGACTGGGAATTTTTGTAGAAAGTAGAAGTTAGCCGAGTCTTGAAGGAGGTCAGATGAGGCAAGAGTTAATGGTAAAAAGAAAATTCCAGGACGGAGGCAAAGCCAACAAAAATGACTGGGGTTGGGAGATGGAAGGTGAAGCAGGGACAGCGAGACCACCAACGTCCTTTGTCCACGTCCACCATATGGAAAGATGGACACGCCATCGCTTCCCATTAGGAGCTTGAAAGTCACAGAATACCATCATATCCTATAATAGGTCTTGAAAGGAACCATCTGGCTAGGGGCATAAACTTGTTTGCTTTTGAATTCTCTCAAATATATTCTCCTAAGTAAAAAAGACTAGTATGTTTAAGATCAGATAGACCAGAAATGCTTGGAGGGACTTTAGTTCAATTCAATTTAAATCAACTGAACATACATTTATTGAGAGTATATTATATACCAGAAGCTGGTAAAATAAAAGGGGAAAAAAGTTAGTTCTTCCCCTCAAAGAACTTACATTCTATCAATAGAAATAACTCATCAGCCAATAAGGAAATGCAAAGCAATTTCGAGAAGAAATACTGGCAAATGCAGAGTTTTGTTATGGCTTCACAAAGGGAGTGGTGGATGACTTGGGTCTGGAAGGAGTCCACGGATGATCTATGATCATTTTCAATGATAATTTTTTTTCCACTGATAAAAGAAAAGAGTTTGATCAGATGACCTCAAAGGGCTTCCGTCTCTAGCGGCCTGTATCAGGTGAGTTGAGTCTGAAGTAACAAGGGCCTTTGGGCCATTCCTTCCTGCCCAAAGTGTTCCTTGAAGCTTGGACTCCCCTTATTCACAGAATGTTCCACTTGGAGAGGGGTCCCAAGAGGGCAGCAAATGCCCCTGTCCCAAATGGTTTGACACCTCCCAAGACATGTTATAAAAGGAAGCTGGGAATTCTTTGAGGCAGAAGTGAGAGACAAGAGCGGTCCAGAAACGGAGACCACATTCAAAGGACATATTCTCACTCCCATCTACCACAAGCCACTTTTTCCAATGGATGGCACAGGCCAGGTTTATGAGCCATGCAGAAATGATAGCATCATCTCCTGAGGTCCTTAACCACAGCCAGCTGCTGGGGATGTGTCTTGGAATAGATGAGGAAAATCCCAGAACAAGATCCCTGCCCAGGTGAATCGCTGCAACTGCTGGAAAAAAGCCTTTTTATGAAAAAGCAGGTAGGAATAGTAAATAGTTGGCTTTCAGGGTCCTTAATTTTAAAGTCACTTGGCTGTAGAGTGAGGAATCACTAATCCCGAATAATCTATAATTTTGTCGTTCAGTCGCGTCCAACTGTTTGTTTTCCCATATGGGATTTTCTTGGCAGAGATATTCAAATGGTTTGTCATTTCCTTCTTGGCTCAATTTACAGATGGGAAAATGAGGCAAATGAGGCTACGTGTCTTGACCAGGAGGCACCAAGAGCCAAGAAGTGTGTCTGAGACCAGATTTGAACTCCCGAAGATTAGTCTTCTTGCCTCCAAGCCTGGCACTCTATCCACTGTGACACCTAGATTATTATTACGTTCTATAATAATCCGTGACATTTAGCGTCCAGGGCCAATTTAGAGCCAGAGTCTGCCAGCTGAAGTCACATGAAACCCAGTTCCTAGCCTGGTGCTGTTGGGCATCTGGCTGCCATGTTCAGAATAACCAGCTGGTCATTGCCAAGAGTCAAGTGAGATGCATTACCTGAGAAGCAGGTGTGTCCGCAAAACAAAGTGCTCTCAGACTGCTGCACCCCAATATTCACACACCCCTCAGGGCCCCCCCAAAAGTGTGTGCATGCCTTCGATTCAGGCTTCTCTACTCAGGAATAATTTCAGCTCAGTCTAGGGCCAGGTACTGGGCTCCTGCTCTAATGAACAGCCCACCACATGTTCCCCATCCTTTTTCATTCCTTTCCCCCCAGATCACAGACTGAAGCCTTCAGCACTGACCTCATCATGGCTCACAAAGAAAGGCAGAAGTTTCCCTTTGCATAAATTATTTCTGCTAAGAAACAACCAGGGATTTTGAGTCTGGTTAAAATCCATCTCCTAAGTGCTCGTGCAGAGGGAAGCAGCATGAATCTCTAACAAGGGCCGTTCTCCAAGATATAATGGGTCAAAGGGCATGAACAGATGAAATGTGAATGATTAGCCTTCGTGAGAAAAAGTGCTCCCCATCGCCGACAATGAGAGAAATGCAAATCACATCACTGAGGTTTCATTTCATAACCAGAAAATTGGCAAAAATGATCCAAAATGCAAACAGTGCTAGAGGGAAGGATGGGAAAACGGGCATATTGCTGCAGTATTGGGAAAGCTGTCAGTTAATTGGTCTAATCATTCTGGGCTTCAGGTTCTGCATCTCTGAAAGGAAGGGTTAGATGAGACGTGTCTGAGGGTCCTTTCATAACAACTGCAAGCAGCTCCTGAGGCTCCATGATGCCAGAAAACCATGCCAGTCACCGGGGAGAATCAAAAGGTGCCCTCATAAAACTCACGGCCTGGTAGGGGATAAGATGCAGACCCCAAATTTCATTCACACACACTCAGTAACCTTCTGGGGCTCCCTGTTACTGATAGGACCAACGACAACTTTCTCTGTCTTCAAGAAAAGGCTGGGCTGGATCAATCACTTATTCAGCCATTTAAATGCCTACTATGTGTCCAGCACTGTGTTAGGCACGGAGGGATACAGAGACAGGAATGGAACAGCTCTTTCCTTCAGTTACAATCCTCTGGGAGAAAGAACACATACATATTGGAGCCTATGCAAAGTACATGTAAGGTTATTTTGGTGGGGAGGTACCGGCATCGGGGACATCTAGAACAAAACCCCATAGTTTCGCTCCTTATAGGAGAAAAACAGACAGAAGATTGGTATCAAAATTAGGGAATTGTTGCACAAAGTGTGATATATAAATTTTATGGCAGATTGTTATGGCATATAAAATGGCCGGGGAGAATTCAGAGAAACATAAAGATTTCCAATAATTAATGGAGAATGAAGAAGTACAGAGAGAGTAACATACAGGAAGATTATGGTAACTAAAATGCTGATCTCAAAGGCAATTAGATTGCTTACCATCTCAGGGAGGAGGGAGGGAGGGAGAGAGGAATAGAATACTCAAAACTTTAAAAGAAAGAAATTTAAAAATTTGTTTCAGCAGGTGATTGGGGGGAAATAAAGCATGAAATCATATGAGAATAAAACAGAAAAGTAACACATAGAGTGAAAATGAATGGATTGAGATGTTCTAATATAATCTGCATGAGTGGGGAAAAAACCACCAATCAGGTTCTGATGGGTTGCCATTGACAATGTCATTCCTGGAGACCCTCTCAGTTAAGTCACAGGCAAAGCTTCAGCCACACAAATGGGTGTGGGATCTCCTCCTGTGGGTTCTCTCCACAATGTCCCACCATTCCCCTGCCCAGGAACTCTGTGACTGATCCCACTGCCTCCTCCACCCCGGACCAGACTCCATCCCTGACACATGGCTCCTGTAACTCCACTTGCCAAGCCCAGAACCTCCAAGGCCCTTTTTTCTCATCAAGCCAAACTGACCCCTTGCCTCTGCTCCAGATTCCTCCTCTTCCTCCTCCTCCTCCTCTTCTTCCTCCTCCTCCTCTTCCTCCTCCTGGCAGCCTGGTGCTGGCCCATGGCCTGATTCTCCGTCCTTTTAGGATGCGCCTCCATGGCTCTCATTTATTTAGAGCTTGGCCCATAATTGGTCTCTAGATAATTTCCCCACGGAGAAGATCCCTGACTCCATCTTGGACACCGAGCAGACGCTTACGCTGTGCTTCTGCACCAGGAATTCCAGACCACTTGTCTTGGCCATTTTATCCAAACTTTGGAGATTTTTGCACACTACAGTCATTTCCTAACATCCCTCCACTGCCACAGAACTCTCTCATAACAAACAGCTGGCACAGTCACTGACTTTGGCTGATAGCATTTCACACCCACAGGCACCCACCTCTGCCCACTGGAGGGGAGGGGGTTTCTTAACTTATTTTCCATCAGCCCAGCTTTTTTCGAAAGCCCTAATGCCACCTTCTCCTTTCTCACAAATGACTGTGGGACAAAATTACTCAGAGATTATGGATTCCCTTCACCTGTAGCCCATGTTCTGTTGTGTGTGAAGGGCTTTCAACCACTCAGGATGAAGGGCATCCTTTAATCACCATTAGTGGAAAGATCTCAATTTCCCAGCATTTAGAATGAAGGCTGTGCCCACTGCTGCTTATTTCCTTCATTTCATCTGTGCTTTGTATTCCTTTATTTGGCTGATGTGAGTAAAAGAACCCTTCACCCTTAGCAGTAGAATTACACAAAATACTGACAAATTGTGGGTGATCTGGGCAATATTATGAAGAGGAGCCGCCATCCTAGAGAGGATGGAAATTCCCATTTGTTTTTACATTGGGGAGGGGTGTGTGTGTGTGTGTGTGTAAAAGAGCAAAGATTCTGTGTTGGAACTATTTAGAAAAGACTAAAAGAAGCACAGAAAATTATGAAACTTATTTAAAAGTCTAAGTAGAAATTTTAAAACCTTTAAGTATATTTTTCCTACTATAAGTATATTTCAGCTTTTTGGCTTTCTGCTCAATTTGTTTTTGTCATCTGGGGGATGTCAAATACTAGATACAAGCTATTGATCAGGTTTCTGGTCTACATGGAACAAAGGGAGGCCAAATCAAGGGCGTTAAAATCATTTCCATCAGGTCCGAATTAAATATTTGAAAGAAGAAAGACTTCTTTCCTACTACCTACCTTATTGTTAGGAATCTTACATAGCAATACACAGTTCCCTGGTGAAAAAGTGTTTCAGGTGGAAGCTGGAAAATATGAAAAAGAGCTTGAAGGGAAAGGTTTAAAGGGTGTCAAAAGCAAAAACACCTGAGGGCATAGGCCCCGGCTTTGTTAGGTCATTAGAGGTGTGTCTGGTTCACAGCTTTCCTGGGTGCCCTAGACACAGTGCAGTAAGCTAGAGGGGCAGACTTGCAGACCAATACTTTGACCCACAGGGTCACAGGTAGATAAATACAAGCTCCCCCTCAGATCTAAAATTGCTTCCCTCTTTGCCTCTACTTCTCAGAACCCTCCTCCTAAAATTAGCACAGGTGCTACCCCCTACCTGTGATCTTTCCCCACCTCCCTAGCTATAATGCTCTCTCCCTCTTGAAATTGCTATGTATATATTGAACATATTTAACATGTATTGTTCACCTTCTATCTAGGAGAAGGGATGGAGAAAAGGAGGGAAAAATTTGGAACAGAAAGTTTTGTAAGGGTCAATGTTGAAAAATTACCCATGCATATGTTTTGTAAATAAAGAGCTTTAAAAAAAAAATAAAATGAAATGAAAGGGATGATAGATAAAAAAGAAAGAAAGAAAGAAAGAAATTGCTATGTATTGAAAATTGAAAACTTAAGAGTAGGTAATGAGGAAATAAAACTATCACTCTTTGCAGATGATATGATGGTATATCTAGAGAATCCTAGAGAATCAATTAAGCAACTACTAGAAACAGCAAACAACTTTAGTAAAGTTGCAAGATATAAAATAAACCCATAAACTGTTACTATTTCAATATGTCACCAACAAAGCCCAGCAGCAAGAGATAGAAAGAAAAATTACATTTAAAACCACTGTAGACAATATAAAATATTTGGGAATCTACCTGCCAAGTCAAAGCCAGGAATTACATGAAAACAATTACAAAACACTTTTCACACAAATAAAATTAGATCTAAACAAATGGAAAAATATCAATTGCTCACGGGTAGACCAAGCTAATATAATAAAAATGACAATGTTACCTAAATTAATCTATTTGTTCAGTACCATACCAATAAAACTGCCCAAAAAATCACTTTAAAGACCTAGAAAAAATAATAACAAAATTCATCTGGAAGAACAAAAGGTCAAGAATACTAAGGAATTAATGAAAAAAAAATGCAAGGAAACATACCCTAGCCATATCAGGCTAAACTCTATTATAAAGCAGCACTCATCAAAATCATTTGGTACTGGCTAAGAAATAAGAGTAACGGATCAGTAGAATAGGTTAGGTACACAAGACATAATAGTCAATGACTATATAATTTATTGTTAAATAACCCTAAACATTTTAGCTTTTGAGATAAGAACTTATTTGATAAAAATTGCTGTGAAAATTGGAAAATAGTATGACAGAAACTAGACACTGATCAACATCTAATACCCTATAGCAAATGGTTCATGATTTGGACATAAAGGATGAAATTTTAAGTAAATTAGGAGAAAAAAGATAGTCTACTTGTCAGATCTGTGGATAAGGGAGGAATATAAGGCCAAAGAAGAACTAGAGAATATTATCAAATGCAAAATGGATAATTTTGATTATATTAAATCAAAAATACTTATAGCAGCACTTTTTATGACAGCAAAGAATAAAAAAATAAAATAGATGCCTATGACTAAAGAAATTAAGGTGCATGAGTATGATGGAATGGAGCGGATGTCTATGAATTAAGGAATGGCTGAACAAATTGTGGTATGTGATTATGAAGAATACTAATGTGCCATAAGAAATGATGAGCAGGATACTCTCGGAAGAACTTGGAAAGACTCTTATGAACTGATGTAAAGTAACAAGCCCTGTGTACAAAGTATTAGCAATGTTGGAAGATGATCAGCTATGGCTAATTTAGCTACCCTCAGCAATACAGTGATCCCAGACAACTCTGAAGGACTATGATGAACAATGCTATATACATCCCCAGAGAAAGAACTGATGGTGTCAGAATACAGATTGAAAGAATACATTTTTTACTTGCTTTTCTTTTTCTTTCTTTTTTTTTTTGGGGGGGGGTTGTCTGTGTTTTCTTTTTCAACATGATTATTATAGAAATGTTTTGTATGACTTTATATATATAACATATCAAATTTCTGACCTCAATGAGGGGGCATGGAGAGGGAAGAGAGAGAATTCAGAGTTTTAAAGATAATGTTAAAATTTGTTTTCATATGTAATTGGGGAAAAATACTAAATCAAAAATTTTAAATTATGCATTATATGGAATGACTCCCTAAAAGGGGAAAAGTGAAGTTTATTGGGGAGTTTTTATGATTGAAAGAATCTAAAAATATCAATAAAAATGTATCAAAAAGAAAAATTACTGATGATTTGAATAAGATCATGGATAGTAATCTATCCGAATCATTGGCATTTGTGTCTCCCTATCTAAAGATAAGATACCAGAGTCAGGAAAGGCCCCCAAGATCATCTAGTCCTGGCTCCTCGTCATGCTCAAACTGAGACTCAGGATAGCCAAGATGTCATGACTCAACAATGGCAAAGCCAAGATTGGGGCTCCAGTCTCAGACACAAAGCACGAAAGTGGTGACTTGGCAATCACAGGAGCCTTCAGGTAGAGCTGAGAGAGAATCAGCCTTCAGGGCTCCAAGTCTGGTACCTATTCATGATACTACACAGTTTCCTGGTGTGAGTCACATGTCCAGTGTAAAGGAATGTCATTTTCTCCTGGATTAAATCAATTTCCATGGTGAAATAACCCCTTTCCTCCAGCAGTTCATATACAAATTTAAAACAGGAGAAGGTTTGGGAGGACCCTTCCCTATTTACGCAAATCTCCTTTCTTTTGTAATGAGCAGTTTTATTGAAATCCACTCTATAATTCCCAATCTATTTGGAAAATGCAAATGAAACTCCTGATTACTAAGAAAAGGGTGTGTCTAATGTGGCCTCCCTTCTGAACAAACCACTAAGATGAGTAAGACTTATTCCCTCAAGTGTAAGACCATATTTCTCTCCATATCATGTGAAACAGAGAGAAGAAACTCAGCTGTCATGGTAAGGAAAAGAACATTGGAAAAACTATCTGAAAGGAAATTACAATAAACAATACTAAAATCAATGTGTCTCCCAGCCCATGAAAAGGAATAAGCCAAAGAATATCATCAACATTATAAATTAAGGCAGTTGGGAGGAGCAGTGGATGGACCAGAGTTAGAAAGACTGAATTCAAATATGCCTCTGATACTTCTTAATTTAACCATTTAACCTTTATCTGTCTCAGATTTTTTTGCTTATAAAATGGGAATAATATCACCTACTTCCCAGGGTTGTTGTGACAATAAAACAAAACAATATTCAGAAAAGGCTCTACAAACCTGAAAGTACTATGTAAATGCTAGCTATTGTTATTATCATAAATGAAACTATCTAATATCTGGTCTCTCTCTGTTGGGGCAATCTGGCTTCAAAGTACCATCTCTGAACCACACTGGCTGTGTGACTTTTGGGCACGTAACTCCACCTCTCAGTGGTCAACTCAGTAACACCAAAAGTTACCACCGAGTGGCTGCCCTTCAGGATGGTTTCAGAAAAATCTGGGAAGACACATAAACTGATGCAAAGTGAAGTGAGCAGAATCAGAACCTTCTATACAGTAAGAGAAATATTGTAAAAATGATCCCCTGTGAAAGGCTTGGCTATTCTGCTCCATAAAATGATTTATGACAGTTCCAAAGAATCCATGATGAAAATTGCTATCCACCTCGATAAAGAATTGATGAACTCTTGAGTGTAGAATGGAGCATTTTTTTCTACTTTATTTTTCTAGCCTTTATTTTATTTTTTGTAACATGGATAATATGAAAACAATTGTTTTCATGACTTCACATGTGTAATTGATATATTGCTTGCCTTCTCAATAGGTAGGCAAGGGCTGGCTGGAGGGAGAGAATTTTCAATTTAAATTTTTTTTAAAATGTTGAAAATAAATAATAAATTTGAGAAAGAATGGCTACCCCTCACCAAGCAAGGAAATTTATTACCAGCCATTTCCTGTAATATTGAGATCACAAATTTAGTCAGAAAAAAAGAAAATCTTTAACAAAATGTGTAATAATGCTATTGTCGTTCAGCTACGCCAGACTCTTCATGGTATCATACACCATAGTACGCTAGCCTTTCTATCCTCCGCTCTCTCAATGTCTGTCCTAGTTCATGTTATTGTTTCCATGACACTATCTATCCATCTCATCCTCTGCTGTCCCCTTTTTGTTTTGCCTTCAATATATCCCAACATTGGAGGGGGGCGAGGGGGGGCGTGAGGATTGAGTTCCATCTTCTCATTATGTAGCCAAAGTACTCAAGCTTCAGCTTAGGTGTTGGTTCTTCTAGTGAATAGTCAGAATTATTTTCCATAAATATTGACTGATTTGATATCCTTTCTGTCCAAGGGATTCTCAAAAATCTTCTCCAGAACTATATGTGTGTGTGTATGTATAATTATCACATATATATTACATATACATATATATATATAATAGTGATAATTCACCATTGAGTAGTCCTGTGAGCTCTCCCAAGTTCTTCCTTTCATAACAATCCTGTGATAAAGGGAGCTGGCCTTTCTAGGGAACTTTAAGGCTAGAAATATTCTTTCTACAGGTATAGGGCTCATTGGAACCTCACCCCCACCCTGGGAGGGAAAAACTTCCCATGTTCTCACCCATGTTTTACAAAAGAGGATACCGAGGGGCGCAGACATTTCCTGATTTAAATCCATCCATCAATCAGCATTTATTAAATACCTAACATTTATTAAGTGCACATTGCTAGGAGGAGAGGAGAGGACAGAAGAGAGGGAAAGGAACAGGAGAGAAAGGGAGGGAATGGGAGAGATGAGGAGAGCAGAGAAAGTGGAAGCAGCTTTTCAAGAAATTTGGATGGGAAAGACAAGGAAAAAATAGGACTTTAGCTTGGGCTGTTAAATAGGGTTTTAAATATTAAATAAGGTAGGGTTGGCTTTAATGAAAGGTTTTCATTTATTAGATCATAGGAGCCTGGGGAATGTTTGTTGTCGATGTTTGTCGTTTGCCCTTCATTCTCAGAGGACCACACATCAGGAAGATGATGTTGTGACTTGTAAATAAATCAGACTGAGATGAGGGAGGGCTGTGCAAATTCATCAACTTCACTCTCTCCTCCAGAGCCATCTGGGTCCATTGGCAAGATGTAGATCAGAACACTGGAGGTGTTTGATGACCGTAGGGAAGGAACCAAAAACTGGAAGAGGTTGATGGTCGGGGAAGAGAAAGATGGTGGATGCTACAATCTGATGGTCAAGATGGAAGGCAGGGGATCAAACGCACCTGTAGGGGAATTGGCCTTGGCCAGGACAGAGCATGAAGCAGGTGAGCCAGGTGATAAACTCCTTGAGAAAGGAGGGTAAATGATATGAGCTCAGTATTCAAGTTACCATCATTTAAATGGAGTTTAAAAAATGAGATTAATTGTTCTTCAAAATAGGAGAAGTTGCTGAGAAATGAAGGTAAAGGGAAAATCTGAAAATGAAAGTGGAGAGGAAGGGATTTTCCAAGTTCTCCTCTGAGACTAGAGGGTCCATCCGGTACTGGAGAGGACGGCTGCTTGTCCCCCAGGGGACTCAGGAGGAGCTGTGGGAAGCAGCATGAGGGATCACCTGGCTAGTGTCTGAAGGCAGATTTGAAGTGTACAGATCAGAGAAATCCAAAATCCTTTAATAAATCATGGGAAATGGAAAGGGCAGAAGTAGTAGAGGAGAGATCCTGATGGAGAAGAGAAGGAGCAAACTGAATGAGGCCGGAAGGACAGACTCCTGACAAGGACCTGGTTGGAGGGACTGGAGAAATGTTGGGACACTTGATACACTGAAGTGAAGTGAGTGATGGATAGAGTGAGCGTCCCAGGCCAACCTCTGTCAACAACTTGCTGTGAGACTCTGGGAACCATGTAACTCCTCAGGTTTCAGGAAACCTTAGGAGTCTAAGCCGAGGAACAGGTGTTTAATCATGGACATTCATCAATCTAAACTTGGAAGGGTGGAGGGCACTCCTTCATTTGTCAGGTGAGGAAACCAAGCACCAGTAAGTGGCTCCCCAAGGTCACACACGGAATCCTAGATTTAGAGCTAGACAAAACTTCAGAAATCATCTTGGTCAGCCCCTTTGTTTTAGAACTGGTACCCGTGGAGATTAAGGGACTGACCCATAGCTGATGAATGACAAAGGAAGGAGTTCCCTTCCCAGATGAGATTTCAGGGCTGCCCACTCTCTGCTCACTAGCCATAAATTAATTAAAACATAAAGAGTTAATAAGCATAGCACTTCGCAATGGTATTTATGGTTAAGTTTTTAATAAAACAATGAAAAATTAGCAAAACAAACTGACTAGAAATGAAATTTTGGGGAAAAAAAAGGGAAGCATTCTAAGGCTGAACCTTCATCGGCACCGAGCCTGCCCTTTGTCAAGGGTATCTGATGTTGGATCGTGTTCATTTCTCTAGCTTTTTCAACAGAAAGCATAATAAACACAAATGTTTACGATTTGCTATCATATAGCTTGGTTTGGGTGAATTAAATTATTGAGAATTAAAGCTTAAATAAGCAATAAAAATGAACTGGATTTATTTTAGGAATCTTGCTCCTCTAATAACCAAGGTAATATATATATGGCTTGTCCCATTTCTTGAAAAATGAAAAGGTGGGCTCATCATTGGCAAACTGACAACTAGCCCATTTCTCTTCTTGTTGGTCTATAGGATTCATTGCCTTGCATTGGATGCCATGGAAAAAACCAGTCTACATCTTCATAAAATGTCTCCGAGCGTTCACCACGCATACTCCTGTCAAACTTAATTATGTTTTTAAACATTTCTAGGGCATATTATCATTTCAAAGTGTTTTACAATCAGTTTTATTACTTAATAAAGCTTTTAATGGAGAAAAGTTGTACAGTGAAATTATTACGCATATGCAGCTTTAAAAATTTTACTACCGTTATTTTTACATAATTTTCTCAAATAGAAGCAAAGTAACTTGTTTTCAGGCCCTCAAAATGCAAAGCTTCCAAAGGAAAGCTTACAGATGGGAAGCAAGCCAGGTGAGTCTCTGCTCTAGCCCTTCAAGGCTATGAAAAGAGCTCGGGCAGGCCATGGCCCCTGGGCAGAGCCAGCATGGCTTCAGAAAGAGGAGCCCCAGGTGAGTCCCAAAGCCAAGCTCAGCCAAGAGAAGGGCAGGGAAGCCCCAGAAGGCTGCACAATTCTCCATTCCCCCATAAAGGGAGCTCCCCCCATACGGCAGGTAGACCTCTTCCCCTCCTGGACAAAAAGAGATTTATGCTCGTTATTTCCAGAAGATGATTACTGTAGCAGCCCTGGCAGTGACCATTTTTCCCCATCACACTTTAAAGTTTGCAAAGGACAATTTTCTATCAGTTACCCAAGAATCTGTGCCCTGTACAGCCCATCTTCCCTCAGGGCATAGCCAACCCTTCTCTGCCTGAAGAAAATATTCTCCAGTGACTGTGCCTGGAAAAAAAAGTCATAGGGTCTTAAACTTAAAATTAGAAGGATTTTAGAAGGGAGTGAGTTCACCCTCATTTTATAGATGAGGAAGCCGGGACACAGAGGGTCTTACAGCCCAGGGTCAGTAGGAGGACTCTGCCCCACGGCCTCTTCTTGTCGTCACTGGGGGCTCACCTCCTTGGAAGGAACTACTCCAGCATAATCGGGTTGGGGAGAAATGACCAGCCCTTTGCCAATTCCAAGCTCCTTCCTCCTGTGCCCCTGCCAGGGACTGCTATGGGCCTGCATCATTGGGGGAATCGGGACTTTCCCCCACCCCAGGACCTGATATGGGAGCAAGGAAACTTGCAATCAATGATTTCTTTTTAGAAAATCATCAATCACGGTATTGGGGCCTTGGCTTCCACATCTGGCCCCCATGATCGGCCAGCTGAGGGAAAGAATCGCCTCTGCAGACCCCCCTTCGCTCCTTCCGCAGACAGATGTGCTCTCCCCGCACCCGACATCTGGACGGCAGACTGAGCGTGACCTTTCCCACACGCGCCTGATCTCGTGTCAGCCCCGAGATACTCTGTATCCAGTCTATGTTCCGGCCCCACAGGGGACATCCCAGACTGATGTTCTGATATGAAAACCATGGGATGCGCTAGACTCCAGCCTCCCGTGCTAGACCCCAGCCTCTGGCGCTAGACCCCAGCCTCCGGTGCCAACGTTTCTTTTTGATTAATAAGGACTCATATGTGTGCTCTGAGGGGCCCTCCCTGTTCCAAAGGTGGGCTTGGAGGGGATGGGGGAGCACTCACCTGGGGGGGGGAACACTCACCTGGGGGGAGCACTCACCTGGGGGGGGGAACACTCACCTGGGGGGAGCACTCACCTGGGGGGGAGCACTCACCTGGGGGGGGAGCACTCACCTGGGGGGAAGCACTCACCTGGGGGGGGGGGAGCACTCACCTGCGGTGTAGCTCCAGCCCGGGATGTGGATGGCCAGCTTGTTGGGGTGGCTGACCGTGTGGTACAAGGCGGTGCCGTCTCCTCGCCCCTTCCCCACGGCTGAGGGATCGGTTCCCTTGCCAGAGTCCGGTAGCAGCGCTGGGTTTCCCGGGGTGGGCGTGCCGCCCCAAGGGCACGGGTGGCTCCCCGCAGGGACTCTGGGCCCGGGCGGGCTCTCCCGGAGGCGGGAGCCTTTGCAGTTGGGCTCCCAGGCTGCCGGGGCCCTGGCCTGCCCTGGCTTGGCGGGCCTGGGGCTCAGAGGACCGGCTGCCTCGGCCTCCTGGCCGGCATTAGCCATGCGATCTGCTCCATCTGCTGTCAGTCGGTGAGAACTGCAGCCGAGGCTGAGGGACAGGACAGATCTGTGCACTCTGGAGCCGGGGACGGGAGGCGGCCCGAGGGGCACGGAAAGAGACCTGTCTAAGTAACGGACGGTGTTTGCCCCGGGCTGAGACACCCGCAGGTGAACGCAGGAGCTGAACACAAGGGGGACCTTCTCCCCGTGGCTCGGAAGGGCCGGGGGGATCATGGCGTTCTCTTTATTTTCAGGGTTCAAAACCCAGCACGGACTGCCTTGCCCCGACGGCCCGCGAGGTTCTGGGGCCCGGAACGGGGCCGCCGGGCTGTTGGCGGAGCCCTCGGGCGCATTTGGGAGCTTGGGTGGGGGATCCCGCCCCTTGGCCGGAGCCGCTTTGTCCACGCGTCGGTCCTTGGCCCCGCACTTGGAGCAGGGGGGGTCGACAGCGGAGCCCCACCGCAGTGGGGCGGCCCCGGGGACGACTTGTCTGGCTGTGATGGTGATGGAGGAAAACCCTCTTCTTGGGGGGAGATCCCGGCTCCCCTCCTGGACAAAGAGCCTGGCTCCCAAGCCGGCCTCCCCGGAGGAAGTCCTGATCCCCATTCTGCCGGGAAGCAAGGAGAAGGCCTGGTCCCCGGGAGCCAGAGGCTGGCCCGGGGCACCAACTGCAGGCTGAAGCATCAGGCCCTGGCCCGGCAAGGCCGGGGCCGCCTTCTGCAGTCTCCGCTCGTCCATCAGCTGGGAGATGAGGAGGGACGAAATCATCCTGGTCTCCTGCAAACGACAAGAGACCCGGATTAGGATTCAGCCCTTCACCGGAACCGTGCCCGGGCTCCCTTGTTAGGCTGGCAGGAGGCCCAGTTGTTCCAGCTCAAACTTCCTGCCCCGCTTCCTGCCAGCTGTACCCTAGGCCCGAAAGCCTCTCCCAAATGGGGGGAAGAGGGGGGATTGAAATCCAGGATTCCTCAAGCATAAACCTGAGACATTGACTGACTTCCTCAGTGGGCTTGGGTTCTTTTAATGACATCCATGTCAGTGCCATTGTCAAAATCCAAACCCCCCCCCCCCAGCCCCCAGCCCATCGCCACCCCAGGGTGCAGAGCCTGTGATTCTGCCAGAAAGCAGGGGGAGGAGGGGGTGATGGGGCAGATGGGGGTGATGGGGCAGATGGGGATCCTGGGTGTGTGTGGGGAGGGGGGGTCAGCTCAGCTCTCCTGCCCAGATGGACGGGTCTGCCCGGTGATGGAGAAAACCTCCACCCTCCTCCCCATGTGAACCCCTCCCTCCACCAACACGAGGAGCTCTCTAGACTTCCGGTCTCACTTGCCAGCCGGATCCCACATCTCAGCATCTCTGGCCCCTGAGACTCCGGCCAGGCCGGAGCAGAGTGACTGACAGCAGCCGAGCCTAATTTGTCCTGACCTCAACAATTGCAGCCTCTCACAGGCAGATGATGGACGGTTTGCTCCGAGGAGAGGAATACGGGGGGCTCAGGATGAGCGGGTGCTGGAGGGGGAACTGGGGCCTATCCACTTTAGGGATTGAGATGACGTAGATTGCACTTTTAATCCCAGAGGGGATGTGCTGGGCTCGGGGTGCGGTGAAGCTCTGAGGCTGTGTGGGGATCACTCCCCCGAGGGCCTCACCCAGCCTGGACTGAGGGGACAGCACCCGGGCCTCCTTGTGGAGACTTGTTCCTTCTGTTTGTTCAGAAAGCAGCGTGGCGGGGCCTGGAAGCACCGGCCCCCACCGCCCTCCTGGCAGGCCGAGCCCCACGCTCGCTTCCTTCCATTATTTTCTTGTAAAGCTCCAGATGTAAATATTCAGGGCCAGGTGTGTGGGGCTGAATTCATTGGCCACCCACGGAGCACAGAGATGCTCCAGCCAAGGAAGCTGGGAGAAGTGACTGCTGGGTGGCAGGTGGAACCAGCCCAAACCAGAGGGGGAGGAATATATCAGAGACAGCACAGGTAGGAGGAAAAGGAGGAGGAAGAGGAGGAGGAAGAAGAGGAGGAGAGGAGGAGGAGGAGGAGAAGGTCACCTAAAAGGAGGTTGTAGGGAGCTCATATGGTGATGTGGTTCCAAAAGCCAGGAGAAAGGGAAAGAGGGTGGATTGGGAAGGAGAGGACCAAGGCTCAAAATCTCTGAATAATCTAATGATAATAAGAATGGTGAGATTTATAAAGCCCTGCAAATAGATTATTTCATTTAATCCTCATGACCACCCCTGGGACATAAGTATTATTTAGATATGCAGTTGGGGAAACTGAGGCAGACAGAGCCCAGAGTCACACAGCTAAAAAGTGTCTGAGGTCAGATTTCAACTCTGGTCTCCCTGCAGTGAATGAAATGCTGGGCCTGGAGGCAGGAAGAATCATGTTCCCGAGTTCAAATCTTGCCTCAGACCACTTCCTAACTGTGACTCTGGGCTCTGTCTCAGTTTCCTCATCTGTAAAATGATCAGGAGAAGGATATGGAGACCGTTCCAGTATTTCTGCCAAGAAAAGTCTAAATGGGGTTAAAAAGAGTTGGACACAACTGAAAAATGACTCCTCCTCTTCCACGACAGCCACGGCCAAATTCCCGACTCTAGGCGCAAGGTGTGCCCACTCTGCCCTTGGCTGCCTCGGACCCGGGACCATTATCACTCCTCTCAGCACCCCCCACACTAGTGTCAGTGATGTAACCCAGTGATAGACTGGGGGACTCCTGTTGTCCTGACATCAAATCCAAACTTGCCTGTTTACAATTTCTATCCTTCACTGGTAGTTCTGGCTTCTGTGACCAACCAGAATCATCTCAAGTGACTCTGAAGTGTTATTAGTATTTCCATCTTCCAGGAGGAACCTGAGGCTAAATTCATAGCTACACCAGGGGTTCCATGTGTCATACTGGCCAGAGACCAAATTTGAACTCTGATCTTGCTAATTCCAGGTTCAGGGTACCTTCCGTTATTCTATTATGTCCCCTCCCCATGTGATCTTGTATTATTTACTCCCACAAGATGGTGAACTACAGATCCATGGAAGAGGGACACATGCTTTCTCTACATTTTTTGTCCCTCCCAATGCCTAGCACAGTCCCTCTGTATACAACAGGTGCTCAATAAGTGTTTATTTCTGCTATGAAAAGATCATAAGCTCATAGATTCCCAGCCAGAAGGAGCTCAAAGGTCATCTAGATCAACTACCTTTTTGGCAGAGGAGAAAATTGAGACTCTTAAGAGAATAAAAGAATCATTCAAAGTCACATCCAGGGAGTAAGAACAAGGCTAGGGTTCAAACCTAAAATCTTTGACCACAAATCCTCCTCCTACGAAACCATTCTGGCTTTTGGAGAATGGGGTGGGAAGGAAGCAGACCCTTAAGGGCAAGACATTTCTGAAGCTTTACGAGCTGATGAGGTTCTAAGCTACCTCCCCAAGTCGGTTCTACTAAGGGCTGAGATGTTGAAGATTTTATCCCCTTTCAATCCTCTCCCCGTGGGCCTCAGGCTGGTATCATCCATCATCACTTCTGTAATCACAAAAAGAAGGGAGCTGATGAAGTGAAAAGAATGCTGAGATTGTATCAGATGACTCCCAAAGGGCCGCTCGTCCTACTCTTCCCACCTACCTGACAATGGGCATAAATGTTAGCTTCCTTGGACTTGATTCTCAAGAATAAACTGAAGGAGTTGCTCTAGAAGCCCCTTCCAAACCCTGGAGGGTTTGGGATCCCAAGACCCGACTCCCCAGAAATCCTCACGAGCCAGCTCTGCCCTGGCGTTGCCATGTTGGTCTGGTGTGCCTAACACCACGAAGACCCGACTTCTGCCAAGGTAGCTTGGGACCTCCGTGCCCGTGCCCATTCCACCTGGCAGAGGCACCAGGTGGAGGGATTTGTCGTTTAAAGTCAAGGGCAGTAATAATACACAGTAGAGAGGACATGAACAAAGACTTTGAGAAAATATTTCTTGGGAAAAGGAAGTGAGGAGGAGGAAAGGGAGGCGGTGGTGAGAGGGAAGAAAGTCATGGGAACAAGAGCAAAGAGAGGGATGACTATGAAAAACAAACAAAAGGCCGAACGTGATCTCATCTGTAAATGATCTCCTCCTTCTCTCAGGGTAGATAGTGACGGCGTACACTAATCTCATAGTTCTTGTCTGTGTCAGTCTACGAATCCTCCAAATTCTAGGTGCTACCAAAAAATCTTGGAGCTCTTCCATGATTTCTCTTACTATTGCGTGGCCTTTGTCTTGTCCATTTGGTATAATAATGAATAATTTTGAGTATTTGTGTAGCATTTTAAGATTTGCAAAGCACTTTACATTTGAGAGATATGAGCTATTATTACTCTCCCTCCCCATTTTACAAATGAGGAAACTAAGATTATAAGAAGTGACTTGCCCAGGGTCACACAGCTAGGAGGAGGTCTGAGTCTGGATTTGAACCCAAATTTTCATTACATTCTTACATTCCTGTGTTTTTCTTTCAAGGGCCATTGAATTTCCCAACTCCCACAACAGGACCAGGCCGCCTCTTTCCTCCACGTCACCAAGTCAGAATCTCTGCAGCCAGGCCTTTTATACTTAAACAAGAAGCCACTCTGCTACATTGACCCAGTGAGTGGTCATCATTCAGCCTCCTCTTGGAGACTGCCAGTGAAGGGGATTCATCCCAATTTGAGGCACCTTGGATGGCTCCCATTACATGAAAGGTCTTACATCAAGACAATTCTTCTGTATACCCATGGGTCCCCCGGGGTTTGCAGAACAAGACACAAACTGTCTGATGGAGTGAGAACTCAAGCCACAGACTCCAACCCCTATCTAAGCACTAACCCCCAAACCTTTCTGACAAGGGCTGGTCTAGAACGAATCTCTGCTTGATGACCTCCAGACCCTGTGTACTCACTGAACTTGCTAACAACCATCCCATTTTGGACAGCTCCCACTGTTTCGGGACCAAGATTTGCTCATTACAACCTCTGTCCATGGTACTTAAAGGGGGGGGGGGGCTTAGGGACGCCTTTCCCTTGGCATCATTACAAGTTTCCTATAGCTCCCAACCTATGGACTCAGCCTTTCCTTAGGACACCAAAAGACCATCAAACAAAAGCATCTGGCCCAAAGACCCCACATTAACATGGATATGATCTTCTGCCCTGCTTAGAAGCCCACCCTGTCTCAAATGCTGCAGGACACATTTTGTCATCTCTTTTCTAGAGGTTCCAATGGCTTTTCAGAGTTTAGCTTCCTCTTTAGTAACTTTGCATTCTAGTCACTGCTTTGATGGCACAGGTTCTAGTTCATTCATTTTGCAGCAATTCATCCCCATCTCCCCATATTTAGCTGACTTCTTGTTTTTATTGCTTATTGTAAAGGGCTGAAACTCTCAAGTCGATGCACTGAGGTTGGACAACCAAGCACTTAAGGCTAATTACCGATTGGACAATATGGGCATATGCTTGGAAAATGGCCTTTCCCATTATTCTGTGCTGGCTTGATAATTGATGTATACTAGGAGGGACTAGGGGTGGAGTAAGACTAGCCAGAGTCACTTCTGGGCAGGAGACGAAGAGGAAAGGTCTTGGGGATTCTGCGTCCATCCAATTCACTCCTATTTCTAAAGACCAAGAATAAAGACCAAGGACTTTTGCTTATCTTGATTCCAGCTGATTCTAAGGTATCCAGATGCTAACTTGGTCTTCACAGTTATTCCACAACACTCTATGAATTGATTTATCATAGCTTTTCAGTCATTCCTCAGTCAATGGACACTTTCCAGTTTTTACTATAACTCCTCTAGGATGTTAGGACTTTGTTTCTTCCTTGACTTCCTTGAAGCAAACATTCACAATACTCCATTTTCTGGGCCAAAGGATATAGAAAATGTAGTCACTCCCCTCCCCCCCATGATTCCAAACTGAAATCCAAAATGGTTGGATTTCTCTTCATAGTTTCACCAATAGTGCAACAACATGTTAGTCTTCCTGTAGTCCCTCCAACATTGCCTTTACTACCTTTGTCACCTTTGCTGGTCTACACAGCACAAGGTGAGTCCCTGGAGGTTTTAATTTGCATTTTTATTATTAATATTAACTTTGGGCGCTTTAATATGGTCATTTATAATAGGAAATCCTTTAAAAATGGTTCATTTACTTTGACCAATTATCCATTAGACAATGAATGGCTCTTGGTGTTATAAATCTGTCCATTCTTCCCCACTGTTCCTAGTTCTGCCCTCTGGGAACGAGCAAAAACAACCTTTCAACATTTCAAGATGAAGATTGTGGTAAATAGTGGTGCTGCTGACCTGAATGGTAATTAATGCTGATCTAGGGACCCGAAAGACTTTGTCACAAGTATATGTGTAATTCTTCAGAGGCAAAAGCAGCGGGAACCTCCTTCTAATTCTTATAATACCTAGGCGTTAACTTAGAAGCCGAGCTAGAGAAGGCCCTTTCTGTGCCTCTTGGGTGGAGAAATTACTAGATCTAAGGGACAGTATATATCCACTCATCTGCCCATGAGCTGCTTCATGTATTTCCTAACAGAACTATGTGCTGACTACATCATGAGGACTTTTGCCAAATGTGACCTGAACTTGAGAGAATTTAAGACTAGGTCATACGAGAAGACTCAGGGCAAAGAGGAGAGAGAACTAGTTCTGTTTGCTAATGACATTATGGTTTACTTAGAAAATACAAGAGAATCAGCAGAAAAACTAACTGAAAAAATAAATAATAAATTCAGTAAAGGTGTGGGCCCCAAATAAACCCACCAAAAAATCATCTGTGTAATCAAGTCAACGATCTTTTATCAAGGGCTTGCCACATGGAGGTCACTGTGCTGAGTGTGATGGAGATACAAAGAAAGACACAGGACAGACCCTGCCCTCAAGGAGTTCACAGTTTCATAGGGAGTTTTGGTTGGGTATCAAAGGAAACCAGAGAAGAAGAGATGAAGTGGGAGGAGATGTTCCAGGACAGCCAGAGAAAATGCCCAGAGTTGGAAAATGGAGGACTTGGGTCCAATGTCACTCAAGGCAGAATACAGAAAGTGGAGTAACTTGTAAGAAGACTGGCAAGGTAAAGAACATCAGATCATGATGAGCTTTCAAAGTCAAACAAAGAATTTCCTATTTGGTATTGGAGGCAATAGGGAGACACTGGAGTTTATTGAATAGATGAGATGATGTGTCAGATCTGTACTTTAAGGAGATTAGATTGACAGCTGAGTGGTAGATAGCCTGCGTTGGCAGACACTTGAGGAAGATCATCTGGAAGACTACCGCAATTAGCCCAGCCATGACATGATGAGGGGCTGTACCAATGTAGCAGCAGCGTCAGACAAAAGAAGGGGACGTATTTAAGAGATGTTATAAATGTAGAATTGTCAGAACTTGGATATCAGGGATGAGAAGTACTGGATGATACCTAGATTTTGAGCCTGAACAACTGGGAAGATAACAATTCCCTCAACAGCATTCAGCAAATTCAGCAACAGCAAACAGCAGAATAGAGCAGGATTTTATTTGGGTGTGGGAAGAGTGATTGAGTTCATGATACATTTAACACATCTATGGGGCATCCAATTTGAGATGGTCAATGGTCAGTTAGAAATGCTAGATTGGAGCATATGGACAAGTAGATCTAAGAATCACTGACATAGAGACGATCATTGAGTTCATGGATTCATCAATTATTGATTTAAAAGGCAAAGTATTGTCATTAATTGATGAATGGTCAAAGGATATGAACTGATAACTTTTAGATGAAGAAATTAAAGCCATTTCTAGTCATATAAAAAGTACTCTAAATCACTATTGATCAGAGAAGTGCATATTAAGACAACTCTGAGGTACCCCTATACACCTCTCAGATTGGCTAAGATGATGGGAAAAAATAATGATAAATCTTAGAGGGGAGTGGAGGGGACACTGATACATTGTTGGTGGAGTTGTGAACTGATCTAACCATTCTGGAGAGCAATCTGGAACTATGTTCAAAGGGTTATAAAATCATGCATACTTTCTAATCCAGCAGTGACACTACTGGGTCTGTATCCCAAAGAGATCATACAAGAGGAAAAAGGACCCACATGTGCAAAAATGTCTGTAGCAATTGAGCATGGGGCAGAAATGTCATTTCCTTTTTGGGAACAGTACTGTTGATTTGATTAATATTTCCAGAGAAGACAAAGTAATGGAATAGGAAATAGTGGGAAGATGACTAGAGAGAAAATTTCAAAACACTGTGTATTCCCCCAAATTTGACAGAATACAGAGAGCATAAGACTTGTAGTTTGAAAGTCGTGAGCTCAAACTGGGCCCTCAGCAAATCACTGTACAATGTTCTTGATTGCCTCTAAGTTTTCTTCCAGCATCAAGCCTATGATTCCATGAAGTGAATTTAAGGGAGAGCCCACAGTACTTGGAAGGAAACGCAGATGGATTCAGCAGGGGCCGATGGATGGATGCTACTCTTTTATCAGTTGTTTAGATTCAAGACTGAAGAATGGATTGAGAATCTCTGTGGCTCCATCCTCAGCCTCTGGTGGCCATTCTGGAGCTGAGCCAAGCTGGACATCAGAGGCAGGGCCTTCTTTGCTTGTGCTCCCCTCCTTGGCCCAGCGTTGAAGACCCAGGATCACCCCTGAGCAGCCTGTCCTTGGAGGAGGGCCAAGAGTTCCTGCCCTTTAAAATTTGCTTAACTAAGCTTTCTTTGGGAAATGACAGAATTTGAATTCCTGAGCTGGGGCAAAAAAAAAAATGGCGGCAAAGCTATTGCTTTTAGGGAAGAGGGATCTGGATGGCTCTGGCTCCATCCCTTGCTCGGCCCTCGGGGTTTGCCGAGAGCTCTGTAGTCGAACTGAACTTCTGTCAGACCCAGCATCTTACATTTCCTTTTTCTTAGAAGCTTCGTTAAAATATTGACCTTTTTAAGGCGTTTCAAACATGATCTTGTCCAGCTAGTAATAGCTTTTATGTATTTTATTGAACGTTCTTAACTTTATACTATATCCTCAGGCACTTCTGAGGAAGGACACAATTTCATAAATTGAAACAGGGAATCAACAGATGCAGGATAAGAGGATTAAAAAAGGTCCAACTCCCCCTACACAGCAACAACTCCCCCTTCTTATACTGATCTCTACACAGCTGCCAGCCTCATCTTCCTGGAGATCACAACTGACCAGATCATTCCTTGGCTCAAGGACCTTCAAGGGCTTCCTACTGCCCCAAGCTGCAAGACCAGCTCCTCGGTTTGGCCCTTGGAACCTTCACAAATGACCTTACTGGGCTCGGTTCCCTTCACATAAACTATAAACTTGACCCTTCCCATTCCAGTTTATAATTTCCTAATTTTCTAATTACCTCATATCTTGTTTATACATTTTTGTTAGCTTTTTGTCTTATTAGACTACAAGTTCCTTGAGATCAGGGACTGGTTTTTTTTTTTGTTTTGTTTTGTTTTTTGCCATTTTTATTGGATCTCCAGTATTTAGAACTGTTCCTGGTACATAGCAAGTGCTTAATAAATGTTTATTGACTAAGTGACTCATCAAGGCCAAGTGGAATGAGCAGCAGCATTTTGCTGTGGGAAAGACTTTGTGAAAAGCTTCCTTCATTGCATTGTTGCAGTGTGAGGTGGTACCTGGATACTCATAGGGTCACAGGACACTGAATTTAGCCCAAAGGGACCTCAAAAGGCATTGCATCCAACCCCGTGGCTCAGGTGACTTGCCAGGCTCAAGCGGATCATGGCCAAGTCAGTAACTGGTCTGAGAGGAGCAGCCACTCAGGCAAGGAGGGTCACAAAGGCCTTGATGATTTGCCCTGGACTGTCTCCACTAACCAAGGAGTCACCTGTGCTAGGAGGGGCTCATCTCTGGATGGAGCTACAGGAGAAAAAAGAAGAGAAAGTGAGCATTAGAGAGAGGGGGAACAGAAGAAAGATAAGGTCCCAGTGAAAGGCGAAAGGTGATGGGACATAATCAGAGGGGTCTGCCTTGCTTAGGAAAAAGGTCACCCCTCCTTCAGGGGAGGGACTGATAGACAATTAGAATGTGGATCTTGGTGTTGAGCCAATCTGTGTTATATTGAATTTGGAAAAAGAGGAAGTTCACTCATGATAATCTCAATTTTTCCAGTGTAGCATGGAAATAAAAAGACAACTCACTAAGTGCTCATTAAGTACTTAGTAGATGGCAGTCATTGGGTGGAGCAGTGAAAATAAAATTAATTCAAAAATGAAGGTGGTCCCTGGCTTCAAAGAGCTTACATTCTAACGGGGGAACATAGCACGTATGGGAGAGTTGAGCAGCAAAGTGTATTGAATACTTGGGGGTCCTTAGGACACAGGGACAGAACTGATGTTCAGGGGTCATTAAGGTATATTGCCAGAGAGGGGAGATCTTGAGGAGAAACGGGTAGGTGGGATTAGGGCAGGAGATCAATGGGGACAAAGGGGGCTCTGTACTGTTCCCAAAGTCATGCTCTGCTGAGAGGAAGAGGGAAGAGAAAATGGGTTCACAGCCTAGACTGCAGAGGCTAGGGAGTGAGTTATAAGCAGTCAATTAACTAAAAATAAAAGGATTGCCCTACAGCGGGGGGGGGGGGGGGGGGGGGGGGGGGGGGGGGGGGGGGCGGTTCCAGTTGCAATTCCCTTTGTGGAGGACCCAGTCAGCCAGCTTGTGCAGCTTCTAGCAGTACTCTTCAGCTGCCTGTAGACTGGAGCAAAGGAGGCAGAGAGTGGGGTCATCAAAGGCTTTAGTTTAGAAAGTGATGAGTCAAAAGTGGAAAAAGGAAAAGGGATCCAGGGCTACAGGCCGGAATAAGGATGAACTTGTTTTATAGCATCAAAGCCTCAAAGGGAGAAAAGTGAAGCTGGAGCAGGGATGATGAACGAGGAAATCAGGGAGGGATGGTGTGAGGGGGACAGAGAGCAGGTTTAAACAAGGCTAGGTACAGAGCAAAGGGAGAAGGTTTCAGTCAGAGGGACTGCAGAGTTTTGGAAATGTGGAGTAGAACACTGGTGGGGCGTGAAGTCTTCAAATGTGTGACCATCACTAGGTATGGCTGTGATCATGGGGAGGTGAAAATCAAGGGAGGTGAGAAGAAAGACGGATCACCATAAAAAGAGAGAGAGAGAGAGAGAGAGAGAGAGAGAGAGAGAGAGAGAGAGAGAGACATGGAGACAGAGACAGAGAGAAGAAAGGAGGGAGAAAAGGAGGAAGAGTGGGAGAGAGACAGAGCTGTCTAAACTACAGCCATGTGATTCCTTTGGGGTAAGGCACATCTCTCCTGAGTCACCTTCCAGCCATTCTCTTATCCCACATGTCTCAGCAATACCTAAGGGGTCAAATGCAGCTCCTTCCTCCCAGAGCCCCGCTGTTTCCTGCTTGTTATCCATATGCTGCACGTTTCTGTCTAGACATCGGAGTCCATGAGCTTTACTGTTGGCCCTTGTCTTGTGGAAGATCGTTTTTTGCATTACTGACTCTCCCATTGTTTGTATGTTCTGTTTGCTGCTCTCTGGGGTACGGGATTTGAAAGATTTACAATTTTCTCCTTTCTGGATCCTCTCTCAGTTCAGAGCTTTCTGATCAGCTTCTCAGGCCTCCAGGCCAAGATGGTTTGGTTTGGTTTGGTTTTTAATTGGCCCTTGTTAGATGTACTCTATTCCTGGCCAAGAGTCCAGATGGTTGGTTTTTTGCTCTAATACAGTTTATGCTGTGTGCCAGGATTCCAAATCGGGTTCAAGACTCCTTTAACTCCCCCTCCCTGGTATTTCAAGTGTCCTTGACTGTGCTCTCCTGGAATAAATTATGAATGATCTCACATTCTTTTATTACTTGCTAAGGTCTCCCCGAGACACGTTCATCAAGATGGCTCCGGTGGCCAATAAGGAAAGCTTAGGGGCTGGAATGGCCATCTTTCATCCAGGACATTAAAGGAGCCAGTATTTATTAAGAAAAGTTCACATTTTATTAAATACAAATTGAAACAGGGCCCATCTGGGGCCTAAGTCAATCAATTGACCCTCAGTTCAATCTGAATCAATATTTGAAGGAAATGTCTGACGTTTAAAGCTATGAATCCTTATGAAACCTTTGCATTTAGGCTATTCTTTCAACTTCACTTTCCCCTAACACAGCAAAAGCTGGAGGACAATATCCATCTATAAAAAGGAAATCAATGTTTTGTGAACTGTTACGGTTTGGGTTTTATTCGAATGTTGGAGTTGTTTTCTTATGGTTTTGAAAAACCCTGTATAGTTTTATTAGAGGTATTCTCAGTCCAATGTATTTGCACACTGAATCTGCATCCAATAATTTTTTTAAATCAGATAATTAAATATATTCATAGTTTTCTTCAAAAGTATAATTAGCATAATTCCTAGTCTTTGCCATATCTCTCTGTTGTCATTTAAAATCACCAGACCTCTCTCCTTTGCACCCACAACCAGAATGAAATCGATAATGGAACTACTTTCTTCTTTTTTTGACATTAATTAATCAAATCAATTTTCTTTTGGAATATTTATGAGAACAACTGGAATAATTGGAGAATCCCCATGAAATTACAAAACCCAAACTCCTTGGGATAAACCAATGATGTCAAACACAAAAAGAAACCCTACATTGACTTAGAAAACAACAAATTAACATTATGTTCTATTTTTTTTTATTTTGTTAAGCATTTCCCAATTACATTTGGTTTGGGCACTTGACACTTTGGGCACTGGAGACCACAACAAATACAAGCTTATCTGAAAGTCATGGAAGCCCACACGTTCACAATTTCCACTGTGTAAATTAGACAAAGCAAAATGCGGAACCACGGCTGATGGTCCCATTTTAAAAATAATGTGTTTTATGTCTAGATGTGGGACGCACGGATTACCTTAGCATAGTCAGGTTTCTTCTCTGCAACCTCGGATTGAAGGCCTCTGAGGGAAAGCCGATTGCTCTCATCGTACGGGCTTGCCTGAAGTCCTAGGAACAAGGAGAAATTGCCTTGCTTTAGAACATCTGCAACACAGGCTCCACTAGCACCGATAGCTGCTACAGATGTCGGCACTAAGACATTTTATACCAACAGGCAGATCAAAGGGTTTCTCTTTCTGCCCAGGATAAATCCCTTCAATTCCTTGATTTCCTCTTTCAGTAGTCAAAATCTGGGGCATGGGTTTGCATAGTACAGTCTTCGGTGGGTGGGTGCATTGACAATGCATCGTTATTATTATTTTTTCTTTTTTGCTGAGCAATTGGGGTCAAGTGACTTGCCCAGGTCACATAGCCAGAAGTGTTAAGTGTCTGAGACCAGCTTTGAACTTGGGTTCTCCTGACTTCAGGGCTGGTGCTCTATCCACTGCACCACTGAGCTGCTCCCATCGTTATTATTTCTAAGGAAATTCCTCCCCTTTTGGAGGCTCCACCCCAGTGATGTGCAAAACCCAGGTTCTATCCTTCAGGGCACAAAAGAAAAGAGAAATTTATCTCCTTTTTTTTTTTTACCTCCTTCCTAGATAAAATCAGCCTCTTGCTTCATTGATTGAGGGAAGAAATTATTTCACTTTTCTGTTCTATCCCCAGCTTTTATCACAGTGTCTAATACAGAGTAAGCACTTAATGTGGACTGACTGATTGATATTTCAAGGTGCAGCAAGGTCCTTATAATTCAATTCAATAAATGTTGGGCCTTGGTTTGACAATAAACAAAAATGAAATGGTCGCCGCACTCAACGAGTTCGGATTTTACTGGGGCCAACGATCCATCCCCTGCCAAGTCCATCAGTCAGTCAACAAACATTTATTAAGCGATGAACAACAACCAGCAAAGGACAGCGAGAAGGAACCGTTATAGATCTAGCGAGAGAATTGAGAGTTCATCGCAAAAACCCAGGGAGGAGAAAGTCTGCGAGAGAGAAAGATCAATAGTGTTACATGCTTCAGAGAACTCAAAGAGGATGGAGACGGAGAGAAATCCATCACAGCTGTCACTTGGATCGCTAGGAGCTTTGGAGAGAAGAGTTACAGCTGAGAAGTGAGCTAGCAACGAGGCTAAGAGGGGGAGAGACACGTTTGAGAGGGGTAGAAATGGGGGGCAACAGCTTTTTCTGGAGTCTGCTGGGAAGGGGCAGACAGGTGGATGGTGTGATGGCGAGGGGCTGAGCGCTCAGTGACAGGTTTTGTTTAAAGAGGTGGGAGACCTTGGCGGGTTTGCAGCCATCGAGAAATGAGCCAGTAAATAGCGCGAGATTGAGAATTAGAGGGAGACACGATTCTGGGGGCAAGCTGCTGAAGGAGGGAGAGGATCAATGGCACTCGAAGGAGGCTGATGTTAGTAAAGAGAAAGACCCCTTGATCAGAGTGAAGAAAGGAGGAGTGAACGGGGTGGATGGCGAAAGGTTTGGAGAGGTCTATTTGGGGGAAAGAGGGATCCTAGAGCATAGTCTCAATTTTCCCTTGCAGAGGCGACGTCCTCAGTTTGGGGGAGGGCGCTTTGAGGAGAGATGTGAAGATTTAGGACAGATGATCTGTGAATGACAAAGAGTTATCAGCAAGCACTAGAAACCCGCTCATTTTAATGCAGACCCGTAGTATATTTTTATTGGTATCTTCAGTCACGGCTTCACTATTATTTTCCATGCTATCCCCTTCCTCCTCCCTAAGAGCCATCTCTTATAATGAAGAATAAGAGAAAAATGGTAGAACCAAAAGAAATGGACTTTATGGGGGAGTCCCATCTACAAATAAGCAGTAGCCGGCGCTACCAAAGGAGGAGGGATTCACCTTGTTGGGCCGGGTGGGCTTTGCCTATCAGAAGAACAAGCCAAGCTGGCGATGGCTGAAGGTAGAAGGAAAGGCCTCCCGAGGTTGGGGCCCCACTGGAGGTCTTCAAGCCACTTGTTGGGGGCTGATGGGAAGGATTCATTCTGCTGAGAGCCCGACCTGCTCTATCATTCTACCTCCTGCCATTTGGTCCGGGCTCTTACTATGTGGTGAAAAGTGGAGTGGCCACAATGAGAAGCCTCACTGCCAATGAAAAAGGCAAAATGGGGGCCGCCCTGCTGCTTCCCAGACCCTGGGGGCAGAGGCTTTGGGCCTCGGTATTTATAAATCCCATAAGGAGGCAGAAAAGCAGCCTATTGTCATCCATTGCTGGTGACCCCGGGACTGCCCATGCCATTGCAGCTGGAGTGGATGGGAGGCAGTCTGTCTTCCTGGGGCCCCAGAGTAGGGCACGAGGGGGGCCAGGAGCCCACAGCTCTCCCCTCTGTCTGCTACTTAGGAATCTCCCCGAGGCCCCTGGAGGATGGAAGCTGCCCTGCAGAACACCTGCCTCCTTTCCCCATGTAAAAAGCCCACCTGCTTCTGTTTGAACCGTTGGTTTGAAAGGCCTTTTCCACCCAGGTGGGATTGTTTCTAGGGAAGAATCTGACCCTCATCGGGGAGTACAAGATGATGTTCCTTTTCTCCTTAGGAAATGGGAAATCCCAACACTCCAAGCAGGAGGGAGATCCATCCATCATTAGCCAGGAAACTCTAAAGGCAAAAGCGTGTTCTAAGAACATGAACAAGCAGGCCTCCCTAAGTATTGTGGGAATTTGGGCACATGCTAGACTCTTCTGGACTTCAGATAATTTCCCTATAAGATGGCAGGAATCCCATGGAGGCGGCTCTCCTCCCCCGAACACTCTCTTTCCAGCCTCCATAACTTTGCTTTGGCGGTTCCCCTCCCCCCAAGCCAGAAACGTCCTCCCTCTTCACCTCCATCTTTCAGAATTTCTGGTTTCTTTCCATCTCCTTCAGGAGCTTCTCCCCAGCCCCAAGATGCTTCTCTCCCATCACCTTCCATCTCCTCCCATGTACCCCATTATTCATTTTTGCCCTTAGAATGAAATCTGCTTGAATCTCTGGGGGATGGAAGACCTTGGTGTAGTCTGGGATGGGAGCCTTTTGATTCGGTTTCCCTGTAGGGAAGTTTCCTTTCCAAACAGGGAATCTCCCCACCTGCTAATCCTGAGCTGAGCTTTTGAGAACTTGTAACCCCAGGAGTGACTCACGCTTAGAATCAAAAAAGGGAGCTTGGCTACAGTCTGGCCAATCTGTAATTGTTACAACCATGTCTCTCCTTTTCCTTTATTCTCAGATTTCTATAATCAGGGCAGATGAGCAGTAGAAATTTTGTAAGTTCCATATTACAACTATTAATGAATAGATTGATAATGGAGCATTTCTGAGCTACAACAATAGAATACAAATTTGAAAAATCTTATCATTTTACTTTATATTTGTGTTCAAATTATAATGAGGATGATAGATAGCCTCCTAAATGGAGAATTAGATAAGGTGATAAGCCAAGGGTGTATGAAAAAGCTTTCTAATGAAACAGAAAAGTAAATCTTGAGAAAGCAACAGGATTAGACTTTTCCAAATATATCTATCTATGTGGAAATTCAAGCTCAAAAATGAATTAAGAATTTTCTATAGGAAATTATATTGATAATTATAAGTTAAGTAAAGTTCCCTTTTTAATGGGAGATGATCATTTTTCTGGTAATGTTAAAATATAGAAAGAAGAGTTCATTTTACAAGTTAGACGCAGGAATTGTTTAAGATTCTTAAGTCAGAGAATTTAGGTAAAGATAAAAACAGCAAGTAGTATATTAAAAAACTGCAAGTCTCTGAAGTTTTAGTTTGGAGAACCAAATGTAAGAGATTGTAATAAATTGTATTGTCTTCTTGTTGGCAGATATCGGCAGAATCATCTGAGAATGAGCCGGAGAAGCAGAGCCCTTTGCAGAGCTGTCCTGGGGATGAAGTCTATCCCAGAATTCCCAAGAGAATCTCTCTAGGAAGCAGGAGGCTATACGGGACATCTGGGACGCAAAATAGGCTGATTAAATGAACACTAGGAGAGGGTTACTAGGATACAGGGAGACTTGATGTTAGTTAATATTGATGATCATTACTGTATTGTTTTGCCCTTTCGTTTCATGGTGTTTGTGTTTATGTTTAAGTTTTCTTGGTTACCTTGGTGACATGTAAATCTCCCCTCTCCAAATGAGTTCATTGTGAGCACTCTAAGCATTTGATCTGGAGCCTGGATTTTGTACTTCTGATTATGGATTGAAGAAAAAACTCATAGATTTGGCTTTTGGCTGAGTGATCCGTGGGAGCAGGGGATTTCCTCTTCTCCCATCTATCAAAAGGGGGAAATTGAGGAAATCAAAGGGATCAAGACAGCGCATGGTTAATTAATTATGGGTCGAGAGTGAACCACGTTGACTCCATCTTGTGACTTATTCTGGAACTAGCCCAGTTCTCTTTCTATTCAATTATGGGTCTGGTCCAATTTCTGTACTGTGAGAAAACTTTATTCAATTGTGGGAATTGGAAGGAAACCTTATTGTATTACTCGAATCTTGCCCTATGTGGCTGGGAAGCTGGACAAGCCCTCCTTCCCCTGACTCCCCCATCCCTTTCTCCCTCCTCCCCCCCCCCCAAACGCTGCTTAGAGATCCCTAACTAAAAACCTGGATTGTGCTGACCAGAAATTCTGTCAGAACCAAGGATTGATGCGAGAAATTTTCTCACAAATGTACATCCATATGTCCTATCTGGAAACTGGCGCCATATTGATCAATCAATTATTCTTTTCCATGTTCCTTTCATTGCTTACAGACAATGGGGGAAGGGAGGAGGAGATACCACTTTTTCTGGTTTCAGGGCTTTGTACCTGTTGGCTTCCCCCTCTTAACCTGTAAAGTCCCTAATCTTCCCTCCAATTGGAAATCAGATGACCTAATCTTGTGTCCTAGTGAATCGTTTTCTTTTAATTGACCTTGATCATTTTTAATGCATTCCCCTGTATTTGGGGTCCAGTGCCGAGGCCTTCTAAGGAAGGGGTCTCGGCTCAGTTTGTGGGACAATTGGCGTGAATTGTTTAATAAACAATAGAATCAGAAGCTCAGACCTTTATTTCCTCAGTCACTTCAAGTCCGGGGTCCGTTTTTGTTTTAAGCCTGTGTCCTTAGCTCTGAGCAAAGGGGCCTGGTACCTAGTTAGTATTTAATAAACGTCTGTAATAGTAATTGGTTTTTATATAGGGTGTCCCAATCGTATCAGTGCATTTTAAAGCCTTAACAGTCTAGACTAGACTTTGTAACTCCATTCCCACATTAAGCTTCACAACAGCCCCATGAAGTGGATGCCGCAAGTATTGTTGTGAGGAAACTGAGAGAGGCAGAGGTGACACCACATGCCCAGGTTCTGAATTCAGTCTCTTTGACTTCACGGCCCCGGCTCTGTCTGACACCCTGGGCTGCTTTTAGAAAGAATACACTCCAATTTGTGCTTAATGCCATCCCCATAATGTGTATGTATGTATAGACAATTTGTTATCTAAAGCTTTGTTCTGTGTATTTGTATTATAACTAAAAGAAACTTTAAAAAACCTCATCCTTTGGCATCCAGATGATTTTGTAGCAAGAGCTCGTTTCTTGAAATGACAAAGATCAGGCATTTATTGGCTGTGCGAGACTGCCTCGTCTGTACCTCAGTTTACCCATCTGTCAATGCAGGGAGTTGGACCTGACGATCCAAGGCCCTTGCAGCCCTCGGAGCCTGAGGGTCTCCTCTGCTGGAGGAGGAAGGCATCGAGGGGCTCTCTCGTCACTCTCGGGTGGGGGTGGAGTCTGGGGAGAAGTCACACCATACCTGCCGTGGCTGGGCTGAACATGCTTTACTGATGTCTCAAAGGCCTGGTTTTTGACCGCAGGAGGGAGGCTGAGCAAGGACCAAACGGAGCCGCTTAAATTTGAAAAAACCAAACCAAAACCGCTTCCCTCGGGACTCTACCTCCAACCCTACTGGGGGGCTAGAGGGTGGCGGGGGTGCTCCAGTGGGCTTAGAATGTTTACATGGCAACAAGGCCAGGATGGAGGGTTCTAGCTTCCAGGTGTGGCGGTTAGGAATCAGCCAGCGGCGGGGTGGGAATACAGGGCAATGAGGTGGCCCAGTGGGACCAGAGGTGGGGAGACCCGACCAGTCTCTGACTGCAGACTCCGGCAAATCGCTTCAGCCTGCTCACCTCAGTTTCTTCGTCTGTAAAATAAGCTGGAGAAGGAAACGGGCAACGCCTCTGGTGTCTCTGACAAGGAAACCCAAAAAGGGGCACCAAGAGTGGGTCATGGCTGCCATCAGGCCTGTTTGGCCCAGAGATAAGACTGCTCAGAAAGCCCCTCTGACTTTCCCACGAATGTTGCCCAGTTTAAAAGACGGCTCTTTTATCCTCTTTCCCAAGAGAAAATGAGTCATGTTATATTCTTTCTTAGCAGGCTGCCCATCTTCCAATCCCGCACATCCCTAGCCAATTTTGGTATAGATTTCTTCTTTCCCATGTTTAAAGATTGGATTAAGACACATTCAGATAATTCCCAGCAGAACTTGGAGCTGAGTTGAAATTCCCTTTAACATCTAGGGATCGTGTTAACCAGGTAGATCACTCACTTCTGTCTGCTCATCTTTTAAATGAGGAATAAACCTAACTCACCACAAATGAATGTCAAGCATTTACAAGTTTAAGTCTATTGGATATGACCCTTCCTCCCTCCCTCCCTCCCTTCCCTCCTCCCTCCCCCCTTCCTTCCTTCCCCCCTCCTCCCCTTCCTTCCTTCCTTCCTTCCTTCCTTCCTTCCTTCCTTCCTTCCTTCCTTCCTTCCTCCCTCCTCCCTTCCTTCCTTCCCTCCCTCCCTCCCCTTCCTTCCTTCCTTCCTTCCTTCCTTCCTTCCTTCCTTCCTTCCTTCCTTCCTTCCTTCCTTCCTTCCTCCCTCCTCCCTCCTTCCCTCCCCCTCCTTCCTTCCTTCCTTCCTTCCCTCCCTCCTTCCTCCTCCCTCCTTCCTTCCTTCCTTCCTTCCCTCCCTCCTTCCTCCCTCCTCCTTCCTTCCTTCCTTCCTTCCCTCCCTCCCTCCCTCCCTCCCTCCTCTCCTCATTCCTTCCTTCCTTCCTTCCTTCCTTCCTTCCTTCCTTCCTTCCTTCCTTCCTTCCTTCCTTCCTTCCTTCCTTCCTTCCTTCCTTCCTTCCTTCCTTCCTTCCCTCCCTCCTTCCCTCCCCAATGCCATCACTGGTTCCCTTCTCCTTTTCTACTCCCATGAGAAAAGGGATTAACAAAGCCTTTGGAAGGATTACACAAACAAGCAAACAAAGCAAACTTTCCCATTAGCTTTGCCTCTGGGAAAGAGAAGAGACCTAATGCACTTTCCTAGGAGGCCCAGTGAGGAAGGAGGAGTCCCGGGCCCGGGCTGTGGGAGCCTGGGATCCCCCTCCCAGGGACTTGGGCCCCTCTGGGCCGGGCAGGCCTCCTCTGAGGAGCATCATAACCCAGCCCCCCCCCATGGGCTGCACGAAGCCTTTCAGAATGTGGGTGGGCTGCACACCCGTCCCTGCCTCAGGCCTGAGCTTTGCAGCCCGGTGCCAGTGGGCGCGAGAGGGGCAGAGCCACAAGGGAGAGAGCCCTTGGTGCAGCCGGACGTTCCCTGCGGGCTTTGCCCAGCCTGGCCCCTGCCATGGCCTGTTTCCTCCTCTCAGTCTCTGAAGCGCCGCTGCCATTCGAGGCTCAGGTCAAGGCCCACTTGTACGTGAGACGTTCCCTCTTACTCCCAGTTATCGCCCTCACCCGAATGTTGCTCTATTTCCTTTCCGTGAAGAAGGCGGCCGGTGGCCCAGTGGATACAGCCCTGAGTCCGACGCCAAGAAGACCTCAGTTCAAATCTACCCTCCGGCTCCCGGTCCTTGGCCCCGAGGAGGCCCCAAATAAGATCAGTATGAATTTTAATGGGGGGGGGCGCCTCAGGTTGGAGCTGGAGCGCCACAGGCCGACAGACGAGGGGGGCATCACTGCGGGCGCTGGGGAGTCGCCCAGAGCCGAGCCCGAGGTCTGGGCCGGAGAGGGGCGGCTGGGAGGGGCGCGGGGCGGGGGCGGGGGAGGCGAGGCCCGCACTCATCATGCGAACGAATGCCCAGCGGTCCCGAAGCTTTTGCCGGTCAGGGGGCGTGCGCGGGGCCCAGGCTCCCAGCTCCCCCCACGCCCGACAAATGGAGCTCGTCCGCCGTGGGAGAGCCCGGGCCGGCGGTCTCTCATTACCCGTGCCAGGAGGCCCAGGGCGCCCACGGGGGGGCTGCGGGGAGCCCAGGGCCCCGCGGGGTGCGAGGAAGAAAACAGGCAGCGGAAGCCGAGCCCTCCTCCCCTCGGAGTTTGCGCCAGGCGGAGATTATCCCATTTCTCAACTTCTTCTCGCGCATCCTCTCGGAGGAAGCCCAGGATGGCTCAGCGGCCCCTGGAGGACCATTGGAACCGGGGCCGTGCTTCTAGGCCCCCAGATCCGGGCCGAAAGGCCCCCGGGAGGAAGACGCTGAGTGCCCCACAAAACTAAGCCCCAGAGGCAGGATTCGCACTCAGGTCCTCTGTGGACAGAGCCCCAGTTCTTTCCGGTGCCTCATTCTACCGTCCTGGATCTGGGGGCACAAGTTCGAGTCCTTGGCCGTCCTGGCCCCCCTTGCCTGACGGTCACGGCCTCCAGCCCCCCATTTACGGGAGGACCCTGAGCTTTGAGTCGGGTCACACAGACCCTGCCCTCATTCCTGCCCCAGTTCTCCACTCCCTTCCCTGCAGAAGCTTCCAGCCTTTGCCTTCTTGGGAACGGGATGGGGGGGTCCCACTGGCAGGTGCCCACGCACGCACGGCGGCGCTTCCCGTGCCCGGGGGGATTCTCCTGCGCCCCCCACTAGCAGCGGACGTGGGAAAAGCGCTGGGGGAGGGGGGTGAAAAGTCTGAAGGCTCCTGAAGCAGTTGGGGGCCTTTCTCGTCTGAATCTGTGATCCTGCTACTAAGGCTGGCGCAGTAACCGCATCACGTCTGAGCCAGTTCAATGGAGCCCAATAAGACCCACAGCCACGCAAACGGGATCCTCCAGCATCCACGAGGGATGACAGGCGCGGTACCGCCTCATGAAGCGCCCAGGGAGGGAGGGCGGGAGCGCATCGGAGCAAAGGCCTTGGGGCAGCGCTGCTTCCGGAAGACCCGCCGGCCCAGAGGTGACGGACGGGAGGCCCCCGGACGGGACAGCCAGCCCCGAGTCTGTGGTTCTGACCCCGGCACTGTGGGAAGTGCGGAGGCCCCACGAGTAGGAGATTCACGATTGCGGGTGACCCGAAGGGCGGCGGAGGGGGCAGGCTGGGAGGGAGCCTTGGTCACCGAGGGGTGACTTGTAAGAAACAGCACAAAACCCGCGGGCAGGACCGAAGGCAGCTCCGTTATGTGTCGGTGGGAGGCTGATGCCCTCCCGGCCTCCGGCATAAAGTGTCTAAAGGAGGACCTGCCTTACTCAGGGGAGAATCCCCCGGGGGGGGGGGGCGGCAGCCACACTGAGGAGATGCCAGACTCAGCAACATAAGTCTCCGAATTTAATGACTCCCCCCCCCCCCAAGGCAGGACTAGGAAGAAGCGGGGAGGGATGAAATGGGAGGCAGAAGCTCCCTCCGGGTCAGGCTGCCCCGAAGGGGGGGGGCGCGTGGGGAGGCAGCGGGTCCCCCAGAATTGCAGAATTTCCAAAAAGGACGGAGAGCAGCCTGCCGCCGGGTCCTTATGGGGCACTGGGAGGGGCCGGGCAGCGGCCGGGGCCCTTTGGTGAGTCCCGACCCCGGGAACGAGGCGGGAAGGACGCTGCTCTCTCCTACCCGGGCCCGCCCGCCTCCCTCGCCCACCCTGGGAGCAAGAACCCTACCTCAGGCCGGCTCGGCTCCCGCCATCCTGCAGCCTCCCGGGCGCCCGGCGTCGTCCTGGGGGGGGGGGGCGGCCAGAGCCGGCCCTGCCCGGGCCCCCAGACTGGGAAACGAGACCCCAAAGCTTCTGCCCGGGAGCCCGGAGCCCGGGGGCGGGGGGAGAGAGACCACAGCCGGGGTGCGCGAGGAAGCGGCGGCTCTCCCCGGGGCTCGTTCCCACACGTTCCTTCCTGCCTCGCTCTAATTATACCCCGGCTGTCAGACAGCGGGAAGGGCAGCTGTAATCAGGGGCCTAGCGAAGGAGGCTCGGCCTTCTCCCCCGCGGCAGGGCCGGCAAAGAGGCCGGAGGGAGGCAGGGCCGGCAAAGAGGCCGGAGGGAGGCAGGGCCGGCAAAGAGGCCGGAGGGAGGCAGGGCGGCAAAGAGGCCGGAGGGAGGCAGGGCCGGCAAAGAGGCCGGAGGGAGGCAGGGCGGCAAAGATGCTGGAGGGCGACAGGGCGGCAAAGATGCTGGAGGGCAGGGGGGAGGCCGGAGGGAGGCAGGGCGGGCAAAGATGCTGGAGGGAGGAGGGAGGCAGGGCGGGCAAAGAGGCCGGAGGGAGGCAGGGCGGCAAAGAGGCCGGAGGGAGGCAGGGCGGCAAAGAGGCCGGAGGGAGGCAGGGCGGCAAAGATGCTGGAGGGCGGGGGGGTGGGGGGAGGCCGGAGCACGGCCCGAGGGCCGAGGGGTGAGTGAGCACGGCAGGGGAAATGGGTGAAGGGAGGCCTGGTCCGCGCCCACAGGCGCTTCCCGAGGCGGGAGAGGGAGGCCCTGGGGGAGAGCGCCTGGGGAACAGGCTACCCAGCCACGCGGCTCCCAGGCCAGACTAGGGAGGGATGGCAACTAGAAGGGGGGGGGGGCTCCGAGGGCCATCTCGTGAGCAGGGCCCTGGGGGGGGGGGGCGGGCAGCGAGAGCCGGGGCACCGGGAGTGAGCGCTGTGTCCCCGGGGGTGAGCTCTGTGTCCCCGGCTTCTAGCTCCGGTCTGAGCCGGCACAAGGTCGGGGATGCGCTGAACCGTTAGAACGTGAGAGAGATAAATATGGTGAATACGGAGAAAGCGGGAAGGCGGCTCTCGGCTGGGGACACAGAGGGAGGCAGGAGGAAAGCCGCGTGCACACGGCCACTGCGGAACCGACGTTAGCTGCACAGCAATCAAAGGGGACGGGGAAAAGAACATGGAGCTGGACCTAAGGAAGAGCAGGGAGAGGACCCTCCCCCACTCTTCACAGAGGTGTAGAATACCAGGTTTCTCGTCTTGTTTATTAGGTTTTGGTGATTTTGCCCTCTCCCTATTATTCATACACACACACACACACACACACACACACACACATAATACTTATTTGCCACCTTGTACTTAACAAGTGCAAGGAAATTAAAGAAAATTGTAATTAAAGAAAACTGCCTCCCTCAAGCAGTCTCTTGTCTAAGCATCTATATTTTTATCAAGGCTTTTTATTTTCAAAACATATGCCCAGGTAATTTTTCAACACTAACCCTTGTAAAACCTTGTGTTCCAATTCTCCCTCCCTTCCCCCCACCCCCTCCCCTAGATGGCAAGTGATCCAATATATGTCAAACATGATAGAAATATATGTTAAATCCAACATTTGCATACAGATTTATACGATTTTCTTGCACAAGAAAAATGAAATCAAACAGGAAACAAGTAAGAAAGAAAATAAAATGCAAGAGAACAAGAAGAGTGAAAATGCTATGTGTGAACCACCCTCAGTTCCCACAGTCCCAAGGGATCTATTTCCAACCCCAAAGTCATGGAATATAAGCAACTTAAGAAAAAGTATAGGATCACAGAGATCAACCTTTTTGTTTGACAAATGAGGCAACTGAGGTCAAGAGAGTGGAAAGTCTTGCCCAACATTTCACTAGCAACGAATAGCAGCACTGGGCTGCAATACCGATCCTCAGAGTTCCAATCCAGCATTCTTTTTACCACACCATATAGAACCACCTCCAGTATTACTCTTCCCCCAGAATGGACACTGTTTTCCGCTGGACCAAAGGGCTGCCATTTTGTTTAGTGTTAGTTCTAAATTAAGTTTTGTTTTTGGACCAGCGGATAAATTTATTATCCCATTATTATAAAAAACAACAACAACAACTCCTTGTTATAAGGACATTCTTTGTGAGGCAGGAGAGGGAGAAACATGGGAGCCATTCAGGAGATGTCAACATGAAAGATAGCAATGAGAACTCTCTTACCTGTTGATTTTGTCACAGGCTTGACAAGCAAGCTGGATGGAAAAGACTGACATACCTAGACCCCTTTTTTATTCTGTCTCAGATGAAGAAATTCTCATTTTCTTGGTTCAGAACAAAAAATTCTATTAAAAAATCACATGAACCCCTCAAAGGTAGGGGGAATTGTATCCCCGACCCCTGGGCAGCCAAGCCAGGCCCATAATCCTTGCTGATTGACTTATTGACCACAGGTAGGGATGTAGGAAAGACTTAAAAGTTTACTGGCAAGAAGATGACTCAGGGAGCAAGTGGCAGAAGCAGGCTTGGAATACGAGTCCTCCGGGCTCCCCGGCACTAAGTCCCCACTTTGGATGACCACAAGCCTCTCAGATTCAAGTACTTTAAGGCAACCTGCTTTGCAAGAATGAAAGCTCCTTGAATTGATTTCCAGTTCTCTTCTATTTCCTCCCTGTCTCTTCCCTGCATTGAGAGTGGAAAGCTGATTTCTAACTGTGCTGGTCAGCAGTTCTTAAGCTGACCTCCAAGTGTTGGCAACTGGCTTCAGAACTCCATGAAAATTAGCTCGGAAAACCCGATAAAAGATGGCGAGGAAGCTCTGACTCTGACAGTTGGAAAAGCCTTTAAGGTAGCCAAGGCTACCCCCCTGTCCCCACCTTGTGGTGCCCTTGATTATGCTGCTAGTAAGGAAAGCCCCGGTCTTGTAGCCAGATTTCAGATTCTGCCTCCAGCCTGAGATCTGGGATCCTGTGGCACAGCCAGCAGTGGGATGGGGCAGCTTGAGGACAATCTGGAACCAGACACAGAACCCTTAGGGTGGGACACAGCATCGGGGGGAGTTTTAGGAGCAATGAATCTGGAGATTCGCTTTGGAGGGCGGCCCCTCTAAGAAGGGCAAGAGAGGATGGTCCTTCCCAGCTTCCATGCTCAGAGCTAAGGTCTGGGTTCTTCCAGGGAAGAAGAATTGTTGATTCATGTCTTCCCCAGGCTGTGAGAGCAGCCAAGCCGCAAAGGGGGAGGTGCCCTCAGGGGCAGGTCTTCTTACTGCGTGGCCGTCGGGTCCATGTCCTGCAAGGACTCACAGGAGGCAGCAACGGATCAGCAAGCTCAGGATACAAAGAAAAAGGCTAAGAGGCCCTGCCCTCAAGGAACTTACATACAACCAGTGCGTACAGAGAGGCGCAAATGAGATACATACAAGAGTACATGGACACTCTTGGAAGCTCATTTTTTCAAGGCAAATATCACTTTTCTATTTGTTTTTTCAGTTAGCTTTGTACGACAATCCAAGGGGATCCAGCTTGGGAAGAAGAGACAAATGAGGAGAAGCGGGCTATGAAATATTAAAATCTGGTGGAACTAATTGGCCTTCTTCTCATTCTCTGCAGCCACTGTACCTCTGGGGCGCTGAGCCTTCCTGAAGCCCAGGGGGAGGGTTTAATTCCCCAGAAGAACGAGTGAGGAAAGAGGAGGACAAATGGAGCATCTACTTTTTAATCTTAAGCAGACTGGAGGGGGAGGGAGGAGGAAGCAATGGGCACATGTTTATATAGTTTTTCAGATTTTTTTCTTAGTAGATGAGCAGTAGGAGAAACCGATGGGAAAAATGTAATTTACAAAATCTTAGTCACATATACTAGAAAGAGCATCGAACGTGGAGTCCAAAGACATGGGTTCTAATGCTGCTCTGAAACCTGCTAGCAGGCTGACCCTTGAGGGGTCATTTGCTATCCCTGGGGAAGGTTTCTTGTTTTCAGAGATGGGGGTTGTAAAACTGATCTTTATTTTCTCTTCTAGAGTCTATGACATACAAGATGATATAAGGTGAATTCAATCATATACAAAGGTGCTAAGCACAGGGTAGGGCAAGATGGTGCAAAATAGTCATTTTCATTATAGAATTTGAAATTTCAGATTTGCATTTTATGTCCATTTTCCGTTATTCATTCAACACCTGCCGCAGCCTTTCACACTTGGTTTTTCACAGAATCCTAGAGTTGAAGAGCTTATTTAGTCAACGCTCATGCAAAGTGGAAAATTTCCCCATGATATCCCTTGACACAAAGTCACCCAGCACTTCCATTGAATGGGAAGCTCACTACTTTACTAGGTAGCCCCTTCTATTTGGGGTGAGTTCTTCCTGTTAGGAAGTCCCCCCACCCTTGGCTCCCTAGAAATCTGGCTCTAGACCATTTGTCCACTGCTGCCAGTTCCACCCTCTGGTGTTTTCACTAGAAGAAAGCCTGCCAAATGTCTGAACATGGTCATTTATTCTTTTATTCAACAGATTTTACTAAGCACCTACTATGGGCCAGTCACTGTCCCAGGTGCTAAGGGTACAAAGATTAGTGCTGTTTCCTCTGCCCCAAAAAGATGGCAGAGTATCTAGAGCACGGGCCCTGGGGTCAAGGAGATCTGATCAATCACTGTGTATCCATTCATACTTAATCTGTGTTGGCTCAGTTTCCTCATTATAAAATAGGATAATAGCCTCTACCTCTCAAGGTTGTTTTGAGGATCAAAAGAAATATCATATTGGTATCATATCATTGGTATATCATTTAACATGACACTTGAAATATAGTGTTAAATAAGTGCTTGTTTCCTGCCTTTTTTCCTCCTTTTGCTCTCCTTTCTTTCCTCCTTTCCTTTCTCCCTCCCTCCCCTTCTTTCCTCTCTTCCTCTCCTCCCTGCCTCCCTTCTTCCCTCCCTTTTTCCTCCCTTCTTTCCTTCCTTATTTTCATCCTTTTCCCTCTTCCTTCCTTCTAAGAGTTTTTGTTCTATTAGGGGTAGCATATACACTGAGAAATAAATACAAAATACATGCAAATCAATCTAAAAAAGGGGGGAAGCTGCCCATGTGGTAAACCTGGTGGGCTTTATCTGGCTATCACAGACTCTGCAACTCTTCTTATTCAGCCATTCCCCAGACGCCATGTTGAAGTACTTCACTATGATAGCGTTTGGCCTGGGGATGGGCCCCATTTATCAAGATCCCTCATCCGCTATGGCGGGCAGCCCTGGACCAGCCCTCCACAAGCTGGCTCATCCACTGCACAGCCCAGGGACACTGAGACTCCTTCCATCCGGGTGCTGCTTCTGGCACACAGGCTCCAACAGCATTAGCCTTTGTCTGACAAGCAAGTCACACACTGTTGACCAATATTGAGCTTCCGGCCACCCAGAACCCCAGGTCTTTGTCATATTAGCTGCCACGGCATATCTTGTCAGCACCCACGGCAATTCTTGGGTAAATACCAGAAATCCGCAGGATTTGAGGCAAAATCTCAGTGGAAGCCTGTTATTCACGGGGAAGTGCCCCAAAGGACTTAAAGAGATGGCATCCCAAGGGACGCGCCAGAGGTAACAGGGACGTCACTCGGTCGGGGGGACAAAAGCAAGAAGCCATGAAATGAGGAATGTTAAGGATGGTTGTCAAGAATCCAAGTTCATGTTCGAGAGAGAACATTTCACTTAAAGTAGGATGCTCAACAATGAGATGACCTGACGGACGGGATAAGATTTGCTTGCTCAGGACTTTGGTTTCGGACCAGCTGTTACCCGAATCTGGTCACGCCAACTGGAGAACCAAAACAGGTCTCTCAATACCATCTAACCATTGACTTAAGCACCTACTATGTGCCACAGATTTTGCTGGGTATTTGGGATATCATGACAAGATGAGAAACTGCTCCTGTCTTGGAAGAACTTAGACTCCTTTGTCTTTCTCTGTGTGGAATTGATTATTTTGACCCTAAAAGTCAGACTCCATTTATCTTTGCACTGTTTCACCTGCCTCATCTGACCTTGCATTTTAGTCCTTCAAGATCATTTGGACTCTGTGTCATGTGCAGATCTAATAAGCAACCTTTCAATCCTTCTTTTATGTTGACATGAATCCATCAACGATCATCCCTTACGATCCTATCCTGCCCATGTGCCGGCTCAGCGAAGCGTTGTCCATAAATATTAACTTATGCCTTCCTAGCCAATAGAGTCCAACTTGAGGGCTCATAACTGAAGGTAGGGGCCATGAAATCATGATTATCAATAAGTGTTTGATTTGTATACTAATTTTATACCCTAAATACCTGGGGTCATGTAAAAATTTCTCACGCAAAAACGGGTCATGAGGGGGAAAAGTTTAAGACTTCCTGGTCTAGAATATGCACTTAACAATACCCCATTTGTTTCTTCTTCCCTTGATACTTCCCCCAATATCCTAGTTTTTTGTACATCCTCCCCCCAACCTTCCACCAGGTTCATAAGTTTCCATTCAGACATACACCTTATGCAGCAATCTTCTCCCCTACACAAAAATGCATTAATTTAAAAAAGTCATACTCTGACCCTCCTCTCTACGAATTCCAGTCATGAGTTTCATTCACCCACCAGTGCTTGGCCATCACTCTGAGACTGTAATTATATCAAGTATTTAAGTCTTTTTCTTTGTTACTCCTACTTGGTGCCTTTGTAGAGAGATATTTGGGGCTGAAATTATTCCTTACTTATCCTCCCATTAATTTCCCCTGAGAATGTCTGATATCTCCTCAACTATCATTTATACCTACATTGCCCTTGTGGTCCTCCATAGTACCTAGTTTTATCTAGATCAGTGGTTCTCAAACTTTTGTTTTCAGTATCTTGATCCTATTAAAAATTATTGAGGATCTCTCCAAAGCGTTTTTGTTTATCTGGATTATATTTATAGACATTTACCATATTGGAAATAAAAATTATTTTTGAATTTGTAGACCCTCTAAAAGGTTTCAGAGATCCCCAGGATTCTCTAGACCATACTTTGAGAACCACTGATCTAGATAGTTTCTTCCCACCCTCTGAAAATTTACTCATAGGCCCTTTGGAATCAGATGTAGAAGTCTCTTCCCCATTGGACACAACTTGAAGCGGATCAATCTGGCTTGGGATGGGGTAATTCCCCACCAGGGTAGCCTTTAAGCAAAGCCCGGATGGTCCCATGACTGTAACAGCATGGAGGGGCTGCCTAGTCTGGATGGATTGCCTGGAACGCAAGACATTTGGGTTGGACTGGATGCCTTCCAGCTCTGAGATTCCCCCCTGTAGTGTTTGTAGTCATTATCCACAAAGGAGAAGAAGTGGGTGGTATTAACAACAGAGACCCCGGGATCTTGAAGGAATATATTTTGATCAAATAATAATGCCAATAAACAAGGTTTCTTTGGTTTTCCCTTTGCTTTGTACCTTGACGCAGGAAACAATTGTCATGTCTGAAGGGAAAGCCATGGGGCATTTTTACTTTTCTCTTTGCACCTGGCTGATCTCTGCCTACTCCCCCTTGTTACTGCATAAAGTCAAGAAGAGCAATGGAGCAGGAAAACTGAAACCCAGGTGTTCCCGAACCTTTCACAGTTGCCAAATATAGCTCCCAATAAGTGCGATCCTTGGGATGACTGGCCACCAGTTGTTTTAATTCTTCTGGGAAGATATGATGGGCTGCCTCCAGCTCATCCATCATGAATATGGCTGGCAGAAAGACATTGAAATTTGTGCAAAAGTCTTTTCCAACTTGTAATGGGCCATCAGCGTCTACAAGAATTACCTAGGCGGTTGAGTGGGTGGATTCCCCTGTTCGAGCACAAAGCCTTTCTGGAAATCTATAATTTGGAAGTAGGAAGAGTTGTTTCTATAATTCAGTCATGTTTGACTCTATGAGACCTCATAGACTTTTGTCCTTAAGGTTTTCTTGGCAAAGATACCGGACTCGCCATTTCTTTCGCCAATATTTCCCCATTTTATAGATAAAGAACTGAAGCAAATCAGGAGTAAGGGAACTGCCTGGGGTCACTTAGCTAGCAAATGTTGGAGGCTGGATTTGGACTCAGATAGTCTCAACTCCAAGTTCTGCTCTCTACTCCGTGTCAGCTAGCTGCCCCATACGGAAGTAGGTTAAATTGGTTTTAGGGAAATGTTAGCTTTTTTATCTACATTAGGAGGTCCCCAACCCCTTGCTTAATGGCCACTACTGGTGGGGATTGTCCCCTCTCTTTTGCCTTAGGGGCAGGACTCTTGTGCTCCAGTTCTATAGAATACAACCATGCTAACTGTAGGATGGCAACATGGCACCATGGTCCATGGCATTTCCAGCAGGGAGGGAAATGAATCTCTACCCTTTCAAACGCAACTCATACCATCCCTTCCATGAAGTCTTCCCCGATAACTCCCCTCTCCTGTTTCCTACCATGCTGATTTGAATGAGTTATTTAAAAGGTTTGGGTCTTGTTTTCCCTATTTCTCAAATGAGGGGGTTGAACTAGATGGCTTCTAAGGGAGAAAGAGTGGAAATAACAAAAGTTCTGGAGTCCATGGACCTGAGTTCAAATCCCACCTCAGGTACTTACTATACATCTAAGTCATTCTCTTTCCACGGACCACATCCATGACTGGGATGGAATACGACTGTGCTAAAAGAAACAACGAGCAGGCAGATTTCAGAGATGCCTGGAAATACTTCTAGGAACTGATGCAAAATGAAACAAGCAGAACTGGTTCACAGAACACAGCAACCCTGCACCATGAAGGACAGAACTCTGAACGACTTAAGTTATCTCAGCAACAGGACGATCCCAAAAGATTCATGATGGAGCACGGTATCTACCTGCGGAGAAAGAACTGACATTGTCTGAATATAGATGGAAGCATGCTGGTTTTCACTTTCTTTTTTATTATTCAATTCTTCTTGCAAAAAATGACTAATATGGAAATATTTTACATGTATAACCTAGATCTGATGACTTACTATGTCGGAGATGGGGAGAGAGGGAGGGAAGGAGGGATAGAATTTGGCACTTAAAATAAAAATGTTTAAAAATTTTTAACATGGGAGCAGCTAGATGATGCAGTGGATAGAGCACCAGCCCTGAAGTCAGGAGGACCTGAGTTCAAATCTGGATTCAGATACTTAACCCTTCTTGGCTGTGTGACCCTGGGCAAATCACGTAACCCCAATTGCCTCAAGAAAAAAATTAACATATAATTGGGGAAAAGTTTTTTTTTTTTTAAAAAAGAAGACCATGGTGTCCAACTCTATATCTATAGACCGAGAATATTTGTCATATAATATTACTTCTGCTTATACTCTAGACTCCACAAAACTGGGCATTCCATGAAAGCAAGTATCACGTCTTAGTTGAACAATGCAGATTCTAGCACAGTTCTTTGTCCACAAAAGGCACTTTAGGAAATGTAATAAATTCCATTCAAGACGTATCTATTAAGCCCTTGCAATGCAGACTGTGGGAGATACTGGCAGAAATTCAAAGACAAAAATGAAATCTCTCCTGTCCTCAACGAGCTTCTATTCTATTACTATTTATTCTGCTGAATGAATGGATATAAGACTATTTTGCTCTGAAATTCCCAAAATCCTTTGGGAAGGAGCCCAGAAGCAGCCAGGGACATGAAAAGTGATTAATAAATACTTGTTGAGGGGCAGCTACATGGCACAGCGGATAGAGCATCAGCCCTGAAGTCAGGAGGACCTGAGTTCAAATCTGGATTCAGATACTTAACCCTTCTTGGCTGTGTGACCCTGGGCAAATCACGTAACCCCAATTGCCTCAAGAAAAAAATTAACATATAATTGGGGAAAAGTTTTTTTTTTTTTTAAAAAAGAAGACCATGGTGTCCAACTCTATATCTATAGACCGAGAATATTTGTCATATAATATTACTTCTGCTTATACTCTAGACTCCACAAAACTGGGCATTCCATGAAAGCAAGTATCACGTCTTAGTTGAACAATGCAGATTCTAGCACAGTTCTTTGTCCACAAAAGGCACTTTAGGAAATGTAATAAATTCCATTCAAGACGTATCTATTAAGCCCTTGCAATGCAGACTGTGGGAGATACTGGCAGAAATTCAAAGACAAAAATGAAATCTCTCCTGTCCTCAACGAGCTTCTATTCTATTACTATTTATTCTGCTGAATGAATGGATATAAGACTATTTTGCTCTGAAATTCCCAGAATCCTTTGGGAAGGAGCCCAGAAGCAGCCAGGGACATGAAAAGTGATTAATAAATACTTGTTGAGGGGCAGCTACATGGCACAGCGGATAGAGCATCAGCCCTGAAGTCAGGAGGACCTGAGTTCAAATCTGGTCTCAGACACTTATACTTTCTAGCTGTGTGACCCTGGGCAAGTCACTTAATTCCAACTACCTCAGCAAATAAATAGATAGATAGATAGGCAGATAAATAAATAAATAAGTGCTTGTCAACTAATTGGCAATTCAAAAGTCACAGGCAAAACTCCTTTATTTGAACCTCAGCTCCCTCGTAGGCACATATGCCAGCTGATGTTAAAGTTTAAGATGAATTCACATCATTTCACAGTTATCAACATTTTCTAAGATAGCAGTGAATAGAATGCTGGGATTGGAATCAGGAAAACCTGAATTCGAATCCTGTCTCAAACTTTTAATAACTGTGTGATCCTGGAAAAGTCACAACCTCACTGACTCAGTTTCATTGTGTGTAAACTGAGTGCACCAGGTTTGGTGACTTCTAAGGCCCTTTCTCCCTCCATATCTATGATCCCATCAAATATCTATGGTGTGCCAGGCAATCTTCAATGTAAACTTACTGATTTGTTCTCTCTCTCATTAAAAAAAAATGCATGGTAATCTGGTCTCAGACACTTAAGGCTTCCTAGCTGTGTGACCCTGGGCAAGTCACTTAATCCCAATTGTCTCAGGAAAAAAAAATGCATGGTGACCAGTGCTTGAGAAGGTAGAGTAGTACTTAGTATTTTTTTTTAACCCATTAGGGCTTAGAAAGCCGTTTTCTGTTATCATGCTATCAAAAGGCTCTCAAACTCTGCATCCCCTTTCAATCCAGCAGTGTCTCTCTACTGAGTCTGTATCACAAAGACTCCATTAAAAAAGGGAAAGGGCCCGTGACTGCAAAAATGTGTGTAGCAGTTCTTTTTTTTGTAGAGGCAAGCAATTGGCAATTGAATGGCTGCCCATCAGCTGGAAAACGGCCGATACATGAATGAACATCCATTATACATGAATGTGATGGAATATGATTGTTCTGCAGGAAATGATGGCCAGGCTGATTTCAGAAAAGCCTGGAGAGATCTAGATGAACTGATGCCGAGGGAAGTGAGCAGAACCAGGAGATCATTGTACACAGCAACACCAAGATTACGCCATGATCGACTGTACTAGTTTAGCTCTTCTCAGTGATCCAAGACACTTCCAATAGGCTTGGGATGGAAAATGTCATCCACATCCACACAGAGAACTATAGAGACTGAATGCGGACCGAAGCATAGTATTTGTCTGTTGGTTTTCTTTTTATTTCCTTTGGTTTTTTTCCCTTTTGTTCTGATTTCTTTCTTGCACATGATAAATATGGAAATATGTTTTAAATGACTGTGCGTATTTACCCTATTTCAGGTTGTTTGCTTTCTGGAAGGAGGAGGAGGTAAGGGAAGAAGAGTGAAAAAAAATTTGGAACTTAAAATCTTATAAAAATGAATGTTGAAAAGTATCTTTACGTGCAATTGGAAAAATAAAATACAATTGAGGAGGAAAAAGCACTTTTTTGACAGCAGCCTGTAGTTCAAGGATGATTAGCTTCATTTTGCAGACGGGGAGACCGAAGCTCTTAAAGGTGGAGTGATTTATTCGGTGTCAGAAAACAGGAACACAATCTGGGATTCAAACAGAGATTTCCTGCTGCTGGATCCTCATACTACCCATCACCAACAAGAGATAGTGATGTTATGGACCAGATTGCCCTTGAATCCATGGTAGATTTCTCTAAAAATCCCACCAAGTAATGTCAAAAACTGAACAAGGAGAACACGAAGCAGAGTTCAAAACCCAAACCAAACCCAAACCCAAACCCTCCAAGATTTTGAAGGCACGTGAGTGTTTCTGTGTGCAACACAGATCCTGGGTATTCCAAGATTACCCATGTGCCCCCTTCTCCCCCTTCTATTCAGGACCTTAGCCAGAAGATGCTGATGACCCCCAGATCAGGCAAACACAAAAATACAAAACCCAAGCCCCATGGAAGAAGGGTCCCTGCTTATCTTTACCGCCAACAAAAGACGCAGGTAATTGCTTTTTTATCTCGGGGCTTTGAAGGGGAAGCCTAAAGCAGAAGCAAAGCTTGATATGGTGGCTTAAGTGGAAGGCGCCCAGATCTTTCCCTGTCTCTCCTTTCCCTGAGTACCAGGAGGGAAATAGCTTGACCTCCTCTGAGGGCAGAGAGAAGGACTGGGACGGCCAAGGGAAAACCTGAGCCTGGCGATTCCACCAGCTGACAGCTGGTCTTCAGGGACAAGTTCCAAATTGTTATAAAGTCTGCTCCAGGGGCTGTACCTAAGCAGGAGAGGCTGGGAAAGGCGGGCTATATTTTTGCCCAGAGATGGGAAGCCCCATGTCAAGATCCCAGCAACTCCATCAAACATCTTCCCGAAGGACTTGGAAGGAGGCAAAGTCCAGCCACAGAAGGCCCTGTGGACGACAAAGCCGGAGGCTCTGGATGCAGGAGGGAGGAGGGCAGGACTTGTGCTTTCATCCCCCGTCAGCGTCGCTTTGTGACATTTCTTCCCGGGCTGATCCTCAGATCCTCAGGCTCTGTCCTGGGAACTTTGAAAGCATTTTTGCTTCTCAGGTATATGTTCTCTATACGGGGGAGAAGGGCCTCCCATCACTTGTGAAGTTTTATAATTTCAAAACCACAGAATTTGTGGTTCGGAAGAAACTGCAGAGGAAATCAAGTCGTAGAACCACGGAGAGCTAAGGCTGGATCTCAGAGATCACCAGCTGGCACAGCCCATAACATGCTGGAATCAGACTTGGGGAGACTGGGCTTCAGATTTCACCTCTGACCCTTCCTCACAGGAACAGATCCCTTTGGGGAGCCTCAGCTTCTTTATCTATAGAATGGGTACAAGGAAAGGGCTAACAATGTAGAGGGGATGATCGATCTTTAAATCTAAGTATGATAACCTTAGGACTGATCTCCCCAGCTGATAGTTCAGCTCAGCCCTTGCCCCCTTCTAAAACATTACTTTGTATTTTTATGTTCATGAATGTACAATTGTTCATAAATTTAAGTGTGGAGGGGACTTCTGAAGCCAATTTAAAAAAAACCTAATTTTCCAGGTAAAGAAATTGAAACAGTGAGGGATTTTCCCAAGATTCCCCAGGTAGAAGGCCAGATCCGGGGATTAATGCTGGAATTCTTGCTCTTACTACAACTGTAAGCTCCTTGAAGATGGGGGCTGTTTTATTTTATCTTAGCATTCCCAACCCCCTCAATTTCAGGGGGCACATTTATGAATCCCTCACACCCTTCCCTACACAAGCTGAGTGTCACTCATCCCAACCAAGTGACTTCTAAATAGAACAAGAAAGCCTGACCAGTCGATGAATTATGAAATATTTAGTATGTTGATGGAAGGCATATTGCCAGCTGAAGCAACAAATGCCTTTGGCTGGTTGCCCAGAGGCTGTGAGCAAAATTAACTCTGAAGTTCGTTAAACTTTTGCAACCCAAGTCCACAAAGGGAAAAGACCAGAGTCCTCCTGGAGTCACTGAGCAGGGAAGGGAAGCAGCTCAGAAGAAGCCATTTTGCCCCCAAAGAGTCAAGTATTCTTTGTATGTCGCTTACTCGGGAGGAAAATGGGTGACTGGGAACAGCTGTTGGGTTTCCACAGCTGAAGAGGGCTGAGGTTTCCAAAGGTCAGGAAAGACATATACAGGCCTGGGATATGTGGAGGATGTACAACATAATCCTGTGTTATAGAAGGCAGAAATGCTCTATGGTCTAGCCATCTCTTCCACCAAGACAGGAAAACAAAATGGTAGCAGTATGGGAAAGACAAGGCAGCTGCTATAAATCACACCTCCACAATAATATTGTTAATAATAACGCCTGACATATTTATAGTGATTTACATCCATCATCCCATTGGAGTCTCACAAGAATCCCACGAGGAAGTTTCTATTATGAGGCCCATTTTTATTTTATTTTATTTTCTCAATAGGATTTCATTTTCCAAATACATGTAAAAATAGCTTTCAACATTCATTTTTGTAAAATTTTGTGTTCCAATTTTTTCCGTCTCTCTCTTACCGCCCGACTCCCCAAGACAGCAAGCAATCCGATATAGTTTATACATGTAAGATCCCTTTAAACGTATTTCCATACTTGTCATGTTGTGCAAGAAAAATCAGAACAAGAGAGAAAAACCATGAGAAATAAAAAGCAGACAAAAAAAGCAAAAAAGGTGAAAATACTACCCTTTGATCCACATTTAGTCTCCACAGTACTCTCTACGTCTGGATGGCATTTTCCATCCCAAGCCTATTGAAACTGTCTCGGATCCCTGTATTTCTGAGAAGAGCTATCATACCTGATCATCACACAACATTGCTGATGCTGTATATAATGTTCTCCTTATTCTGCTTGCTTCCCTCAGCATCAGTTCCTGTAAGTCTCTCCAGGCCTCTCCAAAATCATCCTGCTGATGATTTCTTACAGAACAATAATATTCCATAACATTCATATACCATAACTTATTCAGCCATTCCCCAACTTATGGGCATGCTCTCAGTTTCCAGTTCCTTGCCACTACAAAAAGGGCTGCCACAAACATTTTTTCCCTGCTTTTATGATCTCTTTGGCATACAGACCCAGTAGAGACACTATTGGATCAAAAGGTGTGCACAGTTTTGAAGCGTTTTGGTCATAGTTCTAAATTTCTCTCCAAAATGATGGGATCGTTTCACATTTCTACTAACAATGCATCAGTGCCCCAGTTTTCCCACATCCCCTCCAATATTTATCACAATTTTTTCCTGTCATCTTACCAATCTGAAAGATACAAAGTGGTACCTCAGCATTGTCTTCATTTGTATTTCTCTAATCAATAGTGACTTAGAATATTTTTCATATAATTCATATAATTATAAAATGGCTTTAATTTCTTCATCTGAAAATTGTTCATATTCTTTGACTATTTTTCAATTGGGAAATGATGTGTATCCTTATAAACTTGACTCAGTTCTCTTTTTGTATTAGAAATGAGGCCTTTATCAGAAATACTGGCTCTAAAATTTTCCCCTCAGCTTCCTGCTTCCCTTCTAATCTTGGCTGCATTGGTTTTGTTTGTGCAAAACCTTTTTAATTTAATGCAATAAAAATTATCCATTTGGCATTTTATAATGTTCTCTCCCATCATTTTATAATGACCCCTCCCGTTTCCACAGATCTAACAGGTAGACTATCTTTTGTTCTCCTAATTTGCTTATAGTATATAATCTATTAGCTCCTTTATGTGTAATCATGAGGCCATTTCAACCTTATCTTGGTATAGAATATTAGATATTGATCTCTGCCTAGTTTCTGTATTAGGCCCATTTTAGAAATCAGGAGGCTGAGATCCCAAGATTTTGTGACTTACCCAGCTAGTAAGTGTCAGAAGTAGGATCTGAACCCAGGGCTTCTTGGATCTGAGTTTGGCTATTGGGCTAAGTTACTTCCAGAAAAGGTATGTTAAAGTTCATTCTGAGTCTCCTCCAGAATGAATTAATAAGCATTTATCAAGCACCTACTAAGTTCCAAGCCCTGTACTGGGTGCTAGCCAAACAGAGGAGAAGATGACACAATCTTTGCCCTCAAGGAGCATGCATTCTTATGAAGGGAGACAACCCATAAGTGAGAGCTAAGCCTTAGGGAGATGAAAAGCCCCAGAAATTCTAGGGTGCGAGCCGAGCTGATGGGTTCCCTTCTGGACCAGCCATCCCAGCCAGGCTGGAGGGAAGAGTCGGATGACCCGGGAATCTCCAATTCCAAGCCTCCCGGAAAGATGAAAGAGCACCAGCCCTTGCCATCCGCTTGGCTGCTGTGCCTTCAGCATTCCCAGATCCCATGGCATTCTTTGATGTACAAAAATCTCTCTTTAGAAATATTTATTTTACATATTATTTTATTGATAAAGTACCTGTTATCAATAGTGTAATGGACAGATACAGGGCTGAAAGCTGTGGGTTCAGGTCCTGCTTCTGACAGACACTGGCTGTTTCATTTATTACTCTAGAAGGAACTGACTCCACTGGGAGGTCCCTAAATCAGTGCAGGATCAACCAGGTCAACAAGTGGGAGGTGGATACTCTGGACCTTATGCCAAAGCAGACAGGGAACAACAGGAAGGCCATTTCTACCAGAGTGTAACGTCCTGAGAGGGGATGACGGAAGCCTGAGTCACAGAGAGGATAGGCCGAGTTCAGGATGGAAAGGACTTTAGAGGGAAAAGAGCAGGGGTATTTTATCTACAAGCCACTTCTCCTACAGGGTCTTCTCAATCTGGCTGCTCCATGGAGAATGGGCTGGAGAGAGGAGAGACTGCACTAAAGCGTCCTGGGGGATGGAGGACAGACTCAAACCCACCCCTCACTTTCTGTCAGCCACCTCCCGCCTGGCTGCTCCATCCAGTGAGGATTCCCAGAGTCCTGGAAACTGCCTGCATTTCTGCCTCGAGGAAGATGCTTAGGGTATTTTAAATATATCTTGATATATCTTGACACTAAAAAATGGAACAAAATGTTAATAATAATAACACACACACACACTCCTAAAAAGCAAAGGATTTTTTTTTCATTTTCACTATTAATGAGTGACATTGAATGCATCTGTCTAGTTAACACACTTCTGAGAACGATAATTACAAACAGAGAAGGCAGATCTTTCTTTTGGTGACTCTACTTGAAAAAAAAAGGCATTTATTAAGGGTCTGCTGTATGCAAGCCACTATAAGTACTAGAGATAGGATTACAAACAGAAAGAAAGAAATTCTCTAGGGCAAGAAGGGAAGATGACATATAGAAGGGAGCTGATGGGGGGGGGGGGGTTGGCTGGGCCAAAGGTACCCACAAGCAGCTATAGTGGCAAAGGCCATAAAGTTAGAAAGCTGGGTTTCTCTGAATCCTCTCTTTTATCATCTAAATCACAATATTATCCCATTAAATCTATCATAATTTATTCAGCCATTCTCAAGTGATGAGCACCCCTTTGTTTTCCAATTCTTTGCCATCACAAAAGAGCTTCTATTAATATTTTTGTACATATGGGTCCTTTTCCTTTTTCTCTGATCTCTTCAGGATTTATGGGTCAAAGGTTCCACACAGTTAAATAATTTTTGCATGTTGTTCCAAATTGCTTTCCAAAATGGGTGGGCTGCTTCATAGATTCACCAAAAAGGATATTAAAGTACTGATTTTCCCACAGCCCCTTCAGCATTTGTCATTTCCATTTTTTTGATCATCGTAGACAATGTAATGTGTGAGAAATGGAATTTCAAAGTCATTTTAATTTATCTTTTTCTACTTATTAGTGATAACCTTTTTTATATGGCTATTGATGACTTGGATTTCTTCCCCTGAAAACTGTCCGTTCACATCTTTTGACCATTTATCATTTGCCCTCTCCCTATTTACATGCTTAACTAGACTCTTGCAAATGAGTCACCATGATTTATTAATGAAGATGTGTCTAAAGGATGTTCCCTTGTCCCATTCCCCAAGGCTTTGAGCTGTTATTCTATTACAAGCAAATAGGAAGACGTTCTTTGCCCTCAAAGAGTTTACCTTCTAACAGGGAGAGACAACATGTGTTCTATAATTCACAGCTCCCCAGAAATGGAAGGAAGCCGAGCCATGACATGACTGCGAGCATCTGCTCCACAGGAAAAGGCCGGACCAATCCCTTGTGCATCAGTGATCGGTTCATGAGCAGAACCAAGAGAGCCATTTGCACGGTGACTCCGGGAATGGCTTTGTTCCCGGGATGGATGATACCTTACAACCGGGAGATTAAATAAAGGGGACTGGAGCGAACTACCAGGTCCCAGAAGGGTCTCACAATGGCGTCCATTTCCATGGCTCCCTGAAGGTTACAAAGATCCCTTTCACAATAACTGGATGGAGCAGGTGCCCTAAGCAGCATTATCCCCATTTTCCAGGGGAGGAACTGAGATTGAGAGGACCTGCCCATGATCACTCACTGAGCCTCAGAGCATCAAAATTCAAGACCATCCTTCCTGATTCTCAGCTTCCTCCAGGACCGGCTTCTCTAACAGAGGAAATCTCACCTGCATCTTAAGTTAGCTGTGAGGGCTTCAGCTCAGTGAGGTGCTGCCTGTGACCGTGGGGAGGGTCAGGGACCAAAGCTGAGCCCCATCCGACCTCGGTGTCTCTAGCTCAGGGCCAGGCTGGCTCATTCATTTTCAGGACTCATCCCACTGTTTAAACCCAGTTAATTAAGCTCCATTCGGCTCTGGTCTGGGGCAGTGCAGGGTGAAATTAGCCTCGCACCGCCATGCCTCCTCCCCCGAATGGTCGGGCGCACCTTGGGAGTCACCCGATGCTTGGTCCGGGAGAGAAATCATATTTCACAGAGGAATAACTGCATCTGCCGGAGTCGATTTCGCATTTCAATCTGCCGTGACACTGGGGCAAAATTAGGGCGGATTGGTGGATTCTGTGGAGTTGTGGACTGGGGCTTCCAGATGTGCCCAGGGCTGATGGGAGGGAGAGCGAGCTGAGCCTCCGATCTTCTGCCCAGGATGCCATCCAAACCAAGGAACTGACTCCGTCTCTATCATCTGTCCTCCTTCTGTCCCCTCCTCCGCCACTGTCCCAGGGCAAACCCTTCTCAAACCTCTGAAGGACCTTTTCATTAGCCTCCGTGCTCCAGTCTCCCCCTCTCCCATCCTTCTTCCACAAGCTGCCAGCATGTCCTGCCTGAAGCCCCTTGCCTTCTGCCACCATCCCTCCTCCCCTCAGGCTTCTGGTACCCCTGGCTCCCTCACAGCATCAGGGCTATCTTGTAGGGAAACCTCTGGTTCCTCTCTCTTGGGATCCTTCTGCATCCAGATTGTTCCCTCCCAGGACAATGAGAAGAATTCCTTTGTAAAGGAGATCATTTCTTTTTTTTTCTTTCTATCTCCATCATCCAACAGTGCCTGGATTTAGCAGCCATTTAACCAACATCTGTGGGATTGAGCTGACACATCCAGTGACCAAAAGGCATAACTGCTGGCTTGGTGTATGCTCACACTTGATCTGAGGGTCCCTCACCCCACAAGGTGGGGGCATTTCCCTGGCAATCTTACAGAGAGGGTGGAAAGGGGGCGCAAGTGTGGGCATGAGGGGCACAGTCACAGGAGCTGCTGCTATACCAGAAGTCACCAGAGCCACCACCCCGTTCAGGGAGGACGTTTACACTTCCTCCTCCTGCTTATCAAGGCAAGACATTTTCAGCCTTTTTTTTTTTCCTAGCGACAAACTAGAGAAATGATCCTTGAAATTCTATTACGAGGAGGAATTTTCCTTCATTGCTTATTTTGATATAATTTCAATAAATGTACAGTAGGTGAAATTATTCCCCCATTTCATCCTAGTTCTGAAAATGAAATCCAATTTATGAAGCAGGCAGTGGAAATCCAGCTGAGCACACCACACTGACAGGCCCGACAGAGATATTAACTGCCAACTCCAAGACTATGTTTCCCCAGTATTTTTCCCCCTTCTTGGGGCAAGAGTAGATTTTAATTCCCATCTAATGAGAAGCCTCATTGATCTTTTAAATCCTAATCAATAATTGCAGCCTGAAAGCCCAATTTTTTTCCTATCACTTTCATGACCTTTCAAAGAAGGTTCGAAAGAATCAGAGCTAGACAAAGCTGTCTGATACAGCTCAGAGGATTCGGGATAGATTCTGGGCTTGCCATCCCCCCCATATGTCCAGGCAGCTTCCTTGAGGTAATCAAAATAAAAAAGCAATCAACCAATCGGCAAGTATTTACTTAATGCTACTCTGTGCCAGGCACTGTGGTGGCTGCCAGGGATGCGGGCAGGGAAGGAAAGAGGTCCTGCTCTCAAAAAGCTTACATTTTGTAACGTGTCTGTGTCCTAGAATGGAAGGACCATCGTACTGTATTTTTTAATATTTTGTTTGTGTGAATAGCTGCTACCCAGTAGAATAGAATAGACATAAAAGCGGGGATTACCTTGCTTTTGTATTCTTATCCTCCAGATGGTATGTCTAGAACAGGTTTTATATACTGGTTATAAAACCATTTGTGATCATTGTCTCCTTTGATGTCTACAATCTCCCTATGTGGGGGGAAGGCAGGAATCTTGTTATTTCTTTCCTATAGATAAAAAGTGAACAGGTGAAATGAGCTGCATGGAATCACAAAGCAAATGAGTAGGAAAGCCAGGACACAAACCTCCAACTTTTACTGTCAAACGATTGACCTCTGTCTTCCTTTCTCAAGAAGCTAAACTCTTCTGAACTTTGACATCCTGCCTCCTCTTCCCCATTTTCATTTTCAACTTCCTTCATTTGTTGTCTTCTCCATTAGAAAGTAAGGTCTTTTAGGGCAAGAATCCTCCCTCTGTCTGTCTGTCTCTGTCTCTCTCTCTTTTTCCCCTTTATTATTATTTATATTCCCAGTATCTAGGGCCATTGCCAATCATCCTGACTTATGTCTTGCCACCAGACCCTGATGACTCTGGAGCTGTGGAGGAGAGAGGGAAGCTGATGACTTTGCAAAACACTTACATCCAATTCAATTACAAGTCAAGTCATCACCTTCCTGATGTCATTAATCCTTTTTGAGAATGAAAAATGAACAACTACAACAACAACAACAGCCTCCCTTTCCTAGATCCAGGGAATCCCTCTCCTCTATGCAATCCATCCACAGAGTCAAGGTGTTATGACTAAAGTATGGTTCTAGCCACATCATTCCCCTCCTCAAAGAATTGCAGTGGCTTCCCTAGTGATTGTAAGATAAAATAAAACCTTTCTGGTCAGTATTTAACCCTTTTCAGAACTTATACCAACCTACCTTTCCCCAGTGACAATCACTCATCCTCATTTATTTAACATCCTAGCAAAACTGGCCTGCATTTGATCTCTTCCTCTATAACAATCCATCATCTCTCTTCTGGCCTTTTACAGACTATGTCATGCCTAGAAGGCATTTCCTCCTCACTTCCCACTAAGGAACCATTAACTTTCTCCAAAGCATAATTCAAATGTAATTTCCCACTAATCCCAAAGAGACTTTTGCTAATCCCCCAACTACTGATCTCTGTGGCTGAGATTCCACCGACATTTTTTCAGGATCAAAAGAACTCCTCTGATAGCTTTTTTTCTTTTAAAATAAGCTTTATGAGGTATCTACTGTTTCTTACATGACTATAGTATCCCATGTGTTCTTCCCCTTTCCCTTCCCCTCCCTTTTGACAAATAGAATTTTTAGTTGGGAAAAAAGGCAATAGAATTGCAATGTTTAACACATGGGGAGGCAGGTTAGAGATACCTTCTCATTTCTCTTAGTTGAGTTCTCTTTTTGATTCTTTGATCTGTTATTCTTTCCATTTATATTGTTATAGTTACTGTGTAGATTGCTCTCTTGACTCTGCTTGCTCCATTCTGCATCTGTTCATGTAGATCTTTCCAGGCTTCTCTCTATTCATCCCACACATCATTTCTTAGGGCACAGTCGTATGAATGAACTACAATATCTTTAGCCATTCCCCAATTGATGGGCATCTACTTTGTTTCCAATTCTTAGTTAAAACAATAAGCTCAAGTATTTTGAAGTATATGGGCATTTGCAGGGGTTTTGCTAAGGAAGCCCCATGGATAGTCTGGTCTATAGGCACACAAGTTGGATGATTAAATGATTGAAAAAACAATAAACACACGTACACATATAGTATATCAATATTAGATATTATATTATATATCTCTCATACATGCATCACTGTACACAGTGCCTGGCCTGGAGTACATGCCTAAAGTGCTTATGGAATTGAAAGGAATGGCCCCAAGTGGGCACAGCTATAGCAGGTCAAAGTTTGGCCCTGTCTAGCAAAACTCTGGCCTGGAAATCTTGTTCTAACCATCCAACAGCCTATTGTATTCTGATGGACATTGATACAGTGGTACAGGAACAATTAAATGAAGCAGATACTGGCTTAAAAAACCTCAGTGGGGAGAGACGCTGCTTGATATGTCTCTATTGAGTTGGAAAAAAGTAGTAAAAGGAATATAGCCTTTGACTTCAGTGGCAGACCAGAAGGTCTGTGATAGGTACAGGTAAGTCACAGAACATCACTAAAGTTCACTCACACCCAAGAAGTAGCAAAAGAATATCATATGGAAGTGGATTGCTTTGACAAAGAGACCTAATTCAGTTTCAACTGATCAATGATGGACAGAAGCAGCTACACCCAAAGAAAAAAACACTGGGAAATGAATGTAAACTGTTTGCATTTTTGTTTTTCTTCCCGGGTTATTTTTACCTTCTGAATCCAATTCTCCCTGTGCAACAAGAAAACTGTTTGGATCTGCACACATACATTGTATCTAGGATATACCAGGACATATTCAACATGTATAGGACTGCTTGCCATCTAGGGGAGGGGGTGGAGGGTGGGAGGGAAAAATCGGAACAGAAGTGAGTGCAAGAGATAATGCTGTAAAAAAATTACCCTGGCATGGATTCTGTCAATAAAAAGTTACTATAATAATTTTTAAAAAGGGAAAAAAAAAGAATATCATGAAACCAAGTGCCAATGTTTATATAGGGTAATGTACCCAGGGAGAACCCCAGAGCAATTCCATGAGATGGGTACTACTGGCATTCCCATTAAATGAGGTCACATCGTCACATCGGTAAGGTGCTTACTACAGGGTTTGGCACATAATAGGCACTTAAGAAATGCTTCCTTCCTTCACCATTTTGATTTAGCAGATAAAAGAAATGAAATTCAGATCAGTGAGCTGACATCCAAGATCACTCACCATTTATTTAGTGTCTACTGTAAGTCAGGAATTGTGCTAAGTGATGGAGATGCAGAGAAAGAGAGAGAAAGAGAGAAAGGAAGAAAGGAAGAAAGAAAGAAAGGAAGGAAGGAAGAAAGGAAGGAAGGAAGGGAGGGAGGGAGGGAGGGAGGGAGGGAGGGAGGAAGGAAGGAAGGAAGGAAGGAAGGAAGGAAGGAAGGAAGGAAGGAAAGAAGGAAGGAAGGAAGGAAGGAAGGAAGGAAGGAAGGAAGGAAGGAAGGAAGAAAGAAAGAAAAATGAAGGAAAAAGGAAGAAAGAAGGACGAAGGGAGGGAAGGAGGAAGGAAGGAAGGAGAAAGAAAGAAAGAAGGAAGGAAAGAAAGAAGGAGGGATGGAGGGAAGAAAGAAAGAAAAAAAGAAAGACAAAGAAAGAGAGAGTCCCTACTCTCAATGAGCTTACAATCTAATGGAGGAGACATCATGCAAACAAACTTGTATAAACAAGATTTTTACAGGGAAGGCACTAGAATTATGAAAGATTGAGGAAGACTTTCTGTAGAAGGTAAGATTTCAGACTCAGGAGCAAGGCTACTGCTGGCATGAGGTAATGGGGGCCTGCACCAGGGCAGGGTCAGAGAAGAGAAGGGGGTGTCTTGGAGAGATGTAGAGGTGAAATCGACAGGTTTTGGTGCCACTTTGGATGTGGGGGGGGAGGGTGAGACAGAGGGAAGAATCCAGGATGACTCCTACAGTGTGAGCCTGAGAGGGCTGGGATGGTTGTATAAGTTACATATTTAGTGAATGTCAAAGGTGGGATGCAATCAGATCTTCCTCACTCCAATAATTATTATTCACATTATTGAGCACTTTAAGTCCTTTCCAAATATTCTCTCACTCGATCCCCATAATAACCCTAGGAGATGGGTACAATATCCCATCTTAAGGATGAGTAAACTGAGAAAGACAGAGCTTAAATAACTGTTCAGATTCACATCGCTAGTAACTGTCAAAGGCAGGATTTGAACTCAGATCTTCTCGACTCTCGGTCTAACACTCTCCATAGCGCTATCTAGCTGCCTGTTAGGTAAGCTCTGTCACCACACTGCCTGTGACATCTCATATATATGACTAAGAAGGAGATGCTTCATGCATCCAGGAAAGGGACAAAGGCCGGCCTGCAGGCTGCGCTGGTACTCTGACCTTGAGCCGTCACCTCAGCCCATTCAGCCTCAGTTTCAGGCAGATGTCCTCTAAGGTTCCCCCCGGCTCTGAACTGTGCACCCAGGAAAGACCCAGAGCAACGAGTTCAGCACCTTGGACAGCTCTCCTATGGCAGTGCGAGAAGGGCTTGGACTGCTCGGGGCTTCCCAGGGGGGCACCCGAGGTCTCCTGGGGCATCCAGCATGAACATGCCGGGTACGATAACGGGGGGAGTAAATGTGACCACGCTGGGAATCCGCAGCAGCTCTGGCTGGCCACGGCCTTGGCTGCCACACGGCGGGTTCTTTGTCCAGGACACTGGAGACCGGAAGAGAAGCTAATTGATGCCTTAAAAAGGGCTGGTCCCGATACCGCGACATACTGGAAAGAATGGAGGAACTGGTTCAAATGCTGCCGGACACTCATTTTCTAAGAGACTCTGGCCAAGTAAAACTTTGCTCTCAGGTCTCAGTTTCTTCCTCTCTCATTCTAATGGGAGGATGGGACTGGTCGGCTCAGCATCTATTACTATAGGACTCCTAGGGGCCTCTCCTGCTTTACACGTCTCTAAATCTGTAACTGCTTCGCTCCATGGACCGAGAGGAGGTAGAGTTAGAGCTGAGAGGTCACTTTGTTCCACCCACCCCTCCATGGGTACTCCTGCTCCAGAGGAGCAGACGGCCATTTTGTCATGCTCATGCCCCAGCTGCCTGCCTGGGCCTGAGACACTTCCCCCTTCTCCCTCAGCAGGGCCCTGCCCGAGTGTCCTGCCCATCACCACCTGGCCCCCATGAGTCCCTGGATTCCCAGCTCAGTCCCCTTCCTCTCCCTTTCTATCAAGCTCTAAAATCACACATTTCCTCCTCTCTCTCTTGTCTGTGCATTGTTTGTATCTTGTTTCTGTCATTAGACCATAAACACCAGAGATTAGTAGGATTTTGGTTTAGATTTGGGGGGGAGGGAGGAAGGGAGACTTTTGTTTCCCTGATGCTTAATTAATGCTTGTTGTCTGACTAAGGTTTAGGGAGACTAAGGATAAACAAGGTTAGAAATGGGATTTGAACTTCTCACTCCAAGTCTAGGAGTCCTTTCACTCTGCCAGCCTGGCTCTTTTATCTTCCCATTTCATAGATTAACAAATTGAGGCCCAAAGGCTTGAAGTCACACAGGGAATAGGAACTATAGCAGAGATTCAAACGCAGGTTCTTTGATTCCTAATAAGTTCTCTTCCTTCTCAAAGATGCTGCTTTTCTATCCTTTCTTATGGAAACGTCCTCCCTCCCTCAGCCCTGACTAGAAAGAGTCAAGACATCCCCTCATTCTCTCTTGTGCTTTGCCTCCTGGCCTATTAGTGAAGAATTATCCCCCAAACCCTCCATCAGTTTGATCTCCAGCAGATAATGGGCCTCGTCAGGCAGCAGCCAAAACAAACGTGCCGCTCTTAGCCAGGGGGGTCAGAAGCACTAAAAATCAAGGGAAGGGGAGACAACCCTTCAGAAACCGCTGAAGGCCGGGTCATCCTGGGAGAGAGCTCAGGATGCCCCAGGAGCTCTGGATTTGCAAGCAGAGGCCTGAGTTCCAATGCTGCTTCCCTGCTTATGTGATCTCTGGGTGCTTTAAAAGCACAAAGGAGGCTCCCTGGGCCTCAGTTCCCTCAGCTGTAAAGGGAGGAAGCTGAACTAGCTGGTCTCTGAGCTCCCTTAACTAAGGAACTGGGGAGTGGGACCCAGGGTCCTGCGGCGAAAGGGTGGCTCGTGCGCCCTCCCTCTGCCTTCCCGAGAAGGCTCGGGTGGCTCTCGTTGGTAACCCGTGGACATTCACCCAGCCTCTCCCCCAGGGAATGGGGCAAGTGGAATTCCTCAGCCCCTGGGTGATTCCATGGTGATGAGGCTGCAGCAAGCCGAGCTTCCTGGAACACTCCTGATCACAGAGGATACCGTGGGTGGGAAATTGGAGGCAATTATGTTGGATCATGGCTACAGACAGTTCTGCAGAATTCATTAAAAGCTCCTCTCAAAAGAGGATCAGAGGATCCGGGGGCTTTGATGCCAAAGGCAAGTTTTTCCTCCCTTCCTCACCCTTCCCCCCCTCCCCAAGCCTGGAGTCCAGGGGGAATTGAATGCAATGGTCACCCCAGATGATGACAGGTCAAAGAAATGGTCTGATCTGGGGAGTGCAAAGAATAGCTAATTAAATCAGGGCAGAAGAAAGAGCAGGAGGGGGAAGGGAAGGGAGAGGCAAAGGGGAAGAGGGGAAAGAAGAGGAGGAGAAGGAAAAGGAGGGGAGGGGAAGAAAGAGGAGGGGCAGGAGGAGGGAGAAGAAGAGAGAAGAGAGGGGCAAGGATCGGGGAGAGGAGAGGAAGAAAGAGAAGGAAAAGGAGGAGGAGGGGGGAAAGGAGGAGGTGGGAAGAGGAAAAAGAAGGAGGGGAAGATGAGGAGATGAGGTAAGTGGGAAAGAAGGAAAAGGAGGGGGAAGAGAAGGAAGAGGAAGGAGAGAAGGAGGGATAAGAAAAGAAGAGAAGGGAGGAGCAAAAAGAGGGAAAGGAGAGGAAGAAAGAGAAGGAAAATGAAGAGGGGAAGGAGGAGGTAGGAAGAGGAAGAGGAGAAGGAAGTGGAAAAGAAAAAAAGAAGGGAGAGGGGAAGGAAGAGGAGGGATAAGGGGAGAAAAAGGTGAAGGAAAGGGAGGAGGAGGAAAGGGAGAGAGGACAAAGAGAAAAAAGCTTCAGTAAACTGAGAGTCAGAAGCCGACCAGCAGGCGAACTCGTACATTTTAGCTCCAAAGAGGAAAGAAAACTGGCAGATCCACCCTCCTGACATCGTGTTTCCCTGCCTCCAGCCCCCCACTGCTAGTCTGCTAACGGCCTCTATCAACACTTAGCAAAAGCATCGACCTGGGGAGAGCCCAGCTCAGAGGAGGCGACTTTGCATGTCAACTTTGAAGCTGAGTGAGAAAGAAACCCTACTGCGAGCTGAATGAGGGAAGCAAGATCAGGGCCCTGGAAGCTTTGACAATTAGGAAGCGAATGATGAGAGGGGGAGAGAAAAGAAGGGAGAGCTCTTTCCGAAGGCAAGGGAGCGCCGAGCTCCTCTGAGGACCCAGGCTGGATGGAACTGCTGTCAGAGCCACAGGAGCCTGGGGATGGCAGCCTGTTCCTGAGGAGCCTCGGGTCCTCCAGATGTGAGAGGAAAGCTGGTGCAGGAGCTCCCTGCCTTCTCCAGGAGGGAGCCGCGTCACACACATCCCTGAGGCAGAAGGACTGAGGAGGTGTGCTCCTCATAGCCCTTTTTTTTAAAAAGAAGTGGAGTCCAGGAGTGTGGGGGTCCACAGGTAATCCCTGTTTCCTGAAGGGGCAACACTGCTCTCTACATGGGCTAGGTCATCCATGCAGTGACTTTAGAACAGAATATTGCACTCTGTATAGATAAGATCCGTAAATGTAAAAAGGGAGAGAAAGCAAATGGGGGGAGGAAGGAGGAAGGAAAGGAAGAGATGAGTAAGGAAGGGAAGAGGGGGAGAAGAAAGAGAGGGAGGAGAGAGAAAGGAAAGGGAAGAGGAAGGGAGGAAAGAAGAAAAAGGGAAGAAGGGAGGAAAGGAAGGAAAGAGAAAAGAAGGAAGGGAAGGAGAAAAGGAAGAAATTAGGGGGGAAAGGAAGGGAGAAGGGAGGAAGGGGAAAAAGAAGGAAGAAAGGCAAGAGGAAGGGAAGAAGAGAGGGAGCGAAGAGGAAGAGAAGAGAGGGAAAAGAAAAGAAAGGAAAGAGAAAGGGAGGGTGGTTGTTTAAGTCTTTTTTCAAGACCAAGTTTGCTGCATACTTGTTATCTTCACCCTTGTTTGCCGCAAGAAGGAAAATGAAGGTCTGGGCCTGGCGATGTTAGATGACAGAAACCATGGCAACCTCCTCAATGTACTGGAAGAGACAGCATTGTTCTCTATTGTAAGGCGGGGATCCCGCCTCCCCCATTTGATTTTCCCTTTCACTCTGGCAGAGCACAATTGCTACATGGCTCCATGCTCATCATCACCTTCCCCACAGTAGTCGCTAGTTGGAGGAGCTGCGATTTCCTTGATGGGGTCTGTTCATTTCCCAAACAAATCAGACTCCTCTTCAACTTAGGCTACAGACTTTCAAGTCTCCATATTCAAAAATCCCCCTGGTCCTTACCTTTTCCCCAACTGATTACACATTATTCCCCTCTCCCTCTCTACATCCCAGCCCCACTGGTTATTTCTTCCTATTAAAAAATGCCAAGTCACCCCCTGCCTCCGTGCCACTGACTGGTCGTTTCCCAGACTTGCTTGCAGGGCTCTCCGTCCCTAATTCCCTCTTTTGGAATTCTTGTCCTTTTGAAGACTTCTGGGTCTCTCTGCAGATTTAGGTGCCGTGTCTCCCACAGGGCTTTCCCTAATGCCCCCCACCCATGATTCTATCAGTGCATATCGTGTGTGCTCCCCCAACAGAATGGAAGCTCTTAGAAGGGCAGCCATGTTTTTCTCCAACATCTGGCACTGCTTTCTCTCTGTCCTGGGTGTTTGGCTTAAAGTAAATATTTAACAAATGCTTTATTCATCTGTTCATCCCATAACCTCCACACTCCAAGGAATCCTGCCCAGCACCGGCAGGAAGATGCCCCTGTAGTGTCTCACTTAGCCATGGGACAAGTGTTGGTATTGGGACTTCTCCAAGGCAAATTTTGGTGGCAGTGCCTTGAGCATGGACTAATCCCACTGGGAAAAGGAAGGTAACCTCCACCTACGTCCCGATGGAGCCTCTTGGGGCTGCTGAGGGGCTTCCCCGCCCGATGGGAACCTCCTCTCCCACTCAGAAATCCGACACTAGGGTAGTTAAAAGTATGAATCAAATGTTTGAACAAAGAGGAATCGGAAAACAACAAGCCAGTTAAAGCCCAAATTTCATGCCTCCCTTGAAGGAGCAGCAGCTAAAACCCAGGCCCTCTTTGATATCTCCCCTTTGCTGCCATCAAATGCCCCCAAGAGAAATGTCATCCCCACCGGCCTGCGTGGAAGTGCTCAGGGAGCTAAATCACCGGTGACACAGCTGGAAGCAGCTGGAGCTGAGAGCACTGGGGAGGGAGGGGGGGCCACAAATATCTACCTGAATCTTAGGTAGACATGAGTGCTGGGTGAGTCTATTAACCTACACGTGCCCTCGTTAACTCTCTGAGAGGCGATCAGTGCTGATCCCCACTGGGAGAGGACACCCCCCAGAAGAGCCCATGAGTAGGAGGCGAAACTTGAACTCAGGCCTTCGGGCCTCAGAGCCAGCTTTCCAGCCACTGTTCGGGGTCCCTTCCCCCATCAAACTTGGACCTCAGGAATTCCTCCTGCAGCTAAAGGAGCAGGGAAAGTGCAGGGTAAACCTTGGCAAGGACACAGAGATTATCTAAGGGCCTTCGGGGCTTTCCCACAGGTGGGGCCAGACTCCTTATGCTAATGACCCTGAAACCAGAACAGGTAGAGACCTGGATGGGGGAGGGCCCCAAACGCATCCGGGATCAGGGGAAGGTACAGGGAGGGCTCAGGGGGCTCAGGGGGACACCGGAGCTTTCCTCAAGAAAGCCCGTCTGTCCTGTGGGAAGGAAATCAGACTCGTTCACCTGGGCCCCAGGGAGCAGAAACAAGAGGTTTCAAATGAATGGAAGGAAAAATCCTCGTGACTATTTGGGCTGTTCCAACGGGGGATGGGCTGCTTTGGGAGAGGGGCACCCCCTCCCGGGGTTCTGGGGGCGAGGGCTGATGGCCTCCTTTGGGGAACTGGCGGGCTGGTAGGTGCAAAGCATAAAGACAACAAGAAGTCGGCTAGTCCCAGGCCTTCCTTTTACAAATGGGGAAACCAAGGCTCGAGGGGACCCTGACAAGGTGACTTCTTACCCCGCGCTGTTTCTATGGCCTGTCTACTTCAAGGGGGAGGCGGCCTCCGGGCTTCCCAGCCCGCTCTGGCTCAGAGGTTCTGTGGAAACCAAACCAAGTTCTGCAATCCCGGTTTCTTTGGTCATGGTCCCTGAGACCACTTCTTAGTCAACAGCCCCCAAGGGCTGCGGGGACTAAAGAACGTCTCCCGAGACTGAGCACGGACACGTGGCTAATTGCTGAGCCCACTCTGGAGTCCTTCCCCATTCAGCAGGACCCACCGGGGCATGGGCTGTGCTGCTAAAGCCGCGGAAACCCTGAGTGTGCAGAGGATGGAGCCCAGCCCTGAAGTCGGGAGGACCCGAGTTCAAATGTGATCTTGAACACTTAGCACTTCCTGGCTGTGTGACCCTGGGCAAGTCACTTAATCCTCAGGGAGAAAAAACAAAACCCTAGGCAGCCTCTACTGCATTAAGGCAGTGCTCAGAAGTCTGGGTTGTTCCCACCCATATGGATACACCAGTGGGGTCAGTCTGTAGGGGGAGGACAGCAGACCTAATGTGCATCAAACCAAGAAATTAAGAATAAAAGAAAGAAAAACCCCAAATGCAAAACGGCATGGAAGCCCCCGGCTCCCTCCAGAGATTTCCCAACTCCACAGAACGAGGTCTCTTTCCCCTTTCCTCCTTTGAGGCAATAATACACCCTCTGGCTGGATCCCATATTCAAGGGCTCGTTTTTCATCCTTATGAACCAGGAATAGCAATAACCTGCATCTAAATGGTAACGAGCTTAAGAAATTAAATCACGGCAACCCTCGCCTCCCAGTCCAGCCCAAGCAGCCATCCTGGGGTCTCTCATCTAACTGGTGCCGGACCCTTTATAAGAGACCTCTCCTCCTCTCCTGCCGCTCCACGTAGAGCCGGGCAAATGTGACAGCAGGGCCTGCCCATCGGCCCAGAGTTCTTTCCAGAACAGGCATGTGACTGAGACCGCCCTCTGCCCATCATCCCCAAGGAGGAACTGGCTAAGCCTGACACTGAGACCCTCTGCCCATCATTCCCAATGAGGAACCGGCTAAGCCTGACACTGATGCTGGAACCCAGCTCCAAGTCACTTTATCCCCCAATGCCATCAGCACCTTGGCCCTTCACAGGTCCTGTAATTGCTCAAAGGGCCAGCTTGGAAGACCTGGCTCAGGTTTTGCCCCTGAGACAGCCTGGCTGGGTGACCCTAAGGAAGTATCTTCGTTTCTCGATGAAGACATTAAGGAAGGGGGTTTCTAGACCAGGAGGCACTGGACAGATTTATCAGTGGCTCCAAAAGAAGCCGCCAGTGATGCTCTTGTGGACATGAACCTGGTGGGACCCTTGTGACAGGGGAGCCGAGAAAAAGTGTGGGTCCATCCTGCCCCCTCCCCCTCCCGAGGCTGAGGTAGTGGCGGGGATGGGGGGAGACTCTGCCTCTAACAATCACTGTTTCTCCTTGTTCTGCATCCATGAAGAGGATGTCCCTGAGTAAATGTCACTTGCTACCAAGTGATGAAGTAGGGCCAGGGGCAAGTCATTAGCAGCCTGAGATGGGGAGGACGAGGCAGGTGTTGAAAACAGCCAAGGTCAAAGGTCCCCACCTGCCCTGCCTCGCATGGGACCATGCATCGTGAAGACTGTGAGCGTGGCCGCGAGTATCCCATGGTCCTGGTGCCCAGGAAGTCAAGGCAAAAGGCAGCTCCTACTGAGAGCAGCAGAGTGCGGGGAGCGGCCCCCACACTGTTATGTGTCTCCTAGCAGGAGGGATGCTCCGGGGGTAAGAGGTTGTTCTCAGGTCCCCAGGTCCCCGGGTGGGTGGGTGCCTTTGGCAGCTGCGCCCACAGAGAAATACTTCAGGAACCAGCACCTGGGGCTCCAAGGAGCCGGGCTGGAAGGCAGCTGCTGAATCTGAAAGTAAACTCCAGGAGGGCAGGGGCCGGGGGAGGTTCTGTCTCTGTCCCCAAGCCAAGCACCCAACCCGGAAGGGCCCAGGAGACATGGAGAGCTTTTGCTGTGACCTCAGGCCACTGGGTTCTCTGGGAAGTTTCCTCACCTGTAAAGTGAGGGTCACTTGAGATAAGTTTAAGATGCTTCCAGCTCTATGGCCCTAAACTAACGCAGGAATAATACGAACATGGATTCAAATTCATTCTCAGATACTTGCTGGCTAGGAGATTCTGGGCAGGTCCCTTAGTCTCAGTCTGACTCAGTGCCATGCACAGATGCGTCTTGATTTATGGATGTGGAGACCTCTGTGGGAAGCAATTTTTACACAATGCTGATTTTCCTGTGGACTTGGGGGAGAGGGAGAGCAGGGAAGGGAGAGGGGTTGGGGGGCAGGGGGCAGAGGCCCAAGCACCTGATCAGTGAGGCCATAGTCTCCTGTGCCATTCTTGTTTTTACTTGGAGCACTTTTAAGGTTTTTGTTGTTGTTGTTTTTGGTGAGGGTGAGATGGGAGACCACAGAGTACCAAGGTGTGAGAGTGGAGACAGTGCACAGTGCTATGCAATAAAGTTAATATAGGTTGGGGGGTTTGGGTTGGGTTAGATGGGGGGGGGTATTTTTTTTGGAGTGAGAACTTTTTAGAATTCTCTACATAAAGTCTAAGTTGATACTGCAAGAATTTCTGTAATAGATCCCCCCTCCCTCCCTCCCTTCCTTCCTTCCGTCCTTCTTCCATCCTCCTTCCCTCCCTCCCTTTCTCTTTCTTCCTTCCTTTTCTCCTTCCTTCTTTCCTTCTTCCACCTCCTTCCCTTCTTTCTTTCCTTCCTTCTTCCCCCTTCCCTGCCTCCCTCCTTCCCTTCCTCCCTCCCTCCCTTCCTTCCTTCCTTCCTTCCTTCCTTCCTTCCTTCCTTCCTTCCTTCCCTTCCTTCCTTCCTTCCTTCCTTCCTTCCTTCCTTCCTTCCTTCCTTCCTTCCTTCCTTCCTTAACTCCCCCTTCCCTCCCTCCCTCCTTTCTCTTGTTATGACCTTTACATGGATGAGGCTCAAGGAGGAAGTGGGGGAGGAGGGATTCAAATCCAGATCTTCCAAGCTCTGACCCCCCCAATCATGTTGTTCAGTGCAGGTTTTAGGAGAAATCCCCACCCTCCCTGCCCCACTCACACCGCTACCAGGCCAGGTTTTTCACGCTGGGAAGGGAGTAGCCTAACAAGCTGCTCGTACTGACCAAAGGGACCCAGGGAGAGACCGAGACTGGCAGGACTTACCCTGGCCGGCGGTGCCCTCGGGGGAGCTGGGGCCCAAGCAGGTTTCAGAGGCCCGGCATCTCCCAGCCCCCTGCCCTGCAGACGTAGCTGGGGAGTGCCCAGGAGCCTTTCCATAGTCCCTCCTGAGGCCGGGAATCTGGGCTGTGGAGGAGGGCATAGTGGCCCAGAGGGGAGGCTTTTGCCAGGAGCAGTTACAGTCCTGGAGGAAGCGCCTCTGACTCCAGGGAACACAGAACAGAAGCACCGGGAGCTTAGCTCTTGGGGTGCCTCTCCTTGGCTGGCTGGGCTGGTCCTGGCTGGGCTGAGCTGGGTGGGGTAGGCTGGTCCTGGCTGGGTTGGGCTGAGTTCGCTGGGTTGGGCTGGTCCTGGCTGGTCCTGACTGGGCTGGGTTGGGCTGATCTGAGCTGGATTGAGCTGGGTGGGCTGGGCTGGTCCTGGCTGGGCTGCTCCTGGGTGGACTGGGCTGGGTTGGGCTGGGCTGGTTCTGGCTGGTTCTGGCTGGTTCTGGCTGGTTCTGGCTGGGTGGGCAGAGCTGGTCCTGGCTAGGTTGGGCTGAGCTGGCTGGGCTGGGCTGGTTCTGGCTGGTCCTGGCTGGGCTGGCCCAGTCCTGCTGGGAGCCCGTACCCTAATTGCCGGCTCAGCTCCCTGATTAGCATTCCGTGCTCTGGGCCTGTCTGGAAGGCTAATAAGGGCTCTCAGAAGGTGAAACCTGGCCCTGCCCCGGGACTTCTGTCCCCAGAGCTCTCCTTGCCTTCCCCCATCGAGACTCAGATGATCCCGGGCTTGGAGCTGGAAGGGGCCTGGGAGGCCCATAGCCCCACCTTCCTCTCACAGAGGAGAAGCCCTCAGATTTCGGGGTGGGCCC